>NC_057805.1:236812620-237124078 GCF_018294505.1 Triticum aestivum
GGCGAGGGTGCGGTGGAGGTCGGGGCGCCACAGGGGAGGGGTGCATGGCGGCGGGGCGGCCGGCTACGGCAGACGGGGTCGGCGGCAGCGGCGTGGTTGTGGGTGGGGAGGGAACAAGAGCGAGAGAGAGTGGAGAGAAGAGACAGAGGACGGGGGCGGGATGGCCGTTAACGTACCCGCCTCTTTGCCGTCCGCCAACGGTCGGCAAACATTCTTTGCCATCCGCTTGCGGACGGCAAAGAGGTGGGGCTGGTGGGCTTGGGTTGGTTACACAATAACTGGACCCACCAACCTCTTTGCCGTCCGCTAGCGGACGGCATAGTTTCTTTGCCGTCAGCCAGCGGACGGCAAAGAGTTGGCTGATGGCAAACACCTTGTTTTCCATCAGCCACTTCTTTGCCGTCCGTTTTCGTGTGGCTGAGGGCAAAGACCTTCTTTGCCATCCGCCAGCGGACGGCAAAGAGATGGCGGACGGCAAATAAGCTAATTCCAGTAGTGTATGACACGCGATTTATCGTCATGGAAGTGGACACTTCCGTGATGATAATTTTGGTAATGTCATGGAACACTTCTAGGACAGCATAGGTGTCGGCGTTCTGGGAAAGGGGGTCCCCAGAGTTGCCTGCCTGCGGCCCATGGCGTGGCTCTGCAAGTGGGCCGTACGACCCATCTTCACCAACAAGCTTTCGTGACCCTCGCAAGGGGCCAGGTATTGCGAGGCGGATGACACAAGACCTCCTTGGGAGCGGCCTCACCAGGCTGGCTCACGAGGGCCGGAGAGATCAAGGCAAGGCAAATCTCGCGAGGTTCAAGTGACGTGAGCCATGACGAACGAGACCAGGCGGGCGCCAGTGCGCACAGTGTCCTTGCTTCCTCTTTGGTGCTAAGGGGCAATCGTAGGCGAGGAGTACCGAGGCGTCAAGCAAAGGTTTCCATATCGGTGCAACGAGACCAAGGCCAGCGGGACGACAGGATGGAGGTCATCGTGGAGCCCAAGACGGCGGCACCACCAGAGCCTTTGGCAGGCGAAGACTACTTTTGTCAGGATAAGCTGTACTAGCTGTCCCCTTTCAAATTGGCCGTTGTTGGCTCCCTTCCCGCTCAATATTTGGGAAGAGGACCAGGGCCTCTATAAATAGGGCTAGCCACCACAGTAGAAGGCAACTCAACCTGATCAGATCGGATCCTCACCTACCAGAACTCATCTGGAGCGATCCTCGTCCACACACCCTCGCCAAGCACAAGAACACCTCTCCTCAGGAGTCTGTTCTTCCCCTTGTACTGTTCATCATCAGCCCAAGAGGCAATCCACCACCACCGCACTGGAGTAGGGTATTACACCGCAATGTGGCCCGAACTAGTATAAATCTTGTGTCTTTGTGTCCTTTGGGTTCGGCGAGCTAGTCCGTGTGAGGGCGCGATCGGTGAGGGGGAGATCTTCGCGCGCACCCCAGTGTTCGAACCTTAAGGGTTTTGCCGGAACCCGAAATCCGACATTTGGCGTGCCAGGTAGGGGTGCGCTGAAGCCTTCTTCTCGTCGATCCATGCTTCGCCGCTCCACCACAACCATGTCGGATGCTCGTCGCGCCCGCGCTGAGCGCCGGGCCGCCCTCGCCGCCCGTGCCGTTCAGATGGCCCCCGTCGGCGGGCCTTCTCGTTGTTCTCCGTCGCCTGCCGCCAACGCCATCACCGGCCCCACGGGGAACAAGCAGCAAGCATCTTCGCTGCACCCCTCGGTGCGACGGGACGGTCGCACCGCCACCCCGTCACCGACCCCCGCTGGTTCGTCGTCTCACGCTCGTCGCGCTCTCACGGACGCGCGGGCCGCACTGCTCATGGCGCACGAGCTCCTGCGCTACCACCCATTCGACGACCTCTACGAGGACTGGCTGGACCGCATCGCCGAGCTTGTCAACGCCGCAAGGGGCTCCCCTGCGCTGTCCCTCTCGCTGCCTCGCCCTCCGCCGGCTAAAGGCGACGTGGCTCATGGAGCGCCTCCGCCACCTCTGCACCAAGACGGCGCCCTGGCGGCAAGATGCGCGGCTCCGCGGCGCGACCCGCCGTGCCAAGTACCCGTGCGTGAAGAAAGAAGCTGTCAAGAAGTCCCTCGGCCGTGGGAGAACGCCCCACCGCACCCCGCACCGCCATGTCAGGATCGCTTGCCGCGGCAGGGCCTTGCACCGCTTGCCGTGGCGGCGCGCGGGCTCCAAGATCAGGCTCCACCTCCACGACGGGCCCCGGTGACCATGGCAGGCTACCGTGCCTTCACCCCCGAGATGCGTAGCGTCGCTTGGCCGGGAAGTTCAAGCCGGATCTGCCTCCTCGTTACGATGGCACCCCCAACCCCGCGGAGTTCCTGCAGCTCTACGAGCTGAGCATCGAGGTGGCCAACGGCGACGAAAAAGTCATGGCGAACTGGTTCCCCTTGGCGCTCAAGGATGGCGTGCGCTCATGGCTCCTGAACCTGCCTCCTGGCTCCATCTCCTTCTGGAACGAGATGTGCGACCGCTTCGTCACCAACTTCCAGGGCACTCATGACCGTCCCCCAGCCACGGGTGACTTGCGCCGCGTCAATCAGCAACCAGGGGAGACCCTCCAGAAGTACATCCAGCGCTTCAACAACATTCGCCTCAAGATCCCCAAGGTGACGGACGAGGCCATCATCTCCCCATTCTCCGATGGCATCCGTGACGTCAAGATGAAGGAGGAGCTCGCCATCCACGAGGAGCTGTGCACATCCCTGGAGCTGTTCAACCTGGCGACAAAGTGCGCAAGGGCTGAGGAAGGGCGCCTTTCCCTCCTTGAGCTCCCGGCTGTTGCGTGAAGCGCAAGGGAGTCGCCGTGCTCGCAGCGGAGCCAGACACGAAATGCGGCAGGGACCAGCCCGAGTCGTCCAAGAGCAGCCGACCATTCTGCGCCTTCCACAACGTGCACAACCATAACACCAACGATTGTCAAGAGCTCAGGGCCATTCGCGATGGACGCTTCGGTCGACGCCCCGAGCACAACGACCGAGGCTACGACCGAGGAGGAGGACGTGGCAGAGGACGCTGGGACGACCGGGGCCCGTGCCAGAAGTGGCGCGATCGGCCTCGTGAAGACCGCTGGCAGGATCAGCCTCACGAGGGCGCCTTGAGGGATCAGCCTCGTGAGGACCGTCCTCAAGGCAATGCTGGGCTTCCTCCGCTGCCGCCACCACCAAGAAGGAACGATGACCACCATCAAGATGAGGGGGCTGGGGATTCCCGGAGCCGCGTGCTATCGCCTGCATCTTGGGCGGAGCTCAAGCCCTGGCCTGTCAACGCATCTTCAAGCAGTTTGCCCGTGAGGTGAACGCAGTCCTCCACAGGCTCGAGGCCACACGCCCGCTGAGGTGGTCCAAGTGTGCCATCACCTTCAGTTCGGCAGATCAGCTCAAGTGCGCGGTAACCGCTAGCGTTCTCCCGATGCTTTGTTCGCCCGTCATCAGCAACGTACAAGTCACCAAGACCCTCATCGAGGGCGGCGCAGGGCTCAACGTCTTGTCCATCGACAGTGTGATAGTCTCCAAGTGCCCTACGACCAGCTTCAGCCTACCAAGCCTTTCTCGGGAGTGACCGACGGTTCCGCCACGCTGTTAGGGCAGGTCCGCCTCCCTGTCACCTTCGGAGAACGCAACAACTACCGCACCAATCTCATCGACTTCGACGTCGCTCACATCCGTCTGCCATACAATGCCATCCTCGGGTATCCAGCCCTGGCCAAGTTCATGGCGGTCACGCACCACGGCTACAACGTCCTCAAGATGCCAGGGAGTGGCGGGATCATCACAATCCCCTGCGAAGAAAGTTATGCGGTGTGCTCCCTCGAGCGTGCCTTCCAAGCAGCGTCAATCAAAGACCCCGACAACAATGCAGCTCAGTACCCCCCTGAAGCCATCCCCAAGAAGAAGAAGCAACTACTCTGTGCCGGACCTCAAGAGAGCGGCACCGCAGGTGGTACCTCGTCAGGATCAGCGCCCGTGCCTGGGATGCCTTCTTCCCTCGCATAGGAAGGCGCGCCCGGCGCCCTCCTCGGGCAGGGCTCGGGGGCTCTCTTCTGGAGGGCCTCAGACCTTGCCAACATCACGAGGGAGGCGCTTGGGCACCACATGGAGGCGTGCTTCGCGGCACGTTTCCCTCAGAAAGACAACGGCGAGGACCGCCCAACGCTCGAGTGTTCATTGCCAAGACCACTCAGGAACTGCAAGAAGCAAGAGCCATGCGCGGCGGCTGCCGCTCACCTGCCTTAGCTCCCCATCCAGGCGAGCATGGCGGGTTGCGCGTCTGCATCGACATTCCAGGGCTCAACAGAGCCGCATCTCAGGAGCTCTTCTGGCCTTCGCGTGTGGGACGCTACGAGGGCCCACCTCACAGCTACGTTCGCATGCCTTTTGGCCTGCCGAGCATGGCTTCCGCCTTCCAGCGCAACCTGCGGAGCATCCTGGTGGCTCAGGAGGCCAGGCACCACGCAGTCCTAGTGGAGATGGTCCTCAAGGAACCGCCTGGACCCCCAGAGCCTCCTGAGGCTCAGGGCCCGGTGGCTCATAAGGAGCAACCCCTGCACCACGCATCTTCACCTACCTCAACACCCCTTCATCAACAGAACCAGGTGACACTTTCCAAGTTTATTCAGCTGGGAGCGCCCTCAGGGCTGCATCATTCCCAGGCCGCGTGGGTACGTCCCTGTGGCATGTATCCCTTTTTATGTCTTTAGCTTACCTTGCTGGGGGCGCCCCTCGGGCTGCATCATCCCCAAGCCGCTCGGGCCTGACCAAGTGGCGTGTATCTTCCCTGCATTTACTTAAGCCAGTTTGTTTCCATGCTCAATCTATCGATGACTATCACCTGCTTGATTGTCACCTACCACTAGAGCCACGCGCCGATTGTGTTTCTTTAGGACCCTTCACGTGAGAAAGGTTGGGCACGGCGTCTGTGCTCGGGCCCGTCCCTGCAGTGCCGATAAATCCAACGGCTGAGCTCTGTCTGGCGGGTCGGCCCCGTTCACGTCACCTCTTGGGGCCGTTGGTGCCTGGCCTTCTCAAGCGATAAGCTCAGGAGATTCGTTCGGCGCAGGTTGTCTAACCACCTCGCAGGACCACCACAGCAAACAAGAATCAAGACTAGGCGCAACCTGCCTTGAGGTAGGGCCTCGTGAGTCCCGCGCTGGCTCACGAGTGCCCAGACACACCTCGTCTAGCCCTGCCGTGCAAGACACCTGTCAGGGCAGGGCTGTACACGCCCTGGGGGCTCTCCGCATTAGGGAGTCCCCACCCATGTACCAGTGGAAGCACCATGCTCCGCGCTGGCCGTCGACACTGCCGAGGAGTGGCTATGCCCGTGCAAGTGCGGAAGCGCTATGCTCCACGCTGATGATAAACAACTGAGGGCGGCCCCACGGCTGTATCAACTTTAGGGAGCCCTTGAGCTCAGTGTCTGGCCTCACCGCAACACCTTCCCTCGGGAGAGTCACGCGAGGGGGCTGCGCTCAGGTCACGCCCAAGCATACGCCACCCAATGAGGTTTCCTGGACCTGGCCGTCGCGCGCCCCTCCCGAGCCAAGCCTCGGCGAGGGAAAAGGAATGTAAGCTGTTTGCGCGTCAAGCGGGACTCCTGAGCATCGCGATTCGGGAGCCTAACTGGTCACGTAACCCCTCACTCCTTGGTTCCGTCCTGGTCTCCGGTCGGCGCAACGGCGATTGAGGTATGCGCGGGGCCAGGCCCTGCTGACGTAGAACACTGAACTCACTCCTTCCTATAAGCTGTTTGCGAGTCAAGGGGGACTCCTGAGCATCGCGACTCAGGAGCCTAACTGGTCACGTAGCCCCTCACTCCTTGGTTTCGTCCTCGTCTCCGGTCGGCCCAATGGTGGTTGAGGTATGCGCGTGGCCAGGCTCTGCCGACGTAGAACGTAAAGCGGATAGGAAGAAAATCGCAAAATCTCGAAGCAAATATTACATGACATATTGTTCTCACAATACCGAATGCAAGTTTAACGCCCCGACGAGGCATGATGCATGTTGCAGGAATAAAACAGGAAAGGAGCCGCAAGTCACCCCTGAGCACCACCGACGCCCGCGAGAGGCACTCCTCCCTTGATGACGTCGCCTTCGTCGCAGCCACCGGCTGGAGCTGCAGGAGTGGTGGCGCCTCCGGTCGAAGGCGCGGAAGTGAAGGTGCGGAACTTCTTCAGCAGGGCCTCCACCTGACCTTTCACGGCCGCGGCGGTGGCTGTATAGTGTTCATCAGCCACAGGCTCCAGCAGCTTGTCAAGGCGAGCGGTAGGGTCGCGAAGATGGAGGTGGCTGAAGACACGCGTCAGCACAGCTAAGGAAAGAACGCGGGCTTCTTCCTCGGCCATGGGACCGATGCCGCTCACAACCTCCTCAAGCGCAGAAACCAAGTAGGGAAGCAGCTGGGCGGGGCCATCCTCGTCGGTGGTCAGCGGCCTCTCGAAGCCCTTCTCATAGAGTGACTTCAGAGCCCCGTGAGACCTCTTCTCGAGAAGCGCGAAGGCTGCGCGGTGCTTAGTCAGAACCTTCGCCTTCGCGGCAAGTTTGGCTTCCTCCGCCTTCACCTTCCATTCCAGCTCCTCTAGTCGGCCGCGCTCAATGGCCTGCGCCTTTGCCGACTGCTCCAGCTTGGCGTCGCGACCCTTGACGGCATCCTCCTGGGCCTTCATCTTCTCCTCCTCCGCCTGACGGCCATGGGCTTCCTCGACGCGTTCGTTGCGCAGGGTCTTCAACTCGGCCTCCAGCGCCTGGCAGCGACTCTTGGCGGCCTCGACGTCCTTCAGCGCTGCCTCGCGAGTGGCCGCTGCCTGGGCAGCGGCCTGCTTCTCCTTCTCAGAGGTCGCCACGGCCTGGCTCAGCGCCGCTCGAACAGACACGCCGGAACAGAGCCAGGCAGAAACTAGATCCAGATGCCCGGCCACCAGGAGGGGGTCGGTGCCTTGAAGATCTTCTCGCAGCCGGGTCATCTCCAGAAGGGCGTGCTCCAAGACATCAGGGGAGGCAGAAGGACTTGGGATCAGCGGCGCAGCAGGAGGTGGAGGAGAAGGTATTGTCACCATAGCCTGGGAAGCTGGGAGCTCCTGAGCCTCGGAGGTTCCAGCAGCCGACCCGGACGCCGGTGCCTCCGGAGCCAACGAGGCCACGGGGGCTGACTCCTCCCGAGGGTTCTCCCCCATGCCTCGCAAGGACGACCGGGCTGGAGAGACATGAGCGCCAGCGCAGCCCTTCTCCGCGGAGGGAGACACTGACGGAGCAGGCAGGTTGGTCCTGGGCGGCACCACCACCCCCTCCTTCCTCTTCTTCTTCACCGGCGTCGGCCTAATCGCAGAATGGAGAAGCATCAGGAATCAGTAGCATAATCAAGAACAAGGCAAAACACGAGCACTTACTGGTCCACCGCGGCATAGTCCACCCTCCGCTTGGTGAGCTTGAAGCCCGAGAGCCTCGAGGCTTGAGGTACGGGCGTGCGGGCTTGAGGAGCAGAAGCTGGGGCAGCGGAGGGGCCGGAGGCAACCCCAGGCGGCGTCAAAGCTGGGGCGACATCTCGGGAGACCAGTGCCGACCTGCCCCTCGTCAAGACCATGGGCGGCGCCCCCTTCTCCCGGCCGGCGTCGGCCTCGTCGTCGTCTGGCAGGGTGCGGAGGATGTCGGCCTTACTCAAGGGGGAGGTTTCCCCCGTCCCTTCAGGGGTCACCTCCGAGTCCTCCTCCTCCTATTCCTCCCCGCGGGACTCATCAGAAGACAGCTCCACCGGCATCGGTGCCACAAGTGCCCCGGCAGGCGCCGGCGGCACCAGCCCGCGCCCATCAAAGGTCGGCCTGGAGGCCACGACCTGCGCCCCGTCCTCACGGCGAAACAAGGGAGTGAAGATGCTCGGCGGGTACTCCTGGTCGTCCCCAACCAAGACGCGGAGAACCACGGCCAGCTCCTCGTCGGACAAGGCCTTCGGGCTCAGGCGAACCTTGTCCTCTTCGTCCCCAAGCTCCCACAAGGGGCGCGTGCGAGCCTGAAGCGGGGCTACGCGCAGCATCAGGAATACCCTCAGAAGCATGGCCCCTGTCACCTTTGCCGCCTTCGTGTTGCCCGGCTTCAGGTCAGTCTTCATCTTCTCTAGCACCAACTTCACACGCTCATCAGTGAGCTTCGCGCATGACCACCCCTTGTCAGACTGGGGCATCTCCATTGGCAGCGTTAGGCGTGGGTGGACACATTTAGCTTCCATCATGGCCCACTTGCTCCTGAAGCCGTCGGCCTTCTTCCCAGTCTTCGAGATTGAGTTGGCCTTGCCGGCCGCGATGAAATTGGCACACTCGGAGGTGTGACCCTCGTTGATGCGGAGGAAGAAGAAGTGGCGCAGCAGAGCCACGGACGGCATCACGCCAAGGTACGCCTCGCAGTAGTAGGCAAAGATCGACAAGAGAAGGATAGAGTTGGGATGAAGATGCAGCGCGTGCAGCCCGTAGTGGCCAAGGACCACATAGAAGAAGTCAGAGAAGGGGGGAACCAACCCTGCGATGATGCTGCTCGTGAAGAAGGGGAAGAAGGTGCTTCCCTCGGGCTCCGGCATGTCAGAGGCAGCCCGGACCTCAGTCTTCCCCCTCTCGTTGCTATCCCCCGCCGTCAGCAAGCACGTGGCGGCGAGGTTCTTCTTCGAGACATTGGGTGCGCCGAGAGCAGGCCCGTACCAAGCCGGTGACGAGGCAGGCTTGACCTTCTGAGGCGCCATTGGTCGCTGATGCGGAAGGGGAAGGGAGCAGATCTGGAGATTTCAGAAGCGAAGAGCAAAAGGGGGATCTGGAGCAAGGAGAAAGGAAGTAATGAAGGCAAGCACTGTCTATGCCAGCCTTTTTGACAGTCGGGCAGTTGCCGAGGCAGCATGGGGAAGCGGAGACGCCACGTCCAATCAACCACCATGCGTCGACCAAGGCCGCAGGCTATTGGGGCCCGCGGTGCTCCGCACTAGCCCTTTGGCTTCGCCTCGAAGCCAAGTCCGAGCACGCCTTGGGCCCGGGGGCTACTGTCGGTGTTCTGGGAATGGGGTCCCCAGACTTGCCTGCCTGCGGCCCACGGCGTGGCTCTGCAAGCGGGCCCGTACGGCCCATCTTCACCAACAAGCTTTCGAGACCCTCGCGAGGGGCCAGGCATCGCGAGGCGGACGACACAAGACCTCCTCGGGAGTGGCCTCACCAGGCTGGCTCGAGAGGGGCGGAGAGATCAAGGCAAGGCAAACCTCGCGAGGTTCCAGTGACGTGAGCCATGACGAACGAGAACAGGCGGGTGCCAGGCGGGCGCCAGCGCGCACAGTGTCCTTGCTTCCTCTTTGGTGCTAAGGGGGCAAGCGCAGGCGAGGAGTACCGAGGCGTCAAGCAATGGTTTCCATATCGGTGCAACGAGACCAAGACCAGCAGGACGGCAGGACGGAGGTAATCGTGGAGCCCAAGACGGTGTCACCACCAGAGCCTTTGGCAGGCGAAGACTACTTTTGTCAGGATAAGCTGTACTAGTTGTCCCCTTTCGAATTGGCCGTTGTTGGCTCCCTTCCCGCTCAATATTCGGGAAGAAGACCAGGGCCTCTATAAATAGGGCTAGCCACCACAGTAGAAGGCAACTAAGCCTGAGCTGATCGGATCCTCACCTACCAGAACTCATCTGGAGCGATCCTCGTCTACACACCACTCACCAAGCACAAGAACCCCTCTCCTCAGGAGGCTGTTCTTCCCCTTGTACTGTTCATCATCAGCCCAAGAGGCAATCCACTAGCACCGCACTGTAGTAGGGTATTACACCGCAACGATGGCCCGAACCAGTATAAATATTGTGTCTTTGTGTTCTTTGGGTTCGGCGAGCTAGTCCGTGAATTCGTGAAGCGTGCGAGGGCGTGATCGGTGAAGGGAAGATCTTCGCGCGCACCGCAGTGTTTGAACCTTAATGGTTTTGCCGGAACGCGAAATCCAACAACAGGTATGACTATCTTGATTCTATCATAAATTTTTCATGGATGTACATGCATGACAAAAAACATGACCTACTGTGGCAAACACGTATCATCACGGAAGTGTCTTTTTTTGTAGTGAGAGACGCCGGCGCACCGCAGAGCGCGTCGACCGCATGCAAACCCCCTTGGACTCGCGTGGTCAGCGCGTGAACTTTGGCATCAGGCTGAGCTAAGTGCAAACACCATGTCTGGCAGCTAGTCCTTAGTGGTTTTGGTCGTTTTGCACGGTTGGCTGGGTCACAGGTGAACTGTGGGAGTGGCTTTCTTCCTGGCAAGTTTCTGGATAGAAACTTGTGAGCTTCACTGAGAAAACATTAGTGATAATTAAAGGCTATGCTTTGGGTTTTAGTAATCTCTTAGGAGGGTAATCAAGCTCAGAAAAGATCAGCCCCAAAAGATCAAGCAAAAATATACTTGCTGTACAAAGTGGTCATTTTGTCTAGAACAAAAATGATTTCCTGTAGCAAAAATATTCCAAAAAGTTATGCAATATTTTTGCTCAGGAAGGTGCCCTAGGGTTCAACGAATATTTGTGAATTTTCTCAGATTTTTGTGGGCCAAGAAAATGGGGGTTGCTTTGGAGCATACTTCTCTGAAGTGATTTTTAGGGAAGCAAATGAATATTTTTCTTGGATGAAAAATATACCTTGGGTTTTTGTTGGTGTTTTTCAGAGAAAGAAAGGTGAGTTAGAGGTGGATGGGTCACTTGGGAGAAAATCAAGGGTAGGTCCAAGTGTTCAAGTCCATTTGAATTGATTCAAAACTCCAAATCCAAAGCAAATGGAAATGAAAGTCCGAAAAAAGAGAGAAGGCAAATCCAGGCTGTCACAGTAGCACATGATATTCTTGCATACAAGAGAATATGAGGCCCTCCTTCATCTTAGATGCTACGGTGATACGAGCTTCGTGGTCATTGGATATGGGATCCAAGGGCATCTGAGTAGTTTTTGTACAAATTGTGTGCAATTCTCAAACTCATTAAAGTTTCTTGTAAAAATATTAAGACATCCTGTGAGCTGCTATATCTCTGATCTACAAGCTCCAAGCAACTCGTATCAGCATATAGCATCTAAGGTGTGGGGGAACATGATATTCTCCTGGGAAGGGGGGTGCACAACAAATCGGTGTTTGGGAGGGTGGGGACAAATATAATATTCAAAACATATAATGTAAACAATCCTAAATAGAGCTTCACAATTTTATATAAGGTCGAGGGTTTCACCCCCAACAATCTACATAGCCCCGCCTATGCAAGAGGTGTAGTGCGAGCGTCTATGTGTGAGAGAGACGACACAAAAAAGCGAGGTCAATCGAGTCATTTATAGAGGGAGAAATCGAGGGAGTGTGGCCTAGCGTACACTCGAATGTTAAAAGATGTACACCGAGATATCATGCGGTGAAGCTATGGTGAGGGCTGGAGGGAGATAGTTACCGAGAGAGTGGTCTAGATAGATTTTGTGTGCGCGCACGGTGAAGGTGTTTTACAAAGGCAAGACATGTGTCTTGTGAGAGAGAGAGGGAGCGTTTGTCATGGAGGGCACGACGAGGTTGTGTGTGAGAAATACATTTGTTGAGAGTGTGAGGGAGGAAATGACATAAATGGAGATCAAAACGAGAGGAGCAATAATGAGCGTGCGTGTGTCGGATACCAATAGCTCTATTAACAAACAAATGAACATCAATTGATACATGAAGTATGTGTTTGTGATACCAATAGCTCTATTAACAAAGAAGTTTGTTCCTAAATATTTGTCATACATGCATGGTTTGGAAAAATAGATGCACTATACTTACTGGATTGTTGTTGTATTCGTGTGTGTGTGCGTGTGTGTGTGTGTGCGGTCATATGCTTGATACATACAGAGCAACTCTCAATGAAAGCACCAATGACGGTGTCAAAACCGGCCGATCTCGGGTAGGGGGTCCGGAACTGTGCGTCTGAGGATCAAACGTAACAGGACGCAGGGGACACGATGTTTACCTAGGTTCGGGCCCTCTTAATGGAGGTAATACCCTACTTCCTGCTTGATTTACTTTGATGAGTACTGGGGTTACAAGAGTTGATCTACCTCGAGATCGTGATGGCTAAACCCTAGATGTCTAGCTTGTATGATTATGATTGGTCCTACAGACTAAACCCTCCAGCTTATATAGACACCGGAGGGGCCTAGGGTTGTACAAGGTCGGTTTACAGAGAAAGGTATCTTCATATCCGAATGCCAAACTTGCCATCCACGCAAAGGAGAGTCCCATCCGGACACGGGGGAAGGCCTTCTATCTTGTATCTTCACAGCCCATCAATCCGGCCCATGTCTCTCATATCCCGGACGCCCGGGGACCACTTAATCCAGGACTCCCTCAGTAGCCCCTAAACCAGGCTTCAATGACGATGTGTCCGGCGCGCAGATTGTCTTTGGCATTGCAAGGCGGGTTCCTCCTCCGAATACTTCAAAGCAGTTGATCAAAAGAACTATATCCGGCTCTGTGTTATAGCTAGAACCCTGAACCACCAAGGCAAAATACTTAAACAGAAAAAGGTTAGGTCTTCTGACAACTTTTCCGGCGAGGCCTTGTGTGCTGGCCTTATTATTGTTTTGAACCGTTTTTTAGCCTCCCGCTTCGCGTTTCGAGGCGCGGTCTTCATTGACACGTGTTGTCAAAGCAGAGATCGTGTCCCCTTATTATGGGATTCTCATCAATACGGGTTTGGGTAATCCAACCGTGCCGTTTGCACGACCCCTTGGGAATAGGCGAGTTTTAAGGCTCATGGGGGGACGCTCGACATCCACTGCCTTTATAAGAAGATAAGGATCCATATTTTTACCCCACGCCTTCTTCCTCCTCTACCCATCTGCCCTCAAGCTCCAACGCCCAAGTTTCAAGCTTTCCCCTCGCCACCAACGACTCCAGCCATGTCCGGATCCGGTTCGCAAGGCAAGTGGATGGCCTCCTCCGTGACGGAGAAGGACATCAAGGAGCTTCGGGAAGCGAGGTATTTGACAGCGGAAATCAGACATAGACTCCCCGCCAAGGAGCAAGTTATCCCCTCTACAGAACCCGGTGAGAGGATGGTATTCCTTCCTCACTTTTCCACGGACTAGGGTTTCCCCTACACCCCTTTGTCCGAGGTCTCATGTTCTATTACGGGCTGGATTTTCATGATCTGGCCCCGAATTCCTTCCTCCACATCTTGCATTTATTGTCATGTGTGAGGCATTCCTTCGCATCCCCCCACACTTCGGCCTGTGGCTCAAGATTTTCAATGTGAAGCCGAAGGTGGTCGACGGGCAACATGCGGATTGCGGCGGTGCCATCATAAGCAAGCTTCCCAAAGTCATCTGGACCAAAGGGGCCTTTGTTGATACTGTCAAGATAGGGCAGCAGGAGTGGTTTTACATCGCTGAGCCTCGCGGCACCAAGTGGGCGGCCACCCCTGTGTTTAGATCCGGACCCCTACTGCGGCTTGCGTCCTGGACCAACAAGGGTCTGGATTGGGGATCATCCGACAAGGTGCTGACGCTGAAGAAGTGCATCAAAAATATCATAGAGAAGAACACCAGCCTCACAGATGTGATCCAGGTGATGCTCATCCGCCAGTCCCTTCCCTGCCAACGCCGGCCTCTCCGCATGTGGGAGTTCAATCCGGAAGGGCCACGGATCCTGAAATGATTCTTTGGCATGACGCATAAAGCGATCTGGAAGCTACTTTTCAAGACTCAAAAGTCATGGCCAGGGACGTCTGAAGACATCAGCCTCGACTGCAATCATCCAGCCTCCCCTATAAGTGCTACTTTTCTGAACATAACATGGTCCATTAATCTAAAGAGGGGGAGGACAGAGATTTCCATCCTATAAAACAGGGCTGGACAAAGAAGGCGGAGCGGATCTGATGTCCTGCTCCATTGCCGGAAAACCCAGCGGATCCTCTTTTAATGAGGTTGCTGGTCCCGGCGCCCTATCAAGCGCCGAAGAAAAAGGTCCGAAAGAAGAACAAGGAAGCCAAAGATGGCTTCCGTGGCAAAGGTACTTCGGACGCAGTGTCCGGAGAAACCAAAACCCACTCCTCCGAGGAGGATGAAGACGAAGAGGAGGAGGAAGCCGACAGCCACCTTTTCCCAAAGGGGAACAAGAAGAAGAGGGTAGCCTCCAAAGATCCGGAGGCGGAGGCGCCCAAAAGGGGAAAAATATCCCTCCCAGATGGCTCGGATTCAAACACCGAGGCCATCCACAAGTGGCGCCCCCGGCCAAAGCCCCTTGCCGAATCGTAAGTATCTGAAGATGCCGCACATAAGTCTGGTTTTGATGAGTATGGTATTCATGTTTTGAATGGTGTAGGCCGGCCCGCGATCTTCCCCAACAATCATCGGAGGGGAACTCTTTGGATCTGAGGATGATGGAGACAGAGAGTCACCTTCGCAAGCCTCCCCGCCCATCGGCAGGGATGACACCGAGGTGTTGTCCCGAAGGACCTCTCTGGGGCACGAGATGGTATGGAAAGCCACTGAAACGGCGCCAGAAGGTAACACTTTGGCTGCCGAAAACAGGAGGGTGACAATCCCCCCGAGGGCTGACGGCGGGGTCTAGACCAGTCCGAGCACCAGTCGGACACTACACAGGAAACCCAAATGGCTCCAGAGTCGAATAAGCAACCCTCCTCGAGGGAGGGGGGAGTGTCAACTCTGGTGGCAACCTCCACTAATCCGGAGGCACCGAATACACTGATGGAGGCACTACAACATGCTTCCATCATGGAGGAGCATCGCACCCTGATAGGTGGGGTGGTTGAAAAGGTTCAGTCCGCCAAGAACGAACTGACGAGGCCGTCACTAGCCTGCTAACAGGCTTTGAGGTATGCAATGTAATATTCCTGACCACTTTCTATATGAAAAGATGCCTGTGTATAGATAGTAGCCCCTAAGACTCACATTGTCCCTTTTGTTAGAAAAGGGTGGCGGACAGAGGATCAATAATTTTCGCAGGAGCTAACATACTTTCATGTGTTGAAATGTAGGCTTCACTGTTAGTGACGACCGCCCAGGCCGCTGAAGTATCCGAACTTAAGCGTAAGCTGCGACTAGCTGATGAGGATCTCGTCCACATCAACAAGGGTTTTGATTAGGCGCATGGTATGTTATTAAACATTTCGTTCATGCCCGTACCTCTGGAGTTAAAGGTCATGTGCTGCTATATGTGTGATTGCAGGCAGCGCGGCTGCAGTTGAAGCCCTTAGGGGTGAACTTGCCTAGGCCAAGGAGCAGGCGAGGGTGAGCAAGGCGGCCACTGATAAAGCGACTGAGGACCTGAAGTCCGAACGGGTTGTCCGCTGCCGGTACGTGGAGCGGGTGTCCGAATTAGAGAAGGCGCTCAAGGACGCCGCCGACAAGTATGAGTCCCTAGAGGAGAAGAGTAAAGCCCAGGTGACCGACCTTGGCAAGGCCCTTAAAGAGGCCGAGGAGACCCAGGCCGAATCCCGAGTGGCGCGCGAGGAGATTAAGCAAGCCGGACAAATAGCGGCCGGTAAGCCCTTTCCTCTGTAGATTAAATTCGGCAATCGGTCGTATGTTTTACTCACGCAACTGTGGGGTGCTCTAGGTGTCTTTGTGGATCTTTCGAAGAGCGCCGCTGACGCCGCGCGGTTCTTCTAGGCCCTGGAGGGGCTTGCGTCGGAGAAGCAATTCTGGTGCCAGTTCGTGGCACGGGAGCACCCGCACTGCTGATTGACCAGATGGCGCAGTGGGCCGAGCTGCACAGGATGTCCGGATCGGCCATGAGGGACATCATAGTCTGGCTGTGGCCAACCGCACCCGTTCCGAGCAGCTATTTTGGCCTAGTGCAGCGACTTGGTGACGCACTGCCCAGTATTGACGCGGTCAAGCGGTCATCATGTATAGAAGGTGCGCGACTGGCCTTTGCCCGTGTCAAGATGCACTGGGCCAAGATGAAGGCCGCCAGCGTGGCCGTTGAAGGTCCGCTCGGAGATAAGGTCCACCGTACGCCGGACTGCTATGGTGAAGATGTCCTGGAAGGTGCCCACTTGATAGAGCGCCAGTGCTCAAAGGACATCTTGTTCGAGTGAATGTGTCGGAACTGCCCGGTTGTTTTATAAACCAAAGCTTTGTAATATATTTATGTTGTTTGTTTTTCTTTAAAAGTGTTATTCCTCCTGTGCGGCCGTTTGTATTCTTGAGAGTTTGCCAGTTGTCGTCTTTATCCCCCACGTAGATACTATGGGGGTATTCGGAATAGCACATGACCACACGTTGACCCAACGTCTTGGTCCGTAAAGGAGGTGTCAGTGCAGCGAACAAGGCAATCGGACTATGTGGCTTTACCACTCTCACTTAGCCATAGGAGTTTGACAATGGGGTTGTAAGATAGCCCCTGGTGCGTATGCGGCTATCGAACTTGGATGCCTTAGACGCGTGACTGAAAAAAAGCCAGCCCTTCGTGTGATACAGAGGAAATCGCTAGAGATTTAATAAGTCACCGAATTGCTGACCAGCTCTCGCCGCATCATGATAGTCAGTTTTCGGCTTTCTCAACTAAGGTGTTTAACTGGGCCAGCCGAAAACACAATCGTAGTAGTTCTCCCTTTACTACCTTAGCCGAAAATGGAACGTATGGTAGCAAGCACAGGAGTCGGGCAACCCAACTATTGACCAAAGACGTGATTCGGAGGCGATGCATATAATGCAGTATTCGGGACGCCGAAGTGTACTCTGAGAGTGTTCGGACTTTCTATTGTTGAATATATATATATATAGCCCCTGGTGATTTAAGTCGTACCAAGGTGTGTATGCCAATTTGGACGTGAAGTGGAAATACAAATTAAAAAATAAGCCAATACCGGACAGGGTTGGGCAAAACTGTTTCCATTGTAGTCTGATTGGTACGTCAAAACGTATTTTTACAGAAGATGCGATGAGCCTCAAGGCTATTTTACATGGCGAAGGTAAGGGAAAGTTGTATACAGGTTCTAAAATTAAAAAGATGATCTTGAAGATCCTTTGGACACTCTGCCGCACATTTGTGCTGCTTTTCGCCTTGGTGTATGACCCTTTGAGAGGAGCAACAATTGAGTATGCATAAGGGGCCTAGAAGGGGGCCCTTGTTACCACCAGAAATTGATGTGGGTTGCAAAGAACCTGAAAAATAAAAATAAAAGGAAAAAGGTGGAACAATATGGAGGTCCGGATAGGGTCGAGCCGTACCGTGGACCTTATGTTTAGCATGCCTCCGCCCTTGCCCATGGTATTTTTAACACGTAGTTATGTACGCGTGGTACATATGCCGCTATCAGGCTAGGGCATTGGCGGAGGCCGAATTGCTAATCAAGCTCTGGAAGAGCCGAACTATTGTTTTGCAGGGTAGACTGGACTCGTTTAACAATGTCCGGTTGCTTGACTACCGGTGTAGTATTCGGCTTAGCGGGGCCACCCTGCATCTCGGCTGCGAGGGCCGCGGTATGTTCCTCTGTACCGAGGGAGCGCTCCATGTTTCCGTTGACTGTTATAACGCCACGTGGTCCAGGTATCTTGAGCTCTAGATAAGCGTAGTTTGGGACTACATTGAAACAGGCGAAAGCGATTCGCCCGAGTAGTGCGTGATAGCCACTGCGGAACGGGACGATGTCGAAGATCAGGTCTTCGCTCCGGAAGTTATCCGGTGAGCCGAATACTACTTCCAGCGTTATGGATCCTATGCAATAGGCCTCTACATCGGCTATTACCCCTTTAAAGGTGGGTTTAGTGGGCTTGATTCTTGATGGATCAATGCCCATTTTACGGACGGTGTCCTGATAAAGAAGATTGAGACTGCTGCCGCCGTCCATAAGGACTCGTGTGAGGTGGAATACGTCAATAATTGGATCGAGGACCAATGCAGCCGAACCTCCATGACGGATACTAGTCGGATGGTCTCTGCGATCAAAGGTGATCGGACAAGCAGACCACGGATTAAATTTTGGGGCAACTGGCTCTATGGCGTAGACGTCCCTTAACGCGCGTTTGCGCTCCCGCTTAGGGATATGAGTACTGTAGATCATGTTCACCGTTTCGACCTTGGGGGGGAATTTCTTCTGTCCCCCTGTGTTCGGTGCGAGAGGCTCTTCATCGTCGTCCTCGCTGGGTGGCCCTTTCCCCTTGTGTTCGGCGTTGAGCTTGCCGGCCTGTTTAAAGACCCAACAATTTATGTTGGTATGATTGGCAGGCTTATCAGGGGTGCCATGAATCTGGCAGGGCCGATCGAGTATTCTGTCCAAACTAGATGGACTATCTCTATTTCCTTTCAATGGCTTCTTCCGTCGACCGGGTTTAGAGCCACTGGATCCGGCGTTGATCGCCACGTCTTCAGTACCTTCGTTATTGCTTCGACGCTTGTGCTTATTGCGTCATGGCTTGCCATTGCCGTCTCTGGCTTTGGAGGTGCCAGGGTCGCTGGTGCTATTGCTTCTACGAGCTAGTCAGTTATCTTCTCCCACACAAAAACGGGTCATAAGTGCGGTAAGGGCTGCCATGGACTTCGACTTTTCTTGGCCGAGGTGTCGGGCGAGCCACTCATCTCGGACACTCTATTTAAAGGCTGCGAGGGCTTCGGCGTCCGAACAATCCACAATTTGGTTCTTTTTATTCAAGAACCTGGTCCAGAGTTTCCGGGCTGATTCTCCGGGTTGCTGAACTATGTGACTAAGGTCATCGGCGTGTGGAGGCCGAACATAGGTACCTTGGAAGTTGTCTCTAAAGGCGTCCTCGTAGTCTTCCCAGCTGCCAATTGAGTTTTCTGGGAGGCTGTTTAACCAGTGCCATGCTTGTCCCTTTAATTTTAGCGGGAGGTATTTGATGGCATGGAGATCATCACCGCGGGCCATATGAATATGGAGAAGAAAATCCTCGATCCATACCGCAGGATCTATAGTACCATCGTATGATTCAATGTTCACGGGTTTAAATCTTTCGGGGAACTGGTGCTCCATAACCTCATCGGTGAAGCATAAGGGATGTGCGGCACCTCTGTATTGAGCGATGTCGCTACGCAGTTCGGATGAAGTCCGAATGCGTTTTTCGGCTGCGGTGAGGTTGTGCTTGTCACGCCAGGCCGGATAGCCGTCTTCTCATGTCAAAGCACGCCCCCTTGACCCATAGATTGATCTTGTCTGATCGGCTCTATTGTCCAGGTCCTGGCGTAGGTCACAGGT
The DNA here is from genome assembly GCF_018294505.1 of Triticum aestivum. Lineage (NCBI taxonomy): Eukaryota > Viridiplantae > Streptophyta > Magnoliopsida > Poales > Poaceae > Triticum > Triticum aestivum. Next base: position 236,831,839 of record NC_057805.1, read on the forward strand.
ATCGCCCGGGGCCATTGCCTCCCTGCCTCGACGACGGGTTGGCGCGGGCTGGTGTTCGGCGTGAGTAGCCGGTCTGTCCCGTCCACGTGGTTGTCGGTCGGGTTCGTTGGCAGTTTTGCATTGGCGGTATTGGCTCAAGGGCCTCGTCATCAAATTGAGGTAGTAGCTTGCCCTTCGGGTAACTCTTAGCTGGGCGTTCGAGGCTGTATTCCTCGGCTGCCAGGACATTAGTCCATCTGTCATTGAGTATATACTATTCATCTTGAAGCTGCTGCTGCTGCTTCTTTTTCAGGCTTCTCGCAGTGGCGATTAGTCTGCGCTTAAAGCGCTCTTGCTCAAGGGGTTCCTCCGGCACAATGAAGTCTTCGTCGCTGAGGCTCACATCCTCTTCGGGGATCGGTAGGTAATTACCGTCCTTCGAGTGCTTGTTCCCGATTGGATCGTCTGGGTTAACTTGCCCATCCTCCCAATCATCCTGTTCGGATGTTGGCTCGACAGGGGCTTCAGGGTCTTCGGCGTTCTCTGGATTGTTATTGTCTTCGATGCCGGTATTGCTGTCTTTTTCGCGACGCGATTTTGAGCGGCCCCGCTGACGTCGATGCTTTGGAGGTGCTTTAGCATGCTTGTCCTCAACCGGATTCTTCTTGCCGTCGTCGTCATCCTCTTTGGGTGTGTCCACCATGTACACGTCGTATGTGGAGGTGGACGTCCAACTTCCGGTAAATGGAGGGTCTTGGCCTTCTTTGTCTCCGGCATCGTCATCCATGCCGTCGATGTCTTCGGAGGCACCGTCCAGCATGTCGGTTAGATCTTCGACAGTGACTATGAAGTGGGTGGTGGGTGGGACGTAAAATTCCCCGCTCTTAGCCCCAAGTCCGGGTTGGGCGTAATTCGAAAGCGACTCCTCTGTAATGGTGAGGGATCGCATTAAGTCCAGTGCCTCGTTTAGGAGTGAGGTTTGGACAGAGAAGCGAGAGTCCGCAAGGCTGGCCGGGGTGACAGCCTCCTTGCCGCGCCAGCTTGACGCGGACCTCGAGAGTTTGGATTTAGAGTCTGAGGGAGAATCCGGCGCTTTAGCGACAAGGGGGGCTTGGTTCGTCTTTGGGTTTACCGATGACGCCGTCCCCTCCAGAACTCCGGTAGCAAGTTCCATAATTGCAGGGAGTCCGGCGGGCTCTAAACTCCCGTCTTCGGACCTGGTAGTGTGCTCTGGATCTAAGTCCAGAGCGGTGGTCGGGGCCGCTAACCCTTCGAAGATCAAGTCTCCCCAGATATCAGGGAAAGAGTTTAAGTTCCCGAAACTGATCTGATGACCAGGGGCGTAGCTATCGATCTGCTCAAGGTGGCCAATCGAGTTGGCATGCAGTGCGAAGCCGCTGAATACAAAAATTTGGCCGGGGGGAGGGGGGGAATGTCTCACCCGAAACAACATCATTGTAGATGATCAAACAAGCCATCAAACCTTGTGTCGACAGCACAGAGCAACTCTCAATGAAAGCACCAATGTCGGTGTCAAAACTGGTCGATCTCGGGTAGGGGGTCCTGAACTATGCGTTTGAGGATCGAAGGTAACAGGAGGCAGGGGACACGATGTTTACCCAGGTTCGGGCCCTCTCAATGGAGGTAATACCCTACTTCCTGCTCGATTGACTTTGATGAGTATAGGGGTTACAAGAGTTGATCTACCTCGAGATCAGGATGGCTAAACCCTAGATGTCTAGCCTGTATGATTATGATTGGTCCTATGGACTAAACCCTCCAGCTTATATAGACACCGGAGGGGCCTAGGGTTGTACAAGGTCGGTTTACAGAGAAAGGTATCTTCATATCCGAACGCCAAAATTCCCATCCACGCAAAGGAGAGTCCCATCCGGACACGGGGGAAGGCCTTCAATCTTGTATCTTAAAAGCCCATCAATCCGGCCCATGTCTCATAGCCCAGACGCCCGGGGACTCCCAAATCCAGGACTCCCTCAGCCAGAATTCCAGCCCTAGGAAATTCCCCTTATGTCCCAGGTCCATAATGACTCCCGATGAACAATGGAGGGATGCTTTAGTAACTAGACAACGTTACCTACCGTGCCGAGCATGGTTCAGTTCCCTCAGTCGCCGCTACCCAAGGTCACCCGTCAAGTCCATTGCCTAGTATTAATAGGAGTACTACACCAGGATGAGCACAAAACTGAGCCCCGTTTGTTCGTGCCTAGTACTTGAGTTAATATACCAGGCAATGCACTGGTAGGGAGGGATTATCCTTTTTGTCTTCATATATAACTTGTCTGAAGTCTAACTAAGCAACATGTTTGACCAAATCCTTTCTTAAGAAATATTAATGTCTACAACGGTAAAGATGTATCGCTTGAAAATTTATTACATGATGCAGGTTATGACATTGTTTCGAATCCTGGATTTAAATTTCAGAAAATCCAAAAGTGGCCTGAAATTCATGAAAGTGAGCTTGGTCTCGTGATATGGCACAAATATGTTGTCGTAATTTTTTTGTTTGATTTGAGACAAGCTGCTTATGAGAACTTGCACAAATGAAGAGCCAAGGTATTTTGGAATAAGTACCTGTCATGTTAAGGCGAACGCTTTCACTATTCAAACCGTGGGCGTTTACGTGCCGCCACGAGTCTCGCTTCTCATCGGCAGGTGCCGTCCAAGCAAGCGTGTAAGTCAACGGGAAGTGTGCGGGCAGATCGCTGCGCCGGCTGACTGGGAGGCGTGCGAGCAGGCCGCTGCGCAGGCTCACCGGGAGGCGAGCCCTTTGACCAGGCTCCGCCGCCCACCTTTGTCCCAAATTCCCCCACTTTTAATGGCTCCAGCGCTGAAGTTTAAAATCACCCCCGCACTACTCGGTATCGCTACAATATTCTCTCTTCATCTCCGATTCTCCTTTCGTCTACCTCCAACCAGCCTGACCGAACCGTACGCCATGCCGCATCACGATGGTCTGCCCTTAGTCTTCTAGTTTCCTATGGAAGACACCCAGTCGGAGTCTCAAGAACATAAGGCGCTTTGGGACGAGCTTGAACTGGACTTGCGGGAAGAAGCCGGACCTGTCCTCGCTCCCTTTCCGGCTCCTGTCGCCCTGACTGCACCAGTGCCCATCCTCGTGGCATTGATTGGCTGGGAGCCGCACATTGTCTCTGAGCTTGATGCCACGGGGTTCCACGAGGTCCCCGCCGCCTTTCACGCGCCCGTGCACCTGCCAGCGCATGCGCCTGTGCGTGCACTGATGCGCCCGCCTGTGCCGGTGCCCGTGCACCTGACAGCGCATGCGCATGTGCGTGCATTGATGCGCGCACCCGTGCTGGTGCCCGTGCACACGAATGTCTCCGCCGCACCGTTGCCTGTCCTCGCGCGGGTGCCAGTGCCCCCCTCAGCGGCATGGATCGCCGCCGTCGACCGCTTCCTTGCACCAATGCTAGTCACCTCCTCCCGCCAGTTGACTCGGTCCTGGAGACCAAAGTCCAGAACATTCTGGCCTTCCTTGAAGCAAGGGCCGACATCCAGGAGTACGCCAACAACGGCGCAAGACGCCGCCGTCGCCCTCACCGTCGGTCAGTGGCAAGACGACACACAAAGCACGACAGAGGAGCCGCTTCCCACCGCAAGACGCCTCGCCGGCGCCACGTAATCTAAATTTGCCATGAAAAATGTTCGGATTGCCATGCTTAAAATCCGAACATTTGGGATTCATCATTTTCTTTTATTGTAGTTCGATTGTCGGATGAATGTAAAGTCAGAGTCACACTGAATGAAATCTATGGTTTGATCGATTGAATGTTCTGCTAGAGACATATCAAATTATATAAAACGTCATCAAGCCACATGTATTCCTTCTCATCGCAAACATTTCATATTAAATACCATGTCAATTCCAAATATTTTTTTAGGGAAGTCAATTCCAAATACTTGTAGGGCGCGACCAATCCCCTTGTTCGAGCACTAGGCGATACATCTATTTATCCACACATTTAATTATTACGGAGTAGTACATAAATAGTACTACAACTAGCCTAACTTGTCCGTCATGGTCACTTTTGTTCCTAAACTTTTTACATGTATAATACTAGTAGTACGTGAAACTGGTGCAGTAACTTGTGAGCGCGTCCAGATATTGTCAACGGCAACATCGCCCACGCGTACTTCATGTTTGCCCATGCGTCTAAACGTAGGAGGGGGGAGAGAGAGAGATCAGACATGGAACCCACCAGTAAGTGAAGGCGAATAGTAAGTGCTAACGAGCCGGTCCCACTAATGTACTAAAATTAATATTAAAACATGTTATGCATTAAATAGGTTGTGGTAATATAAAAGCATTATATCAACAAAGGGGGTACAACAAACGTTGCAACTATGTTGCCTATTGACGTGCGGCTTGAAGGCCCTGGTCGCATGTTTGATCCTCATCCTTTTTCATTTTTAATTTATAAATTATTGATGGGTCCAAATTTGTTCCATGACAGATGGGCCCCTCGGTGTGTAGTTTGTAGCACTTTAATTTGTGGGTCAAAATTTGTTCCATTACAGGTGGACTATCGGTGTGTAGTTTTGTAGCTTATTTGTAATAATTAAAGAGAACAACAGAGTTTTTTGCAAAAATACCATGGTGTGACGTGGAAGGTGAGAAAGGACGTGCGAGAGAGCGGTGACCGAGCTAGAGGTAAATCAATTGGGGGGGTGCGGGGGTTGCAACGGTGTTTGGAGTAGTTGTGGGCCGAATGCTACAAAAATATAATCTAAACCCACCGGAATAAATGCCTTCACAAATTAATCCAAGGTTGGAGTCCTCCTCGCAATGTAAATAGCTCCGGCTCTGCAGGGATGGAGAGGTAGCTTCAATGTGCGGAAGATACGGCATGAGAAAGCGAGGTCAATCGAGACACGGATAGATAGAGAGACAAAGTTAGTGTGGTTCGGCATTCGTTGAAAAGATATATATGCTCTAGAGAGATATTTTCTGATTGAGCTTTTGGGAAGGGTGAGGGTTGTAAGATAGAGCTTGAGGTATGATCCAGTCACCGACATGTAGGTATATTTTGTGCGTGGGAGGAAGCAAGGTCAATCGATTACATAGATAAAGGGAGAGAGATTAAGCGAGTGTGGGTCGTCGTGCGATCGGAAGAGTGAGACAGGTTTGGAGAGTGTGACCCAGATAGACAATGTGCGTGAGAGAGTATACAATATGAATATGTCGAAATGGGCTCAAACACGGAGATATATCGTTTGTGTCTGAGAAAGAGCGAGGTTAATCAAGACATACATAAAGAGAGAGAGAGAGAGAGAGAGAGAGAGAGAGAGAGAGAGAGGAGAGAGAGGAGAGAGAGAGATTGAGCGAGCGTGGCCTGCCATGAGGTCGAAAGAGTGGTGGCGGCTTGGATGGACTGACCTAGGTAGACAATCTTCGTGAGAGAGTATAGATTGTGTCGACCGAGGCCCAAACAAGGAGATATATCATTCGTGTCTCAGAGAAAGCAAGGTTAATAGAGACTTAGATAAAGAGAGCGAGATTGAGTGAGTGTGGGCCGCCGTGCAGAAGAAAGAGTGAGATAGTCTCGAGAGAGTGACCTAGATAGACAATGTGCTTGCATGCGCATGAGAGGGGGAGGGTTCTAGATAGGCAATGCATGTATCTAGCGAGAGAGGGTGGGAGGGAGGGAGAGAGAGAGCTTGGCACGGAGTGCAGTGGCAGGTGTGTGAGGGAGATACATTTGGCAACAGAGTGGAAAAAGGGGGTTGTGTAGTTGAGAGAGTTAGAGATCGAAACATGGAGAGAAAGAATGAACATGTGTCGGAAACCATAGCTTCCTAAGGTGGTTAGGAGAGGAAGATTGATCGATACAGGAAGTATATCGCATGTGTGCCGGGGGGGCGCTAAAAACAACATTTGAATGTAGATAGTACAAGACTTAATATCGACGTTTCAATTTAGTGTACATTGTAAGATTTGAATTGAGGACCATGCATATGGCTTCCGTAATTATTTCGAATTCGTGCCATACTAGGTTTGGAAAAGTTGACATTGACTCGATTGTTGTGCTATTTTATAGGTCATATGTTTGAATCCATCCAAAGTTTTCTCACTACCATGGTGTTCATCTTATAGATATGAATTAGTATTAAAAAAGTAGTGTGGATACCATGAAATGCAAAATCCATGTTAGAATTGGAGATCGCTATGTGACACACACTCTAATTCAAATAAATCCTCATTAATTAATTTACAATATCTCGTTTCGAATGACTAATTATTTGCAAGGGAAACACAGGCATGGTAATACATACATATTCGTTTGCAAATGAAAGTAGATTCGTTTACATTCTCAAATGTAGGTGCACCAAGCAGACCAGGGTCGTGTCGTGGTGGTCGCATGTGTCGTACGGACGCTAGCACCCAGCCACCCACCCCCTCCCTCCCCCCCGCCCCCCAAAAAAAGAACGACGACAAAATAAGTTCGCGCTTCCACGTTTCGGATTGAAATATCTGGCGGCCCCAATCCAGCCCTGCAAAACCTCTATTCTCCAGCTGCCCCTTCCGCGCCTAGAGTGCTCAAATCCCTAATTCGCCGCCAACCCAAGAAAAGTTTGAATCGTCCTTTGTCTTGTCTCTTTCCCCACCTCTGTGCCAGACGACGACGAAGACGATTGTTGCGCTTCACCACCGCACCGAAGCTACCTCATCTACGCTCTCGTCCACCACACTAGGTGTTCCACCAACAACATCGGCCGCCGCAACCGATGTGCCTCACAAACACCGACTTCCACCGCATCAGGTGCGCTTCACCGACGCCGTCTCCTACCTCACCGGGGCTACTTCACCGAGCACATCGGCGCACCTCCGCCCCCGAGGCCGTTGGGGCTTCACCAACGGTCTCGTCCACCGCATCATAGCGCTCCGCTGCCGCTCAAGATCTGCATCCGTGCGCAACCAGCCAACTCCAGTGCATCACCCTCAACGGCTCTGAAGTGACCTGCACTATAGCTAGGCGAGCATGCCCAAACGCCGACCCGAACTAGGTATTGACATATCACTCCCTTGTGCATTGTTCCGACAATGTTTGGATATCCTTTTACTGCTCTCTTAGCTTACACGCCTATGCAACTCTTACTTTAACTCTTATTTATTTTGGAGATATCATCTGAAACAAGCAAAACCATTTTTAGCGAAGCATGACGGCGCTACGGGATCTGGTACACATCCTGCACACTGATATAAACTAGTAAGTACCTGTCCTCCGGTACGACAACAAGGTCGATTCCTCTAATTTGATCAACCATTCACCGTGTCAAAAACGCAGAGGGGGTGCAAGGAGCACAAGGCCTGCACATCGAAGCAAGTGGTAACATGGACTTGTACATGGAACATCCCAAGCGCAAGCAGAGCTGCAGTGAGCCAGTACAACGAGCTGGCGTATGTCCCTGCATTTCAGTTAATTCGTACAGGCCTGCGTGTATGATTTGTGTGCAGTGGCGGATCCACGAATTCAAGTTACCAGGGGGCAAAAATTTACCTTTAAAAATATGAAGGCACTAGCACTCCGGAAATCAACATAACTTGAGAAATGTGAAGCTACATGCACTTTGAAAACTAGCTAATGATCCAAAGTAGTTCCAGATAATAAAACACTAAATGATGTAAGCACCAAAAGACACAAAATGCAACATGGTGTACAAGGACTACTAACATGGTCTGTACCTACTTGAATTATTCATTCTCTGGCTGAAAATATCGAAGTGTAATTGCACCTATAACCAGTGCGCAAACTGCATATCAATATATCTATCCTGCACAAGTACGCCAATAGTTTCAAACAACAGATTAGAAAAATATTTATGCTATGTTGTCATGATACAGGGACTTTCTGGTAGATGGCCTCGACGTTTCCTCAAGCCATGAAAATTTACTATAATTTTCTTGTCATCAATTCCTGCAAATCTCTATGTCTCTCTCAGCATAGCAGATCATCATTAGACACTAAATCCTTCAATGGGAGCTTGCAAAATTCTTGCATTAGATCCCTCATTAGACACTATATGTTCATCACTAGGAGCATGTAAAATGTTTGCAGCAAATCCTTCATTAGCAGTCTGTTCATTAGACACTTCTGGCTCAAGAACAACATGAGCTTGTATGTTTGCACCGGAAACTTGATTAGATACATCAGGTTCAATCAGTTCAGTATTGATTGGGGGAGTTATAAAATAAGTAGAAATTGGTTTCATTTTCTCATAGGTTCCCTACGTACAAGCAGTTTTACAACACCCACAGGTTTAACTATTGGCCAGAAATTGAACAGTTGAATTAGATATAATCAGGGATGTGATGTACCTGCTCGTTGCCCATGGTACTCTTGCAAGCTATGACTATTTGTTTGCGCAAGCTCGATGTCATGCCCGTGCTACCGCCACTACCTCCCACGTAGGCTACACCCAGGGTTGGATCTTCATCTTCTTGTCCTTCCATTCGCTTGAAGCCCAGCGGCCGGCGTCCAACGAGGGCGAGAGGAAATGCTGTGTTGGTCTATCTAGCGGCGGCTAGGTTAGGAGCGAACCAGACTAGCGGTGGCGGTTGGTCTGTCCTGCTGTCGATTGATATGGGAGGCACTCATTTGGGCCGCGAGCCTGCTATAGGGCATGCCTTGCACTTACGTTATTGGCCCATCCAAATTGAAATGTTTTTCTTCATTTTTTACATTGCCTGCTCATGCGCTGGGATGAACAAAACTAGCCTGGGCCAACCTGGATGACTCAAACTAGGTGCACACTTTCTAGCCACCAGAGGCGGCCACCCATACCAGCCCCTATGGTGGCACCACCCCTTTTTGCGTGTATGGTTGGGATAGTGAAAAATATTCCAGTGGCGCTTTTCATTTACCCACAGAATGGTTGAATTGATTGTTTATATGAACTGAGTTCGCCAATAATGTGAAGGATGCCAGTCTTTTCATCCTATTGTAGATTGCTTAGATCTCGATATGCCAAATGTAATCGCATGAAATATACAGTAAAAGCAAGTGTGATGTGTGTTGCTACAACTTGTCTGACAACCCGTCCTCATATAACATATTAAGGACGCACCATCTATTTAGATTAACCATTCGACTTACCAATGCAGTGTGGGAAGAAAGAAGAATTGGGACTGCGTATCCAAGCAATTGATGCCATGGATTCCTTTGTAGAACCTTGTAAGTGAAAAACAAGTTGTAGTGTGCATGTACAAAGAGCTAGCGTAAGTTCAGTTACCTGCTTCTCGGAATTTTAGTTAGCCGCTTATTGCAAAAAAATTCAATTATGTTGCTTGGCGTAATTTAGTTTGCTACTGATTACATAATGCCATAGCCTGTTAATCCTATTATAGATTGCGCCTATCTATGTGTTTGATACTTACTGCTAAGAAGTACCTGTTTCCCTAAACTTAAATAGCTACTTAAGCACGTAAATAGCTGGTCATATGTACATCTAGGGTGCAAGAGAATTCACATGTAATTTACGTTCTGATACACTGTTTGTTTAAATGGTTTGTTGTTATCACTTGTAGCACTAGTAATGTTTGCATGTTCATAGATAGACAACTGTCAAGTTTATATGAGGGACATCGTCTTTTTAACTTATATATATATATATATATATATATATATATATATATATATATATATATATATATATATACCTGTGTGTGTGTGTGTGTTGGAATCAATTTGCTTACATCAAAGAAATTTATAGATGTCTATGTTGCTGGTAAACGGTGCCGACTTGTTACTTTAATATGTTGCCAAGAACTTGTTAGTTTTACTAGTTCAGGTGTAATTAAATATGTTGCCAAAACTGGTTAGTTTTACTAGTTTGATGTTAATTTCTTATGGCTCTTGCAACAATTTATTTATGATTGCCAACATTCAAGTTTGCAGGATCCAACTGAAACTCCTTTGGCACAACAGGTATGTTTTCAGAAACTTCCTTGTTTACCTGGTTTGCTGCTATAATCATCTCACCAACTTCAAGGATCCAATTGGAAGTCCAATTGCACAACAGGTACATTTTCAAAAATATATTTGTGTAACAGGTTTGCTGCTGTAACTTGTTGCTCTAATCAAGTTACTGACTACTCAACTTTTCAGGATCCAAGAGAAAATCCAATGCCACAACAGGTTCCTTTTGCAAAACTTGTTTGTTTAACTGCTTTGCTGCTGCAACTGGTTGCTCTAATCACGTCACTGGCTAGTCAACTTTTCAGGATCCAAGAGAAACTCCAATGCCACAACATGTACCTTTTGCAAAACTTTTTTGTTTAACTGCTTTGCTGCTGCAACCGGTTACAATGATGTTAATAACTACTTTTCAACATCCAATTGAAACTCTTTAATTCCTTGATTTATTAACTGGTTTGCTATTCTAACTCCCAGTTGAGATGTTTTGCTAACTTCAACTTTTTGGAATCCAATCAGAACTTTAATGGCAAAATAGGTTAGCCCAAGATCAAAGTGCGAGGTCCCCATGGACTTTGTATCATCCCACGGCAATGGGACCGACCCAATCATGCATCATGAATTGCCAACTGCTGATGCTCTAGAGGCTAAACTATTGGTAGAAAGAGATTCTGCTTCTGCACTTAGAGATGAAGTTGACATGTTGAGGAAGAAAACAACACAATCACAAGTAGTACTGCAGACAACCATTAAATATTTGGTGGATTTCAAAATGAAGCAAGCTGAGACTGACAGCTTTGTTAAGGTCCTGAAGGAAAAAAAGGAAATTAAATTCCCACTTGGTAAATCATAAATGTTTTTTCCATCGTTGAATAACCTTTGTGTTGTTTTGTTCATGTAATCGATCAAACCCTTTGTTTGAGTGATCATGTAATAATTGTTTTTTTTTGTAATTTTCTTTTGAGCACGAGTCTGTATTAATTGATAAGACTCTAAGACATTTCATTTTGATTGCTGTGCCAGACCTACAAATATGCCAATCGGGCTGAATGTGCATTCAGCAATAATAGTAGTATAGATGGTCCTTAAGTGGGCCGCATCTGAAAAGGCCAAGATGCTGTACTAGCTTCGCTAAAAAATGATGCTCTTCTAGCAAAAAAAGTATAGTGGCCTGCCTTATGTATGTTAGTTGATATTATTGATCCATATACTTATAAGTGTTTATATGTCTGTTAGTTTTGTATATTATTGGTTGATTGACTCGGTATTTTGAATCTTGAGACATCGCTTGTGTACATATCTAAATGGTAGCACACATTATGCTTCATGTGACACTTGAGTTGGACATAAAGTGGTTTCAAATATTCCAATTCACCTTAAACTGGATTCTAGCTTCTGAATTTGAGTATTGGCATTTGTAAATCATATCCATACATGACAGTGGAATACATCTTTGTCGTGCTTTAGAAGATATATAAAAACACATAAAATGATTTATAAAGATTCGTATGAGAATACAAAATGGATTCAAATTTAGTTGCCAGGGTAAACGTGGATCCTTATTGTCCCAAAATTTGAAAGAAACGGGAAAATGTCCACTGCCACGTCGGCTGCCCGAAGCCAGTGTTTGGGAGATGGAAATTACTGTCTACCCCTTACACGGACAATCCATCGGCCCAATTTCCATTGCTCTGAATAGGGGTAGGTTAGTAACTTCAATTAGACATGACATAAACCCCTCTGAGCCCATTCAGACATGGTGGGGCACCAAACATGGGCGGCAAAACATATTTGATTCAAGCTCATCCGAAAGACCACTGTCTCTCCCACCATTCCCCCATTCATACACGGTGGGCGGTAAAACAAACTCAACTCGGCCGAAATTGATGTAGGCAAATATTTTCAATAGGGGAAGGTTTGTAACTTCACTCAAACGTGACACAACCGCCCTACCTGTAAACCCCGTTCACACACCGTGCACGCCAACCGTGGGCGCCAAAACACCCTCTCCTCGCCCGAAATCGCTTTGGAAAATATTGGGGACATGCAAGATTACCGTCCTATCCCCAACCGACGGGACGTCCAAATTTTAAACGGGGGCAAAGTTCGTAACTTTCCCATATTTCAGACAAGCGTGTCCCAAAAACATGGTTCCCCGTACCTCTCCCTCCATTTTCCCATTCATACACCGTCCGCGTTAGAACACCATCCCCACACCAGCCTCCTACTTCCGCCACCCCATCCATCGACACCGTCCTCCACCCCATCCATCACCGCCTTCCTCCACCATACCGGAGCACCTACCAAGACCGCATCGTCCACTGCTAGAGATGGACGTTTCTCATCCACGGCGACGGACCAGGAGACTTGCATTGCATACTCTTGATTCATCGATGCCGTTGTCCTCCTTTCCTGGGCCACTCACACGACCTTCTCGTCCACCGCAACGGGACATATCCCCCGATGCACCTGTCTACCGTCGCATATCTGCTTCAACGCCACCGATAGCCATCGCACCCCCGATGCCTACACGGTGCCGCAAGAGAGGTGGTACTGCATATCTTCTCAACTTTTGAATCTCAACCAGAAAATTGATCGTAACTTGGTTACTGTACTTTATTTTCATCTCTTAGAATTTAGTTCTTAGTTCGAAGCAAAGAATGGTTGCCAAATAGCATTTCTGCGATTTGCAGCTTCAAATCTGCCATGGCACAGTCATAATAGGGTTTCCCCCCTTTTATGATCACTATATGATCAACATATGTGCTTCATGTCATAATAGCACTGCTCCACCCATCAAGCTAAACAAGCTTAGTTGTTCAAATACGAATATGATATTATTAAAATAGAGACATTTAATTGGTTAGTTAAATGTTCCTAATTTAGTTTCAAAAATGCATGTACACCGCTCAGGTGTGTATCTAGAGGGTGCCCATGGTGGGCTGCAGCCCACTCTGGGATTTCGGGTCGGCCCAGGCCCCGATTCCCCTCAGTTCTGCTGTGCTTCCGATCTCTACTCGCCCCCAGTCGCTTGCCTCGCCGGCGACTTGTCGTCCCCAGACGACATGACTCTAGGAGATGCCAGACTAATAGGAGGTCAGGAGACACTCGCCCAATAGCGTCACTGCTGCCCGGGCACGCCGCCGTGCCTACCTTCCCAGTCCGTTCAGGGCTCAGGCGTGCAACAGCCACTACGCCAACCCGATTTATCCTAAGACACATCCTCAACACTCAGCAGCCACTCCTCATCACCCATTTTCTAATTGATTCATTACTCATTAGGCAGGTTTGTCATTAGGGTTTGTTGTGTACTGAGTGCAACATAATAGTTCAAATGTATTTCAGTAATCTTTAGTACCTGTAAAGTTCACAGGGTTTCAAAATTGCGGCCCTAGGAACAAACACTAGTCATTTTGGATTGTTGGTCATAGTGACATTGACCCAGATTACTACTGGAGGCCAGGTTTGTTGACAATTTTACTTGTCTTTCTTACTCATTCGATATGATATCCAATTATTCACGTCGATTAGTTGCAAACAATAAGTGCTAGACCGACTTGATTCTGATTTTGGACAGTCTCTTACTGCAGTTACAATTCTGCATACTTGTCGTAGTAAGCTCACTAGTAATGTTTGATTCACTACCTCTATGTTTGGCTTGTAATATTTGTTATCAATATTCTTTTAGGGTGGACCACCCTATTTCAAAATACTGGAACCGCAGACATGAGTGAATAGTATTTCTCTATGCGATATCTTCCATCATGTGTGGGCAAAGAACACTGCATTGTATAGAAAGAAAGTGTCATATCCACCTTTTACATAGACTACGATCTTTCACATGGAATACAATCTGCCTACTTGCTCGGTGTCGCACTGCCAGCACTCAACCCTTGAAGCTAAACATTATGCCACTCATAATTCCTTAGTTTAGACATAAGAGGTTTATATTTTTGTGTGTGGTCTGGTCAGCACGGTTGGGGGTGAACTTTGTATACACAGGGGGTTGTAGGGAGACACTCTTTGAGTTGAATCCGCAATGCATTCCATAGATAATCTGACTACTTTTTTTATTTTCATGAATCTCAGATACTGATCAACATCATAATGATTATGTTTGTGCGCATTAAAAGAATAAAGCATAACAATGCCATGGCTGTCAAACTTGGCATTAAGGGACTGAAATCAAGTCTGGATGCAATGCAATGGAAACGTTCTCCACCTACAGATTCATGCTCAGAATTTGACCCTAACAATGATTCTGAGCTAGAGGGGGACCTAAGTTAATGTAGCTCCCTAGTGGTGGAGTGAGAGGTAGATGCCTGGTGCGGCTTAAACTATGTCGGTATTTCTCCAAAGAGGAAGGGATGATGCAACACAGCTACAGTAGGTATTTCCCTCAGTGATGAGACGAAGGTTACCAAACCAGCAGGAGAACCACGCAACACTACATGAATAGCACCTGCACACAAATAACAAATACTCACAACCCGACGTATTAAAGGGGTTGTCAATCCCTTTCTGGCAACGGCACCAGAAATTGGCAAGTCGACGGGATAAAAATATGATAGATTGGATAAATAGATCTCGAATAAAAGCAAATAAAAATAAAGTGCGGCAAGGTATTTCTGTATTTTTGGATTAATAGATCTGAAAATGAAAGCAAATAAAAACAGATCGCAAAGGCAAATATAATAAAGAAGAGTCCCGTGGGCCGTAGATTTCCCTAGTGGCTTCTCTCGAGAAAAATAGCAAACGGTGGGTAAACGAATTTATGTTGGGCAATTGATAGAACTTCCATGATCATTATATAGGCATCGCGTCCAAGATTAGTAGACCGACTCCTGCCTGCATCTACTACTATTACTCCACACATCGACCGCTATCCAACATGCATCTAGTGTATTAAGTTCATGGAAAATGGAGTATTGCAATAAGAACGATGACATGATTTAGACAAGATCCAGTTATGCATAAATAGACCCCATCTTGTTATTGTTAATAGCAACAATACGTACGTGTCGGTTCCCCTTCTGTCACTGGGATCAAGCATTGTAAGATCGAACCCATCACAAAGCAGCTCTTCCCATTGCAAGATAAATAGATGAAGTTGGCCAAACAAAACCCAAATATCGGAGAATAAATACGAGGCTATAAGAAATCATGCATATAAGAGATCAAAGAAGACTCAAATACCTTTCATGGACAAAAACATAGATCTGATCAAAAACTCAAAGTTCATCGGATCCCAACAAACACACCGCAAAAAGAGTTACATCATATGGATCTCCAAGAGACCATTGTATTGAGAATCAAAAGAGAGAGAGGAAGCCATCTAGCTACTAACTACGGACCTGTAGGTCTACAACGAACTGCTCACGCATCATCGGAGAGGCACCAATGGGCATGATAAACCCCTCCATGATGGTGTCTAGATTGGATCTGGTGGTTCTGGAACTTGCGGCGGCTGGAATTGATTTTCGCCAACTCCCCTAGGGTTTCTGGAATATTGGGGTATTTGTAGAGTAAAGAGGCGGTGCGGGAGGCCACCAAGGTGGGCACAACCTACCAGGGTGTGCCTGGGCCTCCAAGTGCGCCCTGGTGTCTTGTGCTCACCTCGGGCTCCCTCTTCGGTACTTCTTTGGCCCACTGGATGTCTTCTGGTCCAAAAAAAACCACAAAAATTTTCACTGCGTTTGGACTCCATTTGGTATTTATTTCCTGTGATGTAAAAAACATGCAGAAAACAGCAACTGGCACTGGGCACTATGTCAATAGGTTAGTACCAAAAAATGATATAAAATGATTGTAAAACATCCAAGAATGATAATATTACAACATGGAACAATCAAAAATTATAGATACATTGGAGACTTATCAGCACCCCCAAGCTTAATTCCTGCTCGTCCTCGAATAGGTAAATGATAAAAACATAATTTTTGATGTGGAATGCTGCCTAACATGTTCATCTCATATTCTTTTCTTTATATCATGGACATTTGGACTTTTATATGGTTCAAAGCAATAGTCTAGTTTTGACATGAGGACTTCAATACTCAAGCATATCAACAAGCAACCAAGTCTTTCAAAATATCAACGCTAAAGCAAGTTATCCCTAGCCCATCATGCTCAATCATTGATCCATTCATGAAGCACACTCGCATATTAGCTACACCCAATGCTCAAGTACGATAATAGTGCCCCTTAGTTGGTGCTTTATAAGAGAAGATGGAGACTCAAGTAAAAATAAAAATTGCATAATGTAAAAGAAAGGCCCTTCGCAGAGGGAAGTAGGGATTTGTAGAGGTGCGAGAGCTCAAAGCAAAAAAGATAGAGATAAAAACATTTTGGGAGGCATGCTTTTCCTGTCAACGAAAATGACCGAGTAGTTACCAATACTTTCCATGCTAGATATATCATAGGCGGTACCCAAACAGAAAATAAAGTTTATTCCTTTTTCAACCATACTTTCACTTTCCATGGCTAGCCGTATCCACGAGTGCCTTCCATACCAACACTTTCCAAGGAATTTATTATTTGACAACATGAAGTAAATTCATTTTTCATATCGGGACTGGGCATCCCTAATACCTTTGTCGTACTCTCGTGCAATGACATGTGAATAAACACTCATCTTGAGAATAACACATCTAGCATGGAAATATATTAGCGACCCCCTACTGTTTCATGAGCAGTACGAGCACACAAAAGAGAAGTTTATTTTGAAAATTAGAGGTGGCACATACAAATTTGCTTAGAACGGAAAAATAATACCACATATAGGTAGGTATGGTGGACTCATGTGGCAAAACTGGATTAAAGGATTTTGGATGCACAAGTAGTGATCATCCTTAGTGCAAAATGAAGGCTAGCAAAAGATTGAGAAGCGACCAACCAAGAAATAAAAATCTCATAAGCGAGCATTGAGCATAATTAACAGCAAATAATGCACCACAAGTAGGATGTAATTTCATTGCATAACTATTGACTTTCATGCTTTCATAGGTAATAACAAACCTTAACACCAATATTCTAACTAAAGCATAATTACTCATCAACATGACTCACATACCATATCATCATATCCTAAACTATTACAAAGAATCAAGTTTATTTTGTCCAATGATCTTCATGAAAGTTTTTATTATATCCTCCTTGGATATCTATCACTTCGGGACTAATTTCATATGTTGCCTAAATCACACAAAACTCAACAAAACCTTCGTGAGATGCGTTAGTATAAGAAAGAAAATCACTACTATAAGTACTGTTGCAAATCCATTCATATTTTATTCTTGCATTATATCTATTGTATTCCAACTTTTCTATGGCAAAAACTCTTCAAAGAAAACCATAGAATCATCAAAAAACAAGCCTGGGCCTCAAGGCGCACCCTGGTGTCTTGTGCTCACCTCGAGCTCCCTCTTCAGTACTTCTTTGGCCCACTGGATGTCTTCTGGTCCAAAAAAAATCCACAAAAAGTTTCTCTACATTTGGACTCCATTTGGTATTGATTTCCTGCGATGTAAAAAACATGCAGAAAACAGCAACTAGCACTGGGCACTATGTCAATAGGTTAGTACCAAAAAATGATATAAATTGATTATAAAATGATTGTAAAACATCCAAGAATGATAATAAAACATCATGGGTCAATAAAAAATTATAGATACGGTGGAGACGTATCAATGCCCTATCTTATTCGCCCATGAAGGTGCTTACTCTAACTTTCCAAGGTTATATTGGTCGCACATATCTTGCAACTGATGCTTCGCATTGCTTCTACTTTGTTGCACTGCCATTAGCTTAGTTTACACATTGTGTATGTGAATATACCCTGCCTATCCATGTTCAGTACATATTCCATCTGTCATCATGCCATATTTATCCATTCAAATGTTCTTGTATATCAGACGTTCAAAAGGAAGATGGCAATTGCTAATCGCGGAGGAGCATGAACAAAGTATTTGGAAAAGGTAGTGACACCTGATAAATGAAATAGCCCATTGGTTGTAGTTGCAATATCACTAGACCCAGAAAACATGGCCACAACTCTAGCAGACTCTAGCCCTACTACACTGGCCATCTCTGAAGCCCCAACTCAGCAGACCCCAACTGCAGCAAACAATATGATGATGTCAGTTGACATAGCACAAGCTGTATGATGCAAAATCCCCGTTCTTGCAAAGAGTACACCAAGTCCAGTTGCCAAATGCCTTATCGAACGAGAGAGAGCCCCAATTGCAGCAAATAGGACTCATGTTCCACCTCTTCCCAGTTTAGGAGACGAAGCTTATATTGTCGTCAGGAACTTTGTGCGCATCTTTCCTTCATGGAAAGATTATACCACAGACAAAGAACAATTTTCAATCTTCCTCCGGAACTTACGCGTAAGTAATGTACTAATGTTATTCATGGTAATTACCGCATATGTTTCTGCTGACAGAAAACACAAGATTTCATTCTTTTAAATAAGTGAGGACCAAACTGGATAGTCAAGATGAGCAAGTGTTGGTTGCGCTTTTCAAGCACTCGTTGATGAAGTATCGTTCCTACCTGAGGCAAGCGCACTTAGATGGAAAGCCTCTAAACAAAATTTCTGTAAAGTCTCCGGTCCTACATTTATCAGACAGTGACTGGAATAATTTTGTTACACATTGGTCCCATCCGCAGCGTAAGGTACTATCTATGATATCACATCACAATTTGAACTACATTTTTGCATGTGCCTTAACTTCTCACATGTACGAAAACTGTTTGCAGAAGAACATTCATTCTCAAGGGACCACAGAATCTCGTAACTATACTGCACACTGCATTGCTCTTGTGAGTACCTCTCGCCTCGAATGACCATACTTACTTTCATAGCAGGTTGATTATGTAGCATCAATACACATGGTAGCCTCGTTATCCTCCATTTGGTGGACATTATAAGATTCGTATCGACTCTTACATAAATTTAGAATCAACCCAATGCTTTTGAAGAGGTTTAGCTCTGCAGTCCTCTTGTAAGGACTGAATGTCGTCTATCACTGTACTTACATTAACAGCTACTCCCTCCATCCCATAATATAAGAGTGTTTTGTACAGTACACCAGTGTTCAAAACACTCTTATGTTATGGGAAGAGGGATTGGTCACTACTAGAAAAAGGCTTACTAGTGGCGCACCAGTTTTGCCTACTAATGGCGCACTACTGGTGCGCCACTAGCACCACGCCACTAGAATATTTTAGTAATGGCGCACCACAGGTGCGCCATTAGTATCTGGTATACTAATGGCGCCCCAGGGGTGCGCCATTAGTATCCCAAAGGTGCGCCATTAGTAACTGGTATACTAATGGCGCACCAGATGGAAGTGCGCCATTAGTAACATTTTTTTAAAAAAATTCGTTTTTTCTTAATCTCAGGTCACTATTTCACATATGAGATATCCAACACATATATATACAACAAGCATCCATATAACAATCATATCCAACACACAAGTTTCATCATATATACATAGCCAACACATAGTTCCATCGTTACATATTACAAAAGTTTCACATTGTTCATCCAACACCGTTATCCATCCAACACCATATTACAAAAGTTTCACATAGTTCAGTTCTCATTGTTCTTCTCCTTCTCCTTCCTCAGCCTGATGCGCCAAGAGCGGCGAGGCGGTGGAGGCAGCTGTGGGATGTAGTCTTCTACCACAATTGGCGTGGTCATGTCGCCCAGCTGTGGGATCGCCGGCGCCACCACCGGTGCGTGGTCATTGTCAGGCACCACCACCATCGCGAGGCCACCTTCAGGCAGGACGGGCACGACCATCGCTAGGTCATCCTCAGCCATCACCATCTCTTGCCCATGGTCAGCCACCACCATCTCTTGCCCATGGTCAGCCACCACCATCTCTTGCCCTTGGTCAGCCACCACCAGCGCTAGGTCATCCTCAGCCTGATGCCCATCGTCATCCTGCAGCTCCTCATCCCCACTCTGCTCCTCTTCTCCCCCACTCCAGTACGGATCATCCTTCTTGCTGTCTTTGCTGCTGCCAGAATCGCTGCTGCTTTCGCTAAAGCCAGAATCGCTGCTCCTTTGGCTGTAGCCAGTGTCGCTGCTCATGCTCCCATTGCTTGTCCAAATGCAACAATGGCCGTTAACAATCGATGTGAGACAAAGCCAAATGTAGAGGAATAAGAAGAGGCAGAACGCACTGGCATCTTCGTCGTCAGCGTAGCGCATGCGACACATAGTCGTGTTGAAAACCTTCACGATGAGCATTGTGGCGTCATCGTCGTACCTGAAGAGAAGAAAGTACCCGGTCCGCAGGTCGTAGGCACTGTAGAACTTCTCCCAGCCATGGCACAGGTACATGTGGCCCTCCTCGATCACCAACTCCACGTCCCACAGCCTGCGAACCCTGCCGCCGGCCTGTCGGAGCTTCACATTATGTGGCGGATCTTCACCCAGCATGTTCATAAAAGTGTCAGGCAGCCTCTGCAATTTGGGACAAGGAGTGATGTAGCAAACAACAGAGTTATCATAATGAGATGCGTGAAGGGGAGATCTCTCGTTTTATATACCTGCCTCGTGGCTGATACTGAAGTCCCAAGTATGACACTGAAGAACTTGAAAGCATCCAACTCGTACTCCGGTGAGGCAGAGCGGCGGTGGCTGCTTCCCCCCATCTCTGATAAGCAGCAGAAGAGACCAATTAGTACCCTTACAACATCACATTGCAAATAGATGAATTGTGTAGGTATGCATGGATTTAAGATTATTTGTTCAAAGCCAATTTGTCAATGATTAATATGATATCTCAATTTCCACCAAATAATACATTTGTTATACACCACATTTTCTTTTCCTTTGGAAAAGAAAAAAGCACACTGCATTCAAGTGAATGTATCTTTTATTGCAAAGCCACAACTTAGCAATAGATTCAAAGTTAACGATTAGCACCTAGAAAAGCATTTCAACATCTTCACAGATTTTACTAGCTACAATATATTCAAAAAATAAATGATATACAGTTTGTATCTCTTTGCAATGAACACACTCTAGGGGTTTTGCCATCCCCGTTTTCCTTAGATTGTCACAAGTCATGATTTTGTTCTGGGAGAACATCCAAATGAAACCTTATACCCTAGGGGGCAATTTAATACTCCATACTACAGGAAGATACAAAGGTTGCCATGTCAATACAACAACTCTTAGAAGTGAAGAACAGGTTCTCCAAAATGAGTAGAAAGGGAGCATGCTGACATCTATACAAGCCAATAATGATTTACTACTCAATGGAACAGGGTAAGATAAACACCAGTCAATAAATTTACTACATCAAAAGGAGTAAAACTCAACAATGCAGCACTATCTCTGAACCTAACCTTTGTTTAGTATGGGTATGACAAATCAATGAGTTGGTCATCACAATGTCAAATGCCATTGGAAGACAAGAAATCAGGTCATCACATAACAACAATTGGATGGCCTCGTGAACAACCAAGACATCCTTGAATGGCTGCCAAGTTACTACTAGCAGGCTCAAAAGTCAAGTAAACTGAAGATTGACCTTCTGAAGGTCTAAGTATGGCTGTGCTGTCAGGTTACTACTAGCAGCAACATGGAAGTAGACTTGATGATAACTATTGCACAAATATGTAAGAAAGGAGCAAGTGCATCTACTTATTGGAACAAGCCTGATAGTGGGAAAGCTATAAACTTATAATGACCGCGTTCAGATAAAAGATTGCAACCAAGCAAATCTGGAAAATGTATTATCAACTATAAAATATGGGTTGCAAACCAAACAACTAAGCATACTTTGTCAGATGATAACTATTGCAAACCAAACAAGTAAGCAGAGCACATGTATATACCTGTATCACTGTCTTGGAGCCAACAAACGCCTCAATTTTTCTCCAACCGCGATCGAACCTGTTACGCAGAAACACAAACAGAGAGATACATGTAACTAACGAGGACAGACAGATAAGGTAACAAGAACTCCACAGCTCAATTAAGCCTATACATGTAACTAACGAGGACCATGTCATTATCATGGCAGTCCACTATATATTTTTATGACAAAATACATCATTATCAGGGCACATTATGGCCATTTTCTTACATGATGCCAAGCTAATGACTGACATCTGTTCTTGGCAAATGATGAGTCTCTGGTGCCCCTTGCAAATTGTTGATTCCACATTGTACTTGTACCCCATATGTTTAACCCCAAACACAAAAACATCACCACAAGGACTGAGATAAAAACTAATACTATCATGTACTTGAAGAAACCTAGGGGGTGAGGGGCATCACCTCGAATCACCTAGAGGACGCCGGCGGGGAGAGAAACCTAGGGGGGAGGAGGGCAGGAGAGAGGAGGAATCACCTAGAGGACGCCGGCGTCGAGGAGGCTGCGGGCGGAGCTCCGGAGGAAGGGGCCCGTGATGTCGTCGGCGTCCTTGGCTGCCTTCTTGACCTTCCGAGCAGAAGAAGGCACGGGTGGTGAGAGGAGGAGGAGGAGAAGCTAGGGGGATGGGGGAAGGGAGGGAGGGGACGTACGTGCTAGGGCGGGGCGGCGAAGGAGCGGCGGGGCGGCGAAGGAGCGGCGGCGCGAGGGAGCTACAGTGCTGGGGGGCGGCGGGGGTGGAGTCCGGCGGGGGTCGGGGCGGCAGCGTCGAGGTAGCGCAAGACCACAGCGGCGGACGACGTGCAGGCGCGGCGGACGGAGGGGGCGGAGCAAGGGGGCGGCGGCGTACGGTTGGGGTCGAGTGGGGGATCTGGCGAGGGAGGGAGGGAGGCCACAGTGCGAGGGGAACAAGTACGTCGATTCTAATGGCGCACCTCCCCCTGGTGCGCCATAAGTACGTCGATTCTAATGGCGCACCTACCCCTGGTGCGCCATTAGAATTTGGTTTTACTTACTAGCCCGGCTGGTCAGGTTATATTCCACCTAACCCTATCTCCATCAGAACACGCCCACTAGCCCGACTGGTCAGCACGCAGCACACACACTAGGAGGTCCTGGGTTCGATTCCCAGGCTCCCCAATTTTTGTTTTTATGCATTTAAAATGCTGTTTGATATTTATTTGTGTTTAAATATGTTCAAACTTGTTTAAATCATAACGGTAATGTTTTTTTATAAAAACAGTAATGATTTTTTAAAAAATATCATCAAATTTATTATTTGAAAATATAATCAAATTTGTTTTTTTTGCAAATTTAGTTGCATTCATTTGTGACGGTGGAGCGGGCCGGGGAGGGTGCGGGGGAGAGGGTGCGGGGGGTCGTCGGCGACGGCCGGTGGAGCGGGGGAGGGTGCGGTGGGTCGTCGGCAACGGTGGAGTGGGGGAGGGTGTGGGCCGGGGGTCGGCGGCGGCGGCCGGTGGAGCGGGGGAGGGAAATATTCTTTCTCTCCGAAACCACCTGCCCCGCGAGATATCCGAAACCGAGATAGTCGTGCACCGTCGTGAGCAGTGCGGCTCTCATAGGGAAATATTCTTTCTCTGCGGCGTCCCACGTATCAACCAACTGCCCCAGGTGCGCCATTAGTAGTTTTGCAAAAAAGTAAAAAATAAAAAAAATATTGTAGTGGCGCACTATGTTGCTGGTGCGCCATTACTAGTTACAACTAGTAATGGCGCAACTATGTCCTGGTGCGCCATTAGTATGTCTGGTAAAATAAAAAATAAAAAATTTGTTACTAATGGCGCACCGTGTGTCCGGTGCGCCATTAGTGTATTTCACACTAATGGCGCACCAGCACATGGTGCGCCACTGCTACATAGCAATGGCGCACCACATGTCTGGGGCGCCATTAGTGGCCATTCCATCTATAGCCCTTTTTCTAGTAGTGGGTTCATTGTGTAGCATTCTACATCTTATCTCCCTCGCCCACCATTTGCTAAAAAAAATATCAGATCTATATTTAATCTTACCAAAAAGTTGAATACATAGACAATGCCAGTGCAGAAGTGTAGCCCATTGCTCTTGTCAGTACATTTTGTCTTGTAACGCTTGTACTTCCAGGGATTGGTAGTTGATTATGTAGCATCAATCTGCATCTTATCTTCATTATCCTCTATCCCTTCCAGTATTATCATATCTATAATTACTCTCTACAAAATGTAGAGTATATGCAATGCTTATGAAGAAGATTATGTGCTGAAATTCTTGAGTTATCCTTCCCTTGACATGGAGAAGGGCATTATAAAGCCGGTGTTAACTGTTAATGTATGTCAGTCCTTCTAAAGCCTTTGTCCTCAACTGTTGTTTAATTTTCTCATACTCCCATCGTCAACTGCTGTTTAGTTTGCTGTTTCTATCAAAATGCATGTTCGCAACAACTATAAGTTCCAAGTTTTACTTGTAAAACAAAATTCCATATTCATACCATGCACATTACTCAATACTCGCTATATGTATGCTTGTTTTTGTGGATCTATAATCCAGTGTGTGGTGAAGCAGCCCACGTTTGCACCTTGTCATCTCATGTTTTATCTTACTGATGTGGCTGATGATATGAACAACTTGCCATGCACATTAACCACCATAGATACAATGATTGTCTTTGCCCTTCATCTATGATTGTTCTGTTGACATGGTAATTGAGTAGTGTGGTGAAGCTCCCCGCATTGTGAACAATGCCAAATTATGCTATTGATGTTTTGAACTTACTCTTTATTTTCTAATTTGAAATTGGATGGACTTGATAGCACAGTTACCATCTTTGTTTATACACGTGCAAAACATGTCATCTCTCTGTTTGTTTCAGGGTGATATGCCTGATGGCATGCACAAGTCTACTGAAGATTGTGAGACAAACCCAACATATACAACAAAGAAGGCAAAACATCTTGAAGATAGCGAGAAAACCCCAAAGTCTTGTCTTGATGCAGTGTTCAAGTTACTTGAGACTAGCCGTCAGACAAGCTCGCAAAATTCGCTGTCTAAATCAGTTTGACTTCTTCAGGCCCAAGTTCTAGCACAAAGGCATTCTTCAACTCAACTTCGACTTGAAGTCCTATCTCTAAGAAAGATTGCGGAGAACACCAATGAGAACCTCATTGCTTAACAGCTACATCTGGAAGCTATGACCGACATGCTAGGCCGGTCTCACAGCCTTGCTCTGCAGCTTGTGCAGCAGTTCCCGCTCCAGGCTAACCTTTCTTGAACTGTCTTAGAAGTGGTCCAGGTTCATTATTATTTTGTTACGCTGCAATGCCGCCCAGTTTTTGTAATCTGCTTCTTTGTTGAGCTTTATGATCACTGGTGGCGAACTTGATGCCCAGTGGTTGTAATATACCATAAATCCTTTATTGTATAGTGTAGGTTTATTCTAAGTTACTATGCAGTAATTTCTTTATTGTATAGAGTAGGTTTGTTCTTAATTCCTTCTAGTTACCGTATATGCCATCATTCCCTATCTGAAAAAATGGCGAAAATCTGATGTAGTCTACCGCGCCCAAACATTTGCCTCTAACGGACCTGCATTTTAGCAGGCCACAATTGGGCTGGCCTGCAACTTTCTTGGGCCTGAAAGGACATTGGGGCCTTCACACTTTGTGCCAGGCCCACAACTTACACGGGCATATATTCGACCCAAAGTTTAGTTGGGCCTTTAGTGGACCCAGCGCTTAGTTGGGCCCATGTAGCTTTTGGCCATTAACAGGCTGAATATTCCGCTGGCCAATTATGGCCCAGAAGACACCATGGGCCTTTAGCAAGCCAAAATGCATGTTGGGCCTCAATTTTCACTAGTCGTCCACGGGCCTTCATTAGGCTGAAATGTAGAATGGGCCATTATTGGCCTAGTTATATGATGGGCCATTACCAGGCCAAAACATATCTCGGGCCTTAGTTGGCCCACTGATATCATGGGCCTTTAAGAGGCCGAAAGCTTAGTAGAGGCATCAATGGGCCGAACTATACGACAGGCCTTTAACAGGCCCAAAGTCACGTTGGGCTGAACTGTTGCCACCTTGATCACGAGCCGTTAGAGGGCCGGATGTCGCGTCGGACCATATATGGCCCATGGACAGCACAGTCCATTCCCAGGCCGAAAGACATACCGGGCGGAAATGGGCCCATGTCTACATCGGGCCTCTAATAGGCCAAAATGTCACTGGGCCGTAGTTGGGCCCAAATATTTGGCGAACAATTAATGGGCCAGATTTGGCTTCGGGTCATAAATGGGCCATGTTTAAACATGCCGTTATTGGGCTGGCCCACTAGTACCTGAGTAAATACTACGAGCCTTTGACTGGGCCAACCTTTTTAACCTATATGGGTCTCTGTTGGGCCCTGCCACGTGTCAACGTATCATAGGCATGTCTCCTCCATTAGGAGCCGACACATGTTTCCTCTAGCTAATGATGATTTTACATGTGGAAAATCCCCGTTGGTCTGGGCTGTTAACGGGTTATCGGATCCAAACCGGAACCCGATAGCTTAACGGTGACCCGTTATGGTGGATGCCACAAGTCGGTTACCCTTGATGAAAGCACTTCCATGATGCGCCATTTATCGTCATGGAAGTGGACACTTCCGTGATGGTAATTTTGGTATTGTCATGGAAGACTTCTATGACAGCACAGGTATGACTATCTTGATTCTGTCATAAAATCGTCATGGATGTACATGCATGACAAGAAACGTGACCTACTGTGATAAACACGTATCATCATGGAAGTTGTTTTTTTGTAGTGTGATGATATGCTTAGTGTAGAATCCGATGATATATGTGAATTGAAGTGTATGCTTTTCTGATAATTGCACATGACATGCTCATCTATCATAGTGTTGGGAAATTTGTATGATATGACTGGGAGAGTATGTCTGAGGCTACTTTATTTATATGGTTTTTTCCTTCAGAAATTGCATAAGAGGCTATCTCTCAGCTGGTTTAAGGAGGCTGATGCAGCATGCTATGCTGGAGTATGCCTTACCGCAAGGGGATCCATCACAACCTGTGTGTACATAGTGACATGGAGGTCGCACTATCTTAAGCTCGGTGGGGTGGAACAACTTCCTTGTTGGCAAGAACCTCCAGGTTGAACAGGCCATCTTAGTCACTATCACGAATACCCGAGGCCATAACTTGAAGATGATGATCGTCATCAACATCATTTGAAAGTATGTGTATGGCTGGCCCATGGATGGAAGAAGTTGGTGAGTGACTGATATGCCCTCCTCTCCGCAAAAGGATTTCCTCCCAAATGGATTGGCTGGGTGACGGAAATTCTATCTTCTGGTGATTCTCAGGTGCTCCTCAATGGCCTCCCGGGCAATCATTTCAAATGCAAGCGTGGGGTTAGGAAGGCAGATCCATTTTCCCCTCTTCTTTTTGTCTTGGCAGCAGATCTTCTACAGTCTATTGTCAACAAGATGTTGCTTGATGGTCAGCTCACTCTTCCTATTGAGTGTCATGACACTGATTTTCCCATCATTCAGTATGCTGATGATACGATCTTGATCTTACCTGCGGTTGAGGCTCAGCTAGTTTCTCTAAGGGATATGTTACATGTGTTTGCTGCCTCCACCGGCCTGAGAGTTAATTTCGCAAAATCCATGATGGTGCCTATAAATGTCCCTGAAGCTGAAGCTATCAGGCATTCTCAAGTTTTTCAATGTGTCCTTGGAGCTCTGCCGTTCACTTACCTTGGTTTTCCTTTGGGCACAACCAAACCCACGATCTAGGATTTGATGCCCCTGGTGGATTCAGTAGAGATGCGCCTGACAGCTAGTTCTGCTAAGTTGGACCAAGGTTGTCGGCTTCAGTTGTTGAGATCTGTTCCCTCCTCCATGCCCATATACTTCCTATGCTCCCTGTCCATCGCACCTGGCATCATCAAGCAACTAGAACGAATCATGAGACAATGCCTTTGGAGAGGAAACTCTGATACTCCTAGACAATCTCTTGTCGCGTGGGACTTGGTTTGTAGACCTAAGGAGAAAGGTGGTTTGGGTATTATTAATCTGCATCTTCAGAATTAGGGGCTTCTCATTAAGCACCTACATAAATTCTTCAATAAGGCTGATATACCTTGGGTATCCTTGTTGTGGAATTCATACTATGATGGAGTAGTCCCACAAGCCACTGTCCTCTGTGGCTCCTTTTGGTGGAAAGATATCTTCAAATTAGCTGACAATTACAGAGCCATAGCCTCGGCTTTGGTAAATAAGGGAGATTCGGTTTTTTTCTGGTCTGATGCTTGGAAACTGGATGGTTACACTAAGCCTTTGAGACAAAGACTCCCATGGTTATTTTCTTATGCTCTGGATGATAAGATCTCTGTGGCTGATTTTTTTGACAGTCAGGATAGAGCTTGTTTTTTCCAGCTGCCTATCTCCCAACAAGCTGCAATTGAACTGGATTCCCTCATTTCTTGGGTTACCAATTTGCCAAGGGACCCCTTTGCTAATGACGTTTGGTCTTGTGTTGGACCTTCTGGAGCTTACACGTCAAAGAGTTATTATACAATTATGCATTCTCATAT
The DNA here is from genome assembly GCF_018294505.1 of Triticum aestivum. Classification (NCBI taxonomy): domain Eukaryota; kingdom Viridiplantae; phylum Streptophyta; class Magnoliopsida; order Poales; family Poaceae; genus Triticum; species Triticum aestivum. The sequence goes on from NC_057805.1 coordinate 236,860,267, forward strand.
GCCCACTATTGAGCCCCGCAAATGGTTATGGAGCAGTCGATGCACACTGAAAATTAAGGTCTTTGCTTGGTTATTATTCTTTGACGGGCTCAACACCAAGGACCTGCTCGCGAGGAGGCACTGGGGTGCTGTTGAGGATGATAACCTTTGCGTTCTGTGCCATCAACATACATATGAGGATCGCCAACACTTGTTCTTTTCTTGTAACTTCAGTACCAGAATTTGGAACTATCTGCATAATGACTAGTCTGGTGGCTCCAATGTTCATCAATACATTTCTTTGGCCAGGAAGAGATTTGCTAAAAGCTTCTCTTTGAAGTGGTCTTCACAGCGGCTTGGAATATTTGGATACTTCAAAATGGCAGGACCTTTAGAGGGGAACGAGCTACATTTAGTGCTTGGCGTTGTAAATTTGTACATGATTTAACTCTACTCTCCCATACAGTCAAGGCTCATGTTAGACCTCTCCTTTTGATTTGGTTGGATGGGCTTCACTGAGTCCTGTTTGTATAGGTAGGTATAGGTAAGTTTGTCCACTCTGGCCTTTCTCTTTTTTAGCTTTAGTTTTGTACAGCTGACTTGTATTGGACTCTATTTTTTGGAATAAAAGACTGTGGGGCTGTGCCCTACAGTAGTTAGTCAAAAAAATATCTATAATTTTTTATTGTTTCATGCCAATTTATACAACTTCCATATACTTTGGCAACATTTCATTTTATTTTTGCGAGTAACATATTGATCAAGTGCCCAATGCTAGTTCCTGTTTGTTGCATGTTTTTTGTTTCGCAGAATATCCATATCAAACAAAGTCCAAACTCCATAAAAATTTATGGACAATTATTTTGGAATATATGTGAATTTTTGGAAGAAGAATCAATGCAAGATGGTGCCCGAGGTGGACATGAAGCACCAGGGCACGACCGAGGGGGGGGGTGGCCCTGCCATGGTGGCTGGTGAGCACCTCCTAAGTCGGTTGACACCCTTCTCACGCTATAACAAAGATAATATCTGCAAAAAATGGTGTTAAAATTTCAGCCCAATCAGAGTGACGGATCTCCGGGAATTTAAGAAACGGGGAAGGGACAGAAAACAGGAAAGCGAAACAGAAGAGAACACACACACAGAGAGAGAGAGAGAGAGAGAGAGAGAGAGAGAGAGATCCAATATTGGTGGGGCTCCTGCCCTCTGGGAACCATGGTGAGGGAGTTATGGAATAAGCGGTCCTCGGGGCACCAACCCATTGGATGCTGGCCGTACTAGCGGAGCCGTATAGACGACAGAAGGTTCACGAAGCCATGGAGTGCCCTCAAAGTCAAGGATAGACAGGATAACTCTACCTCTCATTTTAATTGATTCCCTGTAACCCTAACCCTACCGGTGTCTATATAAACCGAGGGTTGTAGTCTTTAGGGGCGGATCTACATTCATCACCTCATCGACCTAGGGTTTAGCTCATGCTGATCTCGAGCTAGATCCACTCTGTAATCATATACACATCCAATATAATCAAGTACGGCCAGCATCAAGTACGGCCAACATCCAATATAATCTCCCGGTTTAGCTCATGCTGATCTCGAGCTAGATCCGAGGGTTGCCATTGGGTCGAGCAACTCGATTCCATATTATGGGGGCTACGCACTACTACTAATCGATCAACCAGATACATGCCATTTTTTATGGTATACGGTGCGGAGGCGGTCCTCCCATGCGACCTTCTTTATGACGTGCCTAGAGTGCGCATTTACGAAGAAAAGGAAACCGAGCTAGATCGGCAAGATGACTTGGACACCCTTGAAGGAGAACGAGATATAGCTTGAGCTCGATCTGCGCTTTATCAGCAGCAAGCACGGTGTTACCAACACCGCAAAGTTAGGGCGAAGACATACAACGTGGGCGACCTCGTCCTCCGGCTCCCTAAAAAGCAGAAGCATAAACTCTCGCCCAAATGAGAGGGCTCGTATATCATTGATGAAGTATTTGAAGGAGGAGCTTATCGCCTTCATCGCTGGTTTGATGATTGCCTCTAACCGAACCCATGGAACGGAGCCATGGTGCGGCGCTTTTAGGGCTGAGTTCGGCATCGCCACACGCATACATCCTCACCTCTTTTTTTGTTTTTCCTATTATTTTTGATATTGCGAAAGTTCGGCTAAACCGAACCACACTAAGCATGTACTATATACACCATTGAATGTAACACCTAGCTTTGCATGGGGGCTCTCTTAGAAGAGCCGAATAATATAATCAATATAAATCACATTCGTTTCGATTGCAAACTTCTCATATCTTTCAAGCCAACATATGCACTTATTCGACTTAAGATTTTTGCCAAGCTAGGTTGCCTGACTCATGCGTTTACCCCTACGTTCACGATTGTTCGGCTTGTTCGGCTAGGGAGTAAAGAGAGCACCTCTGCGATTGTTACGACCAGGTCATCCGGGACCGTACCTCAGACGGGTGAAGCCGAAAGCTAGCGTTCTTACAGAATACACTAAGTAGGCCCAAGGGAAGTGAATGTGTCCTCGAGGTAACCACCAGGGTTTTCGAATCCATTGGTTTCCATTGATCTTACGTATCCGGAGTATAATTTTACCTGAAGAAAGGAACCTTTGGAGGAACTATCTTCATCGAAAGATGTTACTTATGTCAAACAGTAATATAACATAACTCTTTGCACATGTTTCATCCGTTCAAGCCAGATGGCCGGATTGCCTGGTTACCCGAAGTGTTACCTGGTTTCCCGAGGAACGTCGTACGGAACACTTCCCAATCACTGGTCGAGGAGTAGAAGCCGATGGCCGGTCAAGACAACATTCTTTAAAAATAAGAACATGGGCAATGTAAAGTACATAGATACATAGAATTGACAAAACTATTCCTGATCGACATTGTCTATCAGACGGTCTAAAGCACAATCTGCTGAGAATAGCGAGCGGCGAGCATCACATCTCCATACACCAAGTTAAGGGGTATCTCCTGACCGTCAGGGCCTGCTTGACTAACTTGGGCCATATGCGCCGGATCCAGCTTGGTGTAATGAGTCTTTACCATCGCCCATCTTCCACAATTCAAATCGTCGCCCGGCTCCTTTAAAGCGTCCAGCTAGTTCGGCCATATTCTCCGGCGGCGCATCGGACGGGCATAACGCCTTGACCATGCTCTTCATAGCCTTTCGAGCCTTCTCGTGAGTCTTGGTTAGTTCCTTTAAAAGGTTCCCACCGTAGGAACTAACCTCTTCCTCGGGCCGCCCAATTAGGAGGCCTAAAACACAAGGTATATGGCATATTGTTATTAACATGTTATGATGATCACACTGATGGTGAGGCAAATTCAATACTCACCAAATATGCCACCTTTTAGTTCCTGGTTTTCCTCCATGGCTTGTGCTAGTTGAGATTCCAAAACCTCAATTTCCTTGGTTTCCACTAATTCTCTGCCTTAAGCTCATTTTTCTCCTCCTGACTTCGCGTCAGCACTAGTTTACCAGCCTCCAGCTCCTTCCGCAACCTGCTCATGGCTTCTGCGGCTATATGGAGAACAAGGCGTTACTACACAGAATACACCACATATCTTCCTACGCATTGTAAAACAACTTTGTTCTACTCATCGGACAATTCACTGATGGCTTTTCGAGCCGCATCCAGTTCGGCCTTGGTGTTGACCAACTGTGTTCGGCTTACCTCGAGGTCCTCGGACAGCTTGTGGCTCTGCTCTCTTGCGGCCTACAAAATCATATCACTACAAATCCTTAACTCAGCCATCCCGTCCAAATTAAGGCTTGGGGGCTAGTTGGTTAGGGAACACGGTCCACTTTTAAGTTACTTCAGTTACATACCTGCACCTTGGTAGCAAAAAGTCGGCGATCCCTTCAAGACCTGTCCGGGCTGCTCCAAGGTACGCAACGACCAAATTAAAGGCACTAAATTCCTGTTCGGCAAAGGCAATATGATGTAAAGCTTCCCTCCGGTGGCGGTGGTTCATCATGCTCTCAACTTCGGAGTTGATAACCGAAACATCATCGGAATCTGCCGGAGGCACGCCGGCAGCCGCATGTTCGGAGGATGCTCCGGCATGCGCTGAAGACTTAGGACCGGCGCCACGATTCGGCGCACCCGAGGAGTCTTCGGACGGATGCAGTGATTTTTTCTTCTACAACATTAAGCAAGCTTTAGGAGAAGGGCATTAAAAAGTAACCCTTGCGGTGATTTTAAGATACGTCACCTCTGGGCCGAGTGGGCAGGTGCTTCCACTTCGGCGGAGGCCTTCCATTTTCATCCCCCGTTAAGGACCGAAGCTGGCGTGGTCCATGCTCCTCCCAAGATGGTTTGACGCGTAGTGCGGCAACACTTGGGAGCAGAAGTGAGCACATTGGGAATAGCACAAGACGAGCGCCCTATTCGGGAAAGGGTCCTCTTTTCACTTACTGTGGAAGAGGGAAGAGCCTCGGGCTGATCGGCCGTCAGGGCAAACTTGGAACCGTCAAGGCTCTCCTGATAAAATACCCCGTCTTCAAAATCGATCGACATCTCTGGCTCGATATGATATCCCGGATCGTTGTCGTGGGAATGATCCTCCGGTTGAGGAGGATGGCAGTTAATGGACTCGACTTGACGCCTCCATCCCTGTTCGAATACAACAAGTCAGAAGTTCGGGTGTAACCCGTAAGTTTAAAACAATGGACTTTGGCTTACCCAGTTTGCTAGATTGTAACTGGAGCAACCCTCCCGGATACTCATGCGAGCAAAGTCTGCCTCCTCTCCCTTGAAGAGATCGACCAATATTTTGGCCAAAGCCGCCTTATTGGCTGGCCCTTGTCGTTTGTAGAGGGTTGCGTTGTTAGTCCCGTTATAGCACCATAAAGGATGACTCCTCTGCTGGAGGTGTTGCACGCATCGGGTGATGGCAATGGCCATCACCTCAATCATGGTCAGCTTACTGCTAGTTAGGAGCCTGATTTTGGCAGCCAACGAGCATACCTCTTTGCTGACAAGTTGGGAAAGGACTTTGGGTTCCCAGTTAAACCGCTTTATGGGCGGGTCGCTTGAGTATTCGGGCAGCCCTTGGTGAATTGGGTCGGTAAGGGGAATGTCTTCAATATAAAACCACTCTGAGGTCCATTTCTCGAGATCTTTTCATGGAGTTCCAATTGGATATCATGTTCCGGCTATCGGCCATACTTCGGCACTGCCCACCTCGAGTATGGATCCTCCCTGGAGGCTGGGAACGAGAAAAAAAATATTTTCTTCACAAGTCAAAGTGAGCCAAGTCAAGAATGTCTCACAAAGGGCCACAAAACTGGAAATGTGCAAGATGGACCCCGGGGTGAGGTTGTGGAGCTGGATCCCATAGAACTCTAACAAACCCAGTAAAAAGGGGTGAATGGGAAAGGCCAAACCTCTTAGAAGGAAGGGCATGAGACATACCCTTTCCTCCTTACCCAGAGAGGGGGAGTTCTCAACAAGGGCTTGGCCATCGATAGAGATATGACTGGCGCAGACAGGAACCAAATCTGCCAGAGGGAGGTAGCCCTGCTTCCGCAAGCGGCTCAGCTGAAGATGTGAGACTAAACAGCTTGACCAATCGCCTGGGATTGGGCCACGTGGGCATGAGGATGAACCTAGGAGGTCGCCATGGCGCCTGGGGTTTCTTTTGTGCTATTCCTTGTGAAAGGGGAAGGTCAACTATCCCTGTGTCTTTATACCTATAAATAGGTCTCTCGCCATGAAGCTGGAAGGACGGGCTCGTGGAAAGATGGAATTGGGACGCACGCCTTCTGAAAAGGTGCACGAAGCCCTTGCTCCGAGGCACGACATTAAACTCTGATGGACCCACCTCGATCTCGAGATGCCTTTGGATCACAGATTCTTGAAATTGTCTCGGCCCGAGCACGATATTACTTAGGATTAAGGAATGGAAGAACTCGTCTCGCAAGCCGATGATCTGAAGATGCCGAAGACAACCCCCAACATTGGAGGCTAGTTAGGGGGCTACTGAGGGAGTTATGGACTAATGAATCCTCAGGGCGCCGGCCCATTGGATGCGGGCTGGACTGGCGGAGCCGTATAGATGACAAAAGGTTCACAAAGCCATGGAGTGCCCTCCAAGTCAAGGATATACAGGACATTGTAATTGATTCCCTGTAACCCTAACCCTACCGGTGTCTATATAAACCGAGGGTTGTAGTCTTTAGGGGCAGAGCTACATTCATCACCTCATCGACCTAGGGTTTAGCTCATGCTGATCTCGAGGTAGATCTACTCTGTAATCATATACACATCCAATATAATCAAGCAGGACTGTTAGATTTCGGGTTCCGACAAAATGATTGAGGTTCGAACACTAGGGTGCGCACGAAGATCTCTCCCTACCTAATCATGTCCTCGCTCTCACCGCGATCTCAAAGCTTCGCTCGACGAACTCGCAACACAAGAAACACAAGATTTATACTGGTTCGGGCCACCGTTGTGGTGTAATACCCTACTCTAGTGTGGTGAGGTGGATTGCCTCTTGGGCTGATGATGAACAGTACAAGGGAAGAACAGCCTCCTGAGGAGAGGTGTTCTTATGCTCGGTGAACTTGTGTGTGTGAGGATGATCTGAATCAGTTCAAGATGAGTTGCATCCTACTGTGGTGGCTAGTCCTATTTATAGAGGCCCTGGTCCTCTCCCCAAATATTGAGCGGGAAGGGATCCAACAACGGCCAAATTCGAAGGGAGACAACTAGTACGAGTTATCCTGACTAAAGGTGGTCTTCCCCTGCCAAAGGCTCTGGTGGTGATGCCTCCTTGGGCTCCACGGTGACCTCCATCTTGCCGTCCTACTGGTCTTGGTCTCATTGCACCGATATGGAAACCTTTGCCTGATGCCTCGGGACTCCTCGCCTGCACTTGCCTCTTTAGTACCAAAGAGGAAACGAGGACACTGCGCGCACTGGCGCCCGCCTGGCTCCAGTCGTCATGGCTTATGTTATAGGAACCTCACGAGGTTCCCCTTGCCTTGTTCTCTCCGCCCCTCGCGCGCCAGCCTGGTGAGGTCGCTCCCGAGGAGGTCTTTCGTCGTCCGCCTTGCGAGGCTTGGCCCCTCGCGAGGGTCTTCAACGTTTGCTGGTGAAGATGGGCCATACAGGGCCGCTGGCGGAGCCACGCCATGGGCCGCAGCAGGCAAGTCTGGGGACCCCTGTTCCCAGGACGCTGACAGTAGCCCCCAGGCCCAAGGCACGCTCGGACTTGGCTTCGAGGCGAAGCCAAAGGGCAAGTGCGGAGTGCCGTTGGCCCCAACAGCCGGCGGCCTTGGTCGACGTATGGCAATTGATTGTACGTGGGTGTCTCCGCTTCCCCATGCTGCCTTGGCAACTGCCCGACTTGACGAGTCCCTACTACATGCGAGGAAAAACAATCATTACCTGTGATCGTGGGGGTCGCCCGTTGGCCTTCTCCTGCTATAAATGGGGAGGGGGCAGAGACCCCGTCGCCCATCTCTTCCCGCTCCGCCGGCTCCTTCTCCCTTGGTCCATTGCTAGTAGTGCCTCCCATGGTGCCGATTCGAAGGTTCTCAGCTGTGGAGAAAGGGAAAACCCCCCGCGACGAGCCCGTGCCACTTCCGCCGAAGAAGAGGCCGAGCCACCACCGTGACATGGTCGTGAGGCCGGAGGTGTCGAGGCCTTCGTATGATTGGCCTCCTCCCAGGTACCCGCTGATCGGTACGCCCAAGCTGAGGGCTCCGGAGGAGGAGGCGATTAGCACCGCCGCCGGCGTCGGGGCCGTGGTCGCCGCACCGCGGTGACGCACGTCGTCGCCCCTGGAGTCCACGCCGCGGACTCCTCGCGCGAACTCGTGATATGGGCAGCGATGCCCCCGCGGACTTGGATCTGCTTCCTGCAGTTCTTCTCCGCCGAGATGCCGCCGAGGGGCCCTCTGGAGCTTTGGCTGCAGCACGCCGACTGCGACGCCCCTGAGACTGGAGCGGAGGTGGAAGTCGTTTTCCCGGGCAAGCTCTTCATGAACCGCGTCTGGGGCAAGGTTGCCCGGGTTTGCCACGCGGAAGGCGCCCTCGCCATCCACTTCAAGTACGACGACGCCTCCACGATGTTCTTCAAGGTCTTCGACGCGAAAGGCCGCCGCTTGGAGTGCTGCCCCGGAGAGGGCCGCCTGGACGGCGCCGCAGCAGGAGCTGGGCCTGCTGCCCACCTCGCCAGCGACTCATCCAGTAGTAGCGGCATCGCTTGGTAGTCCAGCGACTCTCCCGGGCTCTACGAGACTCCGGAGACGAGCGATGACAGCTACGTGCCCCCGAGCTATCATCGCACCCGGAGCAGGCCGTGGCGTCCGGCCGCCACCGTCGCTGATCTGGATGGGGTTGGCGCCGGCCTTCCGTGGCCCACTGTTGATGATGGCGTCGGCCGTGCCGGCGCGTGTAGATAGGGCCCTAGAAGCTCCCTTCTTTTGTTCCCTGCGTGGAATCGAAACGGACCCCGTGGGGGCGTGTAAAGGATCTGTAATGTCTTTTGTTCATATTATCCTTATTGTGAAAATTCGCGAGCGCATGTCTTGTTTCAGCTCGGTCCCCCTTTCCAACCCCACGGCAGCTTGGTGCTCTATGCCGACAGGCCCCGGTCCCCAGGCAGGCTGCAGCCGTCGCTAGTATGCCAGGTCGCGATGTCGTGGTCAAGGCCAGGAGGTGAGCGGCCCGAGCTCCAGTAAGAGCTCCTGAGGCGCGATGCTCAAGAGGTCCCCTTTAGCGCTCAAGCAACCACCGGGAGGCAGGAAAGGGTGGCGACGTTGCCGCAACAAGGCTGGCACAGGTGAGGATCCTGTGCTGTAGCGCTGGGTCGATCGAGGCGCGAGACTTATCTTGGCATTCCTGAGCTGGCTCCTTTTGTCGCGCCAGACTCGTGCGTCGACCGCTGTAGGGTAGCTAGGCTAGGCCCGTGCGAGGCTCCCCCTCTTCTCCACGCTCTTCCGTTTGCTCTGCGTCCTCAGGTCTCGGCCCTCGAGCGAGCTCAGCCGCCACTGGTATGCCAGGTCGCGATGCCGTGGTCAAGGCGAGGGGGTGAGGGCTGGAGAGCCAGTCAGAGCTCCTGAGTCGCGATGCTTAGGAGCCCCCCTTTTAACACGCAAGCGAATCCCATGGGAGAAGAGGGAGCCCGTCCTCAGGAGGTTCCTACAGGTTAGCACGAGGAGAAACACAGATTGCCGCGATGATTGCCGGTTTGCCCCAGGTCGCTCTGCAAGAAGATGAAGGCACTGAGGGCCTGGTGAGGTGACATGCGCGGAGCGTGCCGCGAGCCAGAGCTCGGCCACTCAGATTTGTCGACGCTATAGGGACAGACCCGAGCACAGGCGCTGTGCCAGAGTGTGTAGCTCCCGTGGTAGGTGCCAATCAAGTAGGTGATAACCATAGATAGATTATGCATGACAAGCAAACTAGCTTAAGTAAATGCGAGAATGATACATGCCACTGGGTCAGACCCGAGCGGCTTGGGGATGATGCAGCCCGAGGGGCGCCCCCAGCAGAGTAAGCTAAAGTCATGAAAAGGGATACATGCCGCAGGAATGGACCCACGCGGCCTGGGAATGATGCGGCCCTAAGGGCGCTCCCAGCTAAATAAACATGGAAAATGTCACCTGGTTCCGTTGTCGAGGGGATGTTGGGGTAGCTGAACACGCAGGGTGAAGGGGTTGCTCCTCATGAGCCATCCGGGCCCTGAGCCGCGGGAGGCTCTAGGGGCCCGGGCGGTTCCTTGAGGACCATCTCCATCTCTGCCAGGACTGCGTGATGCCTGGCCTCCTGAGCCGCCAGGATGCTCCGCAGGTTGCGCTGGAAGGTGGAGGCCCTGCTCGGTAGGCCGAGTGGCATGCGAACGTAGCTGTGAGGCAGGCCGTCGCAACGTCCCACGCGTGAAGGCCAGAAAAGCTCCTGAGATGCGGCCCTGTTGAGTCCTGGGATGTCGATGCAGACGCGCAGCCCGCCATCCTCGCCTGGATGGGGAGCCGCGCCAGGCGAGCGGCGATCGCCGCGCATGGCCCTTGCATCCTGCAGCTCCTGAGTGGTCTTGGCAATGAACTCCTGAGGGCTGGGCGCTCCTCGCCCGGTGTCCTCCTGAGGGAAACGTGTCGCAAAACACGCCTCCATTTGGTGCCCGAGCGCCGCCCTCGTGATGTTGGCGAGGTCTGAGGCCCCAGAAGAGAGCCCCCGAGCCCTGCCCGAGGAGGGCACCGGGCACGCCTTCCTATGCGAGGGAGGGATGTGCCCCAGGCGCGGGCGCCGATCCTGACATGGCACCGCTTGAGGTGCCGCTCCCTTGAGGTCCCATGCGGAGTAGCTATTTCTTCTTCTTGGGGATGGCCTCAGGAGGGTGCTTGCCCTTGCTGTCGGGGTCTTCGATTGATGCAGCTTGGAAGGCGTGCTCGAGGGAGCAGACCGCATCTCTTTCTTCGCAGGGGACAGTGATGATCCGCCGCTCCCTGGCATCTTGAGGATGTTGTAGCCGTGGTGTGTCACTGCCATGAACTTGGCCAGGGCCGGATACCCGAGGATGGCATTGTACGGCAGACGGATGTGGGCGACGTCTCAGTCGATGAGCTCGGTGCGGTAGTTGTCGCGCTGTCCGAAGGTGATAGGGAGGCGGACCTGACCTATTGGGGTGGTGGAGCCGTTGGTCACTCCTGAGAAGGGCTTGGTTGGCTGAAGCTGATCGTATGGCACTTGGAGACTGTCGAACGTTTCGACGGACAGGATGTTAAGCCCTGCGCCGCCGTCGATGAGGGTCTTGGTGACTTGTACATTGCTGATGACGGGTGAGCAGAGCATCGGGAGGATGGCAGCGGTGCCTGCGCACTTGAGCTGATTTGCTGAGCTGAAAGTGATGGCGCACTTGGACCACCTGAGCGGGCGCGTGGCCTCGAGCCTAGGAAGGACTACGTTCACCTCGCGGGCAAACTGCTTAAAGATACGCTGAGATGCTGGGGCTTGAGTTCCGCCCAAGATGCAGGCGATAGCGCGCGGCTCTTGGAAGCCCCCAGCCCCCTCGTCCTGGTGGTGGTCGTTGTTCCTTCTTGGTGGTAGCGGCAGCGGAGGAAGCCTAGCATTTCCCTGAGGGTAATCCTTGCGAGGCCGATCCCTCCAGGCGCCCTCGCGAGGCTGGTCACACCACTCCTGGTGGGGCCACGGTCGTCCCAGCGTCCTCCGCCACGTCCTCCTCCTCGGCAGTAGCCCCAGTCGTTGCGCTCGGGGCGACGGCCAAGGAGTCCATCTCGAATGGCCCTGAGCTCTTGACAGTCGTTAGTGTTGTGGCTATGTACGTTGTGGAAGGCGCAGAATGGACGACTGCTCTTGGACGACTCGGGAAGGTCCCGGCCGCGCTTCCTGTCCGGCTCCGCTGCAATCACGGCCACTCCTTTGCGCTTCACGTCCTTGGCCTTGGCTTTCTTCTCCTCCAGGTCGGTAGCTGGGAGCTCGAGGAGGGAAAGGCATCCTTCCTCAGCTCTTGCACACTTGGTCGCCAGGTTGAACAGTTCCTGAGCCGTGCACAGCTCCTCGTGGATGGCGAGCTCCTCCTTCATCTTGACGTCGTGGACGCCATCAGAAAACGCCGAAATGATGGCCTCGTCCGTCACCTTGGGGATCTTGAGGCGAACGTTGTTGAAGCGCTGGATGTACTTCTGCAAGGTCTCTCCTGGCTGCTGCTCGACGCGGCGCAGGTCACCCGCGGCCGGAGGGTGGTCGCGAGTGCCCTGGAAGTTGGCGACGAAGCGGTCGCGCATCTCGCTCCAGGAGGAGATCGAGCCCGGGGGCAGGTTCAGGAGCCACAAGCGGGCACCATCCTTGAGAGCCATGGGGAACCAGTTCGCCATGACTTTCTCATCGCCGTTGGCTACCTCGATGCTCAGCTCGTAGAGCTACAAGAACTCCGCGGGGTCGGGGGTGCCGTCATAGCGAGGAGGCAGGTCCGGCTTGAACTTGCCCGGCCAGGCGATGCTACGCAGCTCGGGGGTGAAGGCACGGCAGCCTGCTGTGGCCACCGGGACTCTTTGCTGATGCGGAGCCTGCCCTTGATGTCCGCGCATCGCCGCTCCATGCGGCGCACGGTCTTGTCGTAGTGGTGCAGGGAGCGTAGGAGCATTCTCTTGTGGCTGAGGAACTTCTCGGCAGCTTCCTTCTTCTTGCGCGGGCGCCTGGCGCGGTGGGTCACACCGGGGGGCCGCACGTCCTGGTGCCAGAATGCTGTCTTGGTGCAGAGGTGGTGGAGGCGCTCCGTGAGCCATGTCGCCCGCAGCTGGCGGAGGACGAGGCAGGGAAAGGGGTGGCGTGGGGGAGCCCCTTGCAGCAATGACGAGCTCCGCGATACGGTCCAGCCAGTCCTCGTAGAGGTCGTTGATGGGGCGTTAGCGCAGGAGCTCGCGTGCCATGAGCATCGCGGCCTGCGTGTCCATGGGAGCACGACGAGCTGGCCGGGGTCAGTGAAGGAGTGGCGGTGTGGCCGTCCCGCAGCACTGAGGGGTGCAGCGAGGACGCTTGCTGTTTGTTCCCCGCCGGGCCGGTGGCGGCGTTGGCGGCAGGCGGCAGAGAATGACGGGGAGGCCCACTGACAGGAGCCGCCTGAGCAACGCGGGCGGCGAGGGCGGCCCGACGCTCAGCGCGAGCTCGGCAGGCGTCCGCCATGGATGCGACGAAGCGACGGGACGCAGATCGATGGGGGAAAGCTTCGGCGCACCCCTACCTGGCGCGCCAAATGTCAGATTTCGGGTTCCGGCAAAACCCTTGATGTTCGAACACTAGGGTGCACACGAAGATCTCTCCCTACCTAATCACGTCCTCACTCTCACCGCGATCTCAAAGCTTAGCTCGAAGAACTCGCACAACAAGAGACACAAGATTTATACTGGTTCGGGCCACCGTTGTGGTGTAATACCATACTCCAGTGTTGTGCGGTGGATTGCCTCTTGGGCTGATGATGAACAGTACAAGGGAAGAACGGCCTCCTGAGGAGAGGTGTTCTTATGCTTGGTGAACTTGTGTGGGTGAGGATGATCTGAATCAGTTCAAGATGAGTTGCCTCCTAATGTGGTGGCTAGTCCTATTTATGGAGGCCCTGGTCCTCTCCCCAAATATTGAGCATGAAGGGATCCAACAACGGCCAAATTCGAAGGGAGACAACTAGTACGAGTTATCCTGACTAAAGGTGGTCTTCACCTGCCAAAGGCTCTAGTGGTGATGCCGCCTTGGGCTCCACGGTGACCTCCATCTTGCCGTCCTGCTAGTCTTGGTCTCATTGCACCTATATGGAAACCTTTGCCTGATGCCTCGGGACTCCTCGCCTGCGCTTGCCTCTTTAGCACCAAAGAGGAAACGAGGACACTGCGCGCCCTGGCGCCCGCCTGGCGCCAGTCTTCATGGCTTATGTCATAGGAACCTCGCGAGGTTCCCCTTGCCTTGATCTCTCCGCCCCTCGTGGGCCAACCTGGTGAGGTCGCTAGGGAGGAGGTCTTTCGTCGTCCGCCTCGCGAGGCTTGGCCCCTCGCGAGGGTCTTGAGCGTTTGGTGGTGAATATGGGCCGTACAGGGCCGCTAGTGGAGCCATGCCATGGGTCGTAGGCAGGCAACTCTGGGGACCCGCGTTCCCAGGACGCCAACAAGGACGTAGGGTATTACCTCCTCGAGAGGGCCCGAACCTGGATAAACACCGCGTTCATCGTCCCTTGTTCCCCATTGATCCAAGGTCCACAGCTGGGGACCCCCTACCCCGAGGTCTGCGAGTTTTGACACCGACACATGGATACCATAAACTAGAGGGGAAACTCTCCTCCCATGTAGGTGGTGGACAAGGAAGAAGAATAAGGTGGGGGGCTCTCTCCCCTCTCTCCCGGTGGCGCCGGAATACCGCTAGGGCAATAATCGTGATGGCGATCTACGCCAACAACTTCACCATCGTCATCACCAACTCTCTCTCCATCTATGCAGCGGTGTAACACCTCTTCTCCCCGCTGTAATCTCTACTTAAACATAGTGTTTAACGCTATATATTATTTCCCAGTGATGTATGGCTCTCCTATGATGTTTTAGTAGATCCATTTTGTCCTATAGGTTGATTGATGATCCTGATTGGTTTGAGTTGTATGTCTTATTTTGGTGTTTTCCTATGGTGCTCTTCATGTCGCGCAAGCGTGTGGGATTCCTGCTGTAGGGTGTTGCAATACGTTCATGATTCCGTTATAGTGGGTGGTGAGAGTGACAGAAGCTTATACCCGAGTAAGGGGGTTGTTGTGTATGGGAGTAAAGAGGACTTGTTACTTAATGCTATGGTGGGTTTTACATTAATGATCTTTAGTAGTTGCATATGCTTGCTAGATTTCGAATCACAAGTGCATATGATCCAAGTACGGAAAGTATGTTAGCTCATGCCTCTCCCTCCTGTAAAATTGCAATAATGATTACCGGTCTAGTTATCGATTTCCTATGGACAAAATCTTTCTCTTGTGTTACAAAAGCTATCTACTAAAGAACTAACTTTTATTATCTTGCATTTTACTCCTAATTTTATTTCTCGCTAAATACATCTAATTTTATTCTTGTAAACTTATCCTTACATGTACAAAATAGTTCGATACTTGTTCTAGGTAAAGTGAATGTTAAGTGTGCATAGAGTTGTATTAGTGGTTGATAGAACTTGAAGAGAATATAAATTCTACCTTTAGCTCCTCGTTGGGTTTGACACTCTTATTTATAAAAAAGCTACAATTGACCCCCTATACTTGTGGGTTATCAAGACCTTTTTGGGCGCCGTTGCCGGAGAGCCATAGTGTGGGGTGAATATTCTCATGTGTGGTTGTTTGCTTTATCACTAAGTAATTTTTATTTTCTGTTCTAAGTTGTTTCGTATCTTTAGTTATGGATATGGAAGATGAAATACCAAAAAAAAAAGTTTTACTTGCTACTCATGGAGATGGGGAACCTCCTAAAACCCTTGATGCTTGTTATTTAGAAAATATTACACACTACTTTGATAATCCTGATAAATCCCATTCAACTTGTGTCACACCCTGATTTTCATGCATAACACTTAAGCTAATTAATCATGATAAAATGTGGTTTGACAAAAACTTTTGAGTGTTTTGGTCTTTGTTTGGTTGGATTTGCTTTGCTATTTGCAAGTGCTCTAAAAATCAAATAAATCCTCCAACTCTTATACTCCTTCTCCTTGATCCAAAACTTTTTTCAATGATCATGACATGTGTATAGGACATAATAGTATTTTCTTACAAAAATATTGTGTTCAAAAAGTATTTTCTAAATTAGGATTTTCCAACCCCCTGAATTGAGACATGAACTACAAGTACTTAATGAAGGGTGTGAAAAATCTTTCAAAAATTATATTTGACTCCTATTAGATATAGGACTCCCATAAACCACAAAAATATAGTTTAAAAGTTATTTTCCTATTTTATTTAAAGGATTTTCTTAAGGACAGAAATGGTCTTTATTAGATTAAAATTATTTCAATGGTTTAAAAATATTTGAGAAAATTTTGGGAAACTCATAGGACATATGTTGTCCATATATATGAGTTTCAGCACATGGTCATGTTCAAAATATTGGTCAAATCCCTCAAAAATCCTGTCTTGATATTTCAAGATTTTGAAATATTTACAAAGGAAATATTCTCCATTAAATCCGAGAAAATTCTACCTTGTCACCAATGGCCAAATTGATGATATTGCCAAGTCTCATGTCATGGAGAACAATATAACCTCATGAAACGCTCTCAAAACCATATATGTCATTCTCCAAGATTGAACAACTTTGCATTGCTAAACATGTCCAAATGCTCCCAAACTTGGTACACATGCTCAAATGCTGTAATTATTCATCTAGACCAAATGGCATAAGTTGGAGAACAAGATTACTTGATGAAAGTGCCCCAAAACCCTCTCAGTCCAGATCCAAGTTTGGACAAGTCTACATTGGCAACTTTCTCCTTTATATCCCAAATTTTGTGGACATGCTCACATCTCCAAATGATGACACTATACCAAGTGGTGCATCAAGGAGAATAGTTTTGGATGACTAGATCTTGAAAAACCCATTTCTGTTGATTTCTAGGGTTTACAAAAGTTGCATTGGCAACTTTGCCCAAATGAGCTCAAAATTGGTGGAACACCCTATTTCTGTGTGCCATTTCATCCTGTTAAGTCTCATGGAAAGTGGAATTCATTTACTTGCCCAAACCAACAACAAACACTTTCTGCCATTTTACCAAAACAACTACTTTGACCTCTTCCACTCTTCCCCATGGGCTCAAATCTTTACCGCAGCTACTCCTAGTCCTCTTCTACCTCCAGTAACTCTTCCCTGGCCTCAGCTCAATGATTGAGGGGTGAAACATCCCCCTTTACCCTTCTGGACAGCAGCATTCTTCTCCTTTTTCACATCCCTCCTCATTACAGTGGCTCTCCATGGCATCCAACGCCCCTACCACATTCTTTACTATCCCCTAGAGCTGCTAGACACCAATGGCCATGTTCACCCTGCAGATAAAATGACATGCCGGCCATTTGCATGCTCTGGAGCACGCTACAGTGCACTCTAGCACTGTAGCTGCCCCCTGCCAATCACCTCCGGCCACCTCGGCCCTCCCCCTCACGCCCGATGATGCGCCTTGGCGTCCGCAGCACGACAGCTGGTCGACCTGTGACACCCCAAAATTTTGACCTTGTTTTATTTATTAAAATGTTGCCAGGAAATAAAACTTTTCCATTTGTCAAGATTTACCCTTTTGTTATTGTGGATTTTTACTTCAGGTGGAAAACTTTCAAAAAGGTATTGTTGGACTTGAATACTCTCTTTAATAAAACAATTCTTTACCAGTGGATTTAAATTGCAAGATTTGTTTTCTCAGAGCTTTATTCTTTTAAAATGATTTCTTTTGAATTTGGAGCCTGTTTTGCACTACAACCATTTGACAAATGCATTTAAAATTTCCACCAAAATTTGGGGATGTAATGTGATGTCTCCACATCACGTTTATGCAAAAATATCTCTTGGCCATTGGAGATTTTGAGCTCTACACCAACTTTCCCAATCTAGTCCATTAGGCACTTTTGCACTACAACCCATTTAAATATTTCTTTAAAAATTCTTCCAAGTGTTTGGAGATGGCAGTGGGTGCCTACAATTCAACTCTATGCAAAAACCCAGTGATGTTCTTTGAAAAATTTGAGTGAATCAACCTCTTTTTCTTTCTGGTCCAATTTGGTGATTTGTACTGCAACCTTATTTTATTTTGCTCTAGTGACCCTGAGCTTTTTCCTACTTGTAGCCCTCCCTTCAAAACCCTTAAGTCCAGGAGAGTGGACTCATCGGAGGTTTTTAAGTGCATGCAATAAACCTTTTTTCTTTCTGTCCAAAACTGGAGTTTTGCAAAACTTGCACTAACAAGTTTCTGGTTTTGCCCATATGATCTTGCCTTCATCATCCACACCTAAAGAGACCCTGATCTGGAGATTTTGGCCACTCCAAGAGTTGCCTAAGTGCACTTGGCATTCGGTCGAACACTTGGTGTGCACAGTCTGTTTTGGCATGAGTTCTTTGTTTGCACTATGATCTTGTTCCACTGACCCAGCAACCATGTCCACTGAGCTCCTAGCTACCCCTACCCCTGTCCTGTTAATTGCCAACCCCACCCTCGCGCTCTAGACCGCCCTGGCATTTCGTCGAGCAGGTTCCGTGCGTGCTCTGGGCGCGCCCAGAGCGCACGTTTTGCACGCGCGCGCACTGAGCCGCCGCGCCGCACTGCCTCACTCGACGCGACCCGTCCCTGGCCCCTGCTCCACCGCTGAACCACGCAATAGCTCGCCCCCTCTCCACGCCATCTCTGGCGCCCTGTAGCGCCGCGGGCAGAGCCCTTGGCGGGACGCCGGCGTCGGCAGTGAACCTCTGCCATGTTCGGCACCGCCCAAACCACACCGACGCGCCAGCTGCCCCCGGGAACAGCCCGATCTTATCCCGAAGCTCGTCGGCACGCGTTCGTCGCCGCCACGACGCCCTGCAGCTACAGCAACGGCGATCCGTCGTTGATCTTATCCACCGCCGCGGAGCCAGCCCCGTCGTGCTATAAAAGGAGGCCCCGTGCTCCTTCGAGCACTCAGGCAACCCCAGTCCACCCCCGTAGTGCTCCCGCAGCCAGCAATCGTCGGGGAAAGTCCTTTCTTCCTCGTCTCCGGCCAGTGCGGCCGCCGCCAAGCCCCGGTGCGATACGTCGCAACCAGCCACTCCCCCGCCCATCCAACGCCACCAGTCGCTTCTTCTTGCTCTAGCGGAGCTGCCCAGCGCCTCAGCCTTGATCGGAGACCACCAGAGCCCAAAAACCACTCCACCACCGTAGCCCCCTCCGCCGCGGAGCTCGCCGCCGGCGATTCCTTCCACCTCCGACGACCCAGCGACCACCAAGAGGACCACCCCAGTCCGGCCGTTCCATCCCCGCCCTCGGATGCCCGTGAGGCGCTGCCGTTCGTCGACGGCGATCACCGGAGCCCCGCTCCCGTCGGGTAGAGAAGAGGAGGGAGAGCGAAGAACGGTCAAACATGACCAGTGGGCCCTCTGGACCCACTGTCAGTGACCCGCGCGCCGTCTTCTCTGTTTTAAGTGAAGGCGCATAAGTCCCGAGTACGTCTCCTCTGCTGCGAAAGCGTATTCCCCTCGAGGCGTTTTCTTTTCTGGTTTTATTTAAAAAACAGAGATTCGACCAAACTTTGACTGACTATAACTTTTAAAATAAAACTCCAAATGAGTTGATTCTTTTTCCTACCTCTCTCAAATTTCATCTAGTTTATTTTAAGATTTATTTCAAAAATATTTGAGACAACTTTTTGTACTGTGTTTGAAATATTTGTTATTTGGGTATTTTGCAAAATAGGGATAATGGAGAGAAGAGAAAGCTTTCAAAAAGTGCATCCTTTGCATACTCTTGAAGGCAAGAATTTCTGAACTCTGGCATAATATTTTGTTGTGGTGTTCTGATGTGATTACAACCCCTTTTGGCTTGGAGTATGCGTTATCTCTATGTAACGATAAAGTCTCGTACATGAGTACACTTTGGAGTTGTTTTGTGGTCAGCAATGGATACGCTAGTGTTTTGGAACATCCTCGTGAGCTCCTCATGCATACCGGAAGGAAGCCGGGAAAGTCGTGATCTTGGGTAGACACGAGCTTGTCCCTAGTTCCTCGTTGAGACGAGTATGTCCGGTATGGCATGGTGAAGCTTGATGAGTGGTGTTTTATTCCATTAATGGTAATATTGTTGGAGGACACTTGGACTACCTGAGTCGGTCGTAGATCGAGTCTTGATCAGTAGCTTCCCTATTTGTTGGTACCACCACTTGTCCCTGTCGCAGACGGGGTATGGTTCAGTAAGTTGTCAACCCCTTACCAAAGCACACACCGTACAGAGAGGCCATAGTGGAAGATACCGGAGGCCTCCGGTAGGCATGCCACTTGGTTCGGGGGCATGGGTGTTTCCGGTTGGGACCGAGAGGGGGGCACCCCTTAGAGCGCGCGAATAGAAATTTGATCCCATGCTACGTCGAGGTTGTAGCCTCCCCACTTAGAGTTTTGCTTGGCAGGTGTCGTGGGTGATTCCAGACACCGGTGAGTTAAGCTGGTGTGTGCAGGTCAGGCGTGTTTTCAATTAAAAGGCCGTAGGCGGAATTAGTCCCGATGGACTAAATAAATCCGTTACTTGTGGGAAAGTAGTACTTCCTCTGCAGAGGATATATCCTGTTGGATAGCTATGTTCTTGAGTAAGGACCACAGTCTGAGTTGAATCTGGTAACGGTATTCGGATGGAGACACGGCTTGACTAGATTAAGGTAACGGTATTCGGATGGAGACACGGCTTGACTAAATTATGGTAACGGTATTCGGATGGAGACACGGGGCTCGACTAGATTATGGTAACGGTATTCGGATGGAGACACGGCTTGACTAGACCATAATAGCGGTTTTCGGATGGAGAAACGGCTGAACTAAATATTGTTTATGATTGTGGTACATATGGATTATGATCTTTATTATTGTGGACTAACCATTTACATTATGTATTTTATTGAGTATCCCTGGGATGGTTCTACCTCCTGGATATTCACTGTGATTATTCTTTTATAAGCCCTTTATGTGGTGTCGCTCAGACGCCCGACTGCGGCATGCTTGTTGTTTATTTATCCTTTTATAAGCCCTTTATATGATGTCGCTCAGACGTCTGACTGTGGCACGTACTGTCTCCTGTTATAAGCCCTTTATGTGGTGTCGCCCCGACGCCCGACTGCGGTATTACTATTCTTGCAGTTTTCCTCTCGAGGAGTCATTCAGACCCTCGTTTGGCACCGACATTATTACTGCAGCATCGTTAATTTATTTGCAACCTTTCGAGGAATCATTTTAGACACTCGCTCAGTGCATTTCTTTTACTTCCGTATTGCACGTCCATACTTTTTTTCTCTGCACGCGTGCATCACAGATTTTTGTTTACTTCATGGCAGACTTATCATCATAAATGTTTCGGAGTATGATTTTCTCCTGTTATATTATACCCGTGTTCTTAATGTTTGCGAGTACATTCAAACGTACTCACTGGCTTGTCCCTGGCTATTGTCTTGGCCAGATTCCTTGCTTGGAGAGAAGCATCGAGATGACAACCCCGGTATTTGCGCAGCGATGATAGCAGCCTTGCGAAGATAGGAGTTATCCTGGTCAGCTGTTCTTGTGGGAAATGGAGTCCCATAGACGCAGATGTATCCTACCGCTTCCCCCCTCAACCATTAGAAACCAAATGTTGTACTCCTAGGCCACAATGGTCTTGTACTACATATTTTTGTACCTTGCTTGGAATTCTTGTATCAAGTTGGTGCCTCATCAGCTAACAGTAATCCTGGGGCTGGTGAGCACACAGGCCGTTTTTCTGGGAAATTATCATCCCGAAAATCCGGTCATGACAGACTTGGTATCAGAGCCAGGCTGACCATTGGCTAACCCTATCTTAGCCAGGTCAATAAACCTAGGTTAACCAGACCACCAGACCTTAACCTAACCCCGGTCAAGCTTCCCGCGTAAGATAGCTTCACAGTGACCCGACGCCTTTCGACGGACGATGCACAACCTATCAGCCTAGCCCGTCGATCACGCGCCAGTGACCGACACCCAACCCGTCTCTATCGCAAGCGTGCGAAGGAAGACTTCGTCCCCTTTCCCTATAAAAAGGGGCACGCTAGCACAGCCTCTTTCCCCAAACCAAGCCACGATGCCTGGCCCCATTGTTCACAATGAGACCACCGCAACCAACCTGGGAGGTTTTGTGACCGTGCTCGCAAACCTCACCCGCCGTGCCTATGCGTTAGAGGAGCCTCCTGAATATGTTGCGTACCAGGGACCCATGTACGGTGAGAGCCGTCAGTACTGGGCCACTGTGCACATCTATGGTAGGGGTCTGTCGCCAGAACGCCCCTACAGGTTCACTGGAAGGACAACTTCCTTTGAGCCACAAGCCATCCAACTGGCAGCCCGAGAAGCTATAGTTCAACTCCGGCACTTGTCGCCCAGAGTTAACTGTCGCTCGTTCTACTACTACCCCAGTCGTGACGGGTATGGTAGGCCGCCCCAGGTTGCCAACGGAGATCACGAGACAGATCCTGCACTCTTGCATCTGGTGCGCTATGTAAGTGCACTAGAGCAACTGTTCGATCAGGTCACCCTTGATCTGATCGCAGCTCGTGGAGAACTGGTTCGCCGAGCCCCAGCAAGAAGATTAGCGGAGCCCGACGCCAACAACCCAGTCGTGTTGTTCGGACACCCGATCGATCCCTTGAGGTCTGCGCCAGCCATCAACCAGAGTACTTTGGTGACCCCAGAAGTGCTTCGTCGCCTTTTTGGAACCCATTCCAATGGGATTGTGGCCAACAACCCCCGCGATGGTCATCACCACTACCCCGACCCTGTAGCCCCTCAACCTCAGCCAGCAAATCCCGACGGCGAAACCCGTGGAGAAACCTCGGCACCCGCCAGGCCATCCCACTTAGACATTAACGAAGTAGACTAAGTCGCTCGAGTTGTATCGAGCCTTAGTTTTTCCTACGCTTTGTAATGGTGTGATCTTGTATCGCTTTTATTACCTGCTGTCTGCTTGAGCGCCCTTAGTTTGGAGTAGTAGCTATGCATATGTACGTTAGCGTACAGTTGCATTTTTTTTAATTTCGGGCGCAGCTACCAAGACCAACCCCGACGAGACCCACAGTAATGCGTCACATTTATGTGATATGTATATCTGTGGCTTTGACCCGAGAACAGGATCAACAACCAGTTACCCTTCACCCCGGTAGATAACCCAGCCCCGGTACTATATAAAGGCCACCTCGTGACCTTGGCGAGTACTCCCCACCTTGTGCACTACTCTCTCAGCCATTCCTTTGCCATGCCGACCCCTAGTATTTATCTGAGGACCCCAGACGCAACCCCGGGCAGTTTTGTTAAATTATTGTGGGACTTTACCTGCAGTACTATGAGTGCCACCCGTCCACCCCAGTACGAGTTGCTCAAATCGAGGATCACCTCATCCACCTCGAAATATTGGGCAGTGGTGCACATCCCTCCCTCATACCCAAACCAAGACCCATCGGATGTCTCCTTCGTGAGGAAATCCATGCCGACTCCGCATATGGCCATAGAAGCTGCTGCGTACGAGGCGCTCACTCGTCTTCGATTCGCGGTACCCTATGCCAGCGAGCGAGGATATTATTATTTTCCGAGTCGTGCAGCACCCGGAGAAGTTGCATCTTTTCCCGGTGGACGAATTGAGAGAGATCCAGTACTGGCCAACCTTGCCCAGTACGTTATTGCTCAGGAGCGTTTAACTCAGCGGGTAATGGGTTATCTCCAGAGCCTCGCTGATTTAAATCCTCGGATCGCTATTGGCAGACCACTGAGGCCTGACCAGGAGAGGCGCATTCACCGACTGGTCAACCCGCTTCCCCCGATAGAAGAGGAGTGTGCCCCAGTACCAGAGGCGTTTTCTCAGGACCCTGTCCTTTTGCCGTTTTCCTTGTAAACGTCACCGCTATGTTTATTATCCCAGTATTTATTTATGTGTTGTAACTTGTGCGTGGTACCCAAATTTGTGCTATGGATCAGATTTTTGGTTTCTATTATATGGGCAATTTTGCTGCTGTTGATTTTGTTTTAACTAGACGTTTATTCTTGCTCGCGGTAGATTTTCTTTGGAATGAGTTTTCTTTCCCCGAGTTGCTGCAGCGTATATATCTTCGCGACATAGATTTTTATTCGCGCAGCACAGTAACAGCAGGCTCACAACCCTAACCACTCGACCTCTCAGGCACTATTACAAATCCTTGAGCACATTGTTGCGCCTAACTGATCAGACGCGAGGACACCACAGTCTCAGTGAGAGAGATTTGTGAGTGATCATTCAGGCACGAGTTGCCCCAGCACACCGACAGCAGTTAGCCCTCGAGGCCGCGCCTAATCCACGTGATCGCCGCCGCCGCGAAGAGCTAACACTCGAGCGGCAGCATCACGACGATCATCCAGGATCATCGCGCACAGGAGCATGGAGAACCCCAGCAGCACCGCCAATCCTCCACACACCAGGACCACATACCAGTCCGGCATTGCCTCCGCCATTAGAGCCTCGGCTCGAGCTCCTGCTAGCAGCAGTGGAGGAGAAGGAAGGAGAAGTGGAAGCGAGGCCAGATGTGAGGAAGAAGAGAGGAGCACCGCGGTCGTTTTATAGCTCGAGATCGGTGTACGGTGGGCGAGGCCCACCAGCGCCACTCGTCGCTCGACCGCCGGTGTTCGGAGGCGAGTCCGCAAGCAGTGCCGACAGCGCACTGGCCCGCGAGGTGAGTGCATGCTGCACCCGCAGCTAGCACGCCGCGCACTACTGCGGTACGGCCTCGATGCCCTACGAGCTAGGCATCGCCGGTGGAGGAAGCGCGGGAGAGCTCGCGAGAGAGAAGAGAGAGCCAGAGGTAGAAGAAGAGGCCGACAGTGGGCCCTGGGTCCACCTGTCAGCCAGAGAGAGCACTATGCTCTCGGGTGCGACCAACGTATTTTAGTAATTTAGAATTTATTCTAAATTACTGTATCTGCGTAGAAATATCTCGTTTTCCCTAACCGTGGATTTTTCCACGCTACGCCAGTGTACCACACTGTGGTTTTACACCACTTATTGCCCTCTCACTATAGCCGTTTTGTTTTTGTGCAATTGAATGATTTCTTTTGATAAAAAACAGTCTTTTGTTCAAAACAGCTTTTAACAAATCTCGAGGACGAGATTTTTTTTAAGGGGGTAGTGTTGTGACACCCCAAAATTTTGACCTTGTTTTATTTATTAAAATGTTGCCAGCAAATAAAACTTTTCCATTTGTCAAGATTTACCATTTTGTTATTGTGGATTTTTACTTCAGGTGGAAAACTTTCAAAAAGGTATTGTTGGACTTGAATACTCTCTTTAATAAAACAATTCTTTATCAGTGGATTTAAATTGCAAGATTTGTTTTCTCAGAGCTTTATTCTTTTAAAATGATTTCTTTTGAATTTGGAGCCTGTTTTGCACTACAACCATTTGACAAATGCATTTAAAATTTCCACCAAAATTTGGGGATGTCATGTGATGTCTCCACATCACTTTTATGCAAAAATATCTCTTGGCCAAACCAGACAATTTGACCACCTGAGTCGGTCGTAGATCGAGTCTTGATCAGTAGCTTCCCTATTTGTTGGTACCACCACTTGTCCCTGTCGCAGACGGGGTATGGTTCAGTAAGTTGTCAACCCCTTACCAAAGCACACACCGTACAGAGAGGCCATAGTGGAAGATACCGGAGGCCTCCGGTAGGCATGCCACTTGATCCGGGGGCATGGGTGTTTCCGGTTGGGACCGAGAGGGGGGCACCCCTTAGAGCGATCCCATGCTACGTCGAGGTTGTAGCCTCCCCACTTAGAGTTTGGCTTGGCAGGTGTCGTGGGTGATTCCAGACACCGGTGAGTTAAGCTGGTGTGTGCAGGTCAGGCGTATTTACAATTAAAAGGCCGTAGGCAGAATTAGTCCCGATGGACTAAATAAATCCGTTACTTGTGGGAAAGTAGTACTTCCTCTGCAGAGGATATATCTTGTTGGGTAGCTATGTTCTTGAGTAAGGACCACAGTCTGAGTTGAATCTGGTAACGGTATTCGGATGGAGACATGGCTTGACTAGATTATGGTAATGGTATTCGGATGGAGACACGGCTTGACTAGATTATGGTAACGGTATTCGGATGGAGACACGGCTTGACTAGATTATGGTAACGGTATTCGGATGGAGACACGGCTTGACTAGACCATAATAGCGGTTTTCGGATGGAGAAACGGCTGAACTAAATATTGTTTATGATTGTGGTACATATGGATTATGATCTTTATTATTGTGGACTAACCATTTACATTATGTATTTTATTGAGTATCCCTGGGATGGTTCTACCTCCTGGATATTCACTGTGATTATTCTTTTATAAGCCCTTTATGTGGTGTCGCTTAGACGCCCGACTGCGGCATGCTTGTTGTTTATTTATCCTTTTATAAGCCCTTTATGTGATGTCGCTCAGACGTCCGACTGTGGCATGTACTGTCTCTCTTTTCCTGTTATAAGCCCTTTATGTGGTGTCGCCCCGACGCCCGACTGCGGTATTACTATTCTTGCAGTTTTCCTCTCGAGGAGTCATTCAGACCCTCGTTTGGCACCGGCATTATTACTGCAGCATCGTTAATTTATTTGCAACCTTTCGAGGAATCATTTTAGACACTCGCTCAGTGCATTTCTTTTACTTCCGTATTGCACGTCCATACTTTTTTTCTCTGCACGCGTGCATCACAGATTTTTGTTTACTTCATGGCAGACATATCATCATAAATGTTTTGGAGTATGATTTTCTCCTGTTATATTATACCCGTGTTCTTAATGTTGGCGAGTACATTCAAACGTACTCACTGGCTTGTCCCTGGCTATTGTCTTGGCCAGATTCCTTGCTTGGAGATAAGCATCGAGATGACGGCCCCGGTATTTGCGCAGCGACGATAGCAGCCTTGCGAAGATAGGAGTTATCCTGGTCAGCTGTTCTAGTGGGAAATGGAGTCCCATAGACGCAGATGTATCCAACCGCTTCCGCCTTCAACCATTAGAAACCAAATGTTGTACTCCTAGGCCACAATGGTCTTGTACTACATATTTTTGTACCTTGCTTGGAATTCTTGTATCAAGTTGGTGCCTCATCAGCTAACAGTAATCCTGGGGCTGGTGAGCACACAGGCCGTTTTTCTGGGAAATTATCATCCCGAAAATCCGGTCGTGACACGACCCCTCCTCCTTCTCCCTCCTCTTGCCCCAGCTCGCACACGCGCCGGCCGCCCGAGCGCACCAGTGAGCGCGCTCACATGCGCACCTCCCCTAGCACCTCTCTGCACTCTCTCTCCCTTCTCCCAGTGCTGAACCGACCTCACAAGTGCCGTAGACACACCTCAACGAAGCCCCGCAACCCGTGGCAATGGCAATGAGCTCGTCGGCGCACACGTCTTCGGTGGACCATCGCCCACCTATAAATAGGCCACCCCGAGCCTCTCCCTCTCCACCAATCGCCTCTGCATACTCTAAATTGGCCCCCTGTGCCTCCATCCCTCCTCTAGAAGCTCTCAAGCTCGAGATCGAGCTCGAGCTCCGCCGCGGCGGCTCATTGTTGTCCGCTCGGTACGAGCTCTCCGCGCTGCTCCTGAGCCCCGATCTGGAATCCCTGCATAGCACTAACTATTTCCCCTCTTCCTCACGCTTCGTTTGGAGCCGGAGATGACCGGAACGGCCACCAGCCGAAGGTCCTCCGCCGTGCCTCCTCGTCGCCAGCGAACCAGGTAGCTCCAGCGAAGTCAAGCACCTCTACCCGGATGGTGACTCCACGCTGAGTCCAACCCTACCCTCCACTCGCCTCGATGTGCCCTGCATCGCCGTCGGTGAGCTTGTCGGCCGTCTGGACTCGGGGTTAGGGATGACAAGCGAGCCACGCCTGTCAGCCTCTCCTCTCCCTCGCCCCTCTCTCTCTCTCACTGGCGCATGGGGCCCGCCCGTCAGGTTCAAACCTGGCACGCGCGTGCCGCCCAGGCCGAATCCATTCTGGGCCTGTGCGCTGCGGCTTTTCTGGCCCAGTTGCACAGTGCCCCTTTCTCTTTTTCTGTTCCGTGCAGCTTTAAAATAATTCCACAGGATTAAATATTGATCAAAATTAATTAATTCTAACTCCAACATTCCCCTAAAAATCCCACCTATTTAATGGTGTAACTTCCATGCAAATCCATTACACTTCTCTGTACTGTTCAAACTTATATTCAAATTTGAGCAATTAAATCCCTCTATGAAAATCCATTACTCTATTCCTTTAGATCCAAACCCAAAACTTGTAATTTTCCCCTTCTTAGTTTTCATCCTAGTATTTAACAAAAATAAGTTGACATTTTTAAGAGCACTTTTTTTGTTATTGCCTTATTTTTGTTATCTGGTCTAACGAAGGAGGTAGACCAGAAGACTTTGAAGACCCCGAAGCTTTTGCTAAGCCAGGCAAGCAGCCCTTTGACCATGTCTGTGAAACCCCTTTTTATGCATGTCATATAGCACTTTATTATTGTTGCATCAGAATCATGATGTGATGGTAACCACTTTGGTGGGTTGCCTTCGTTACTTCCTTGTTGATACTTGCATTGTGAGGGTTATGCCGGTGGGAGTAGATAGGATGCTATAGTAGATGCTACGCAAATAGGACGGGTATATGCATCGTGATGGAGACAAAATTATTTCCAAAGACTTCGAAAACCCTGTTGGGTGCCACTAATGCCCGAGGGAGATGATGAGCTAGGTAACCACTTGACAAAGAAGTGGTGTGCCGGAGCAAGTTGTGTGAGTGTGTTTTTGAAAATGGATTGGTTTAAGTTGCGACCGTTATTCCAACCTTACATGTACAACCACAATACCCCTTATGGGACGGGGCTTTGTTGATTACTTTGGTCAATACTAGCAGGGAGCCCGCATTACTAGTGGCGATAGGGTATGAGGTACTCTCTCGATACGGAGTCGTGCTAGATATGGAGACTATGGGTGTTTTTACAGAAACCGGGCACACCGTTGCGTCCCCTCTTGGATGGTATGATCTCGAGTAAGTCTCGCATGATGTACATCATGAGGGCAAGGGTCAACGAGTGGACTCTTTGTTAGTGTTGTCAAGGGAAGGATAATGTTCGGGTGCTTACCCCGGATACTTGAGGTACTGCGGGTCATGGATGACACGGAAGTTCCCCGGATCTTGTGGGTAAAGTGTGCAACCTCTACAGAGCGTAAAACTATTCGAATAGCCGTGTCCACGGTCAAGGACAGTTGGGTAACCACTCTTGGGCTACGTCCCCATGTTTACAAACCAGTGTGTGTGTTTGGATAAGTGGGAAGAACTACTTGGGTCTAGTCAAAGGACTTGACATGATTGAGTTGGGTTGATGCCAACTCCATTTATATTGAATCTGTAACCAGTCCCTATGGTCACTTGGATTCATATGATGCATGTTTTACCAGTTGTTGAACATGTCATAGCACAATAAAATTAGCTTTCTCCAAAATTTACCTATATCATCCATTGTTGTATCTTGAAGCAAAATATGGGTTGCTTGCGAGTACATTCAAAGTACTCATTGGCTTGCCACTGGTTATTTAATTGGCCATGCATGGAAGAGCAGGACTTTGAAGAACAATTCTTTGGAGATGAACATGCGAACTAGGACGTTTTCCCAGTCAGAATGCCTGTAGTGTTAAGGCAGATGGCATGGGTTGTACTTATCAACAAAGATTTCCGCTGCTTAAGTTTATTTGGTATTCAGCTCTTGAGGCTTTAACTATGTAAGACTTGACCATAATGGTCATAATTCGTGTAAGACGGTATGTATGGATGTAAGAATCTTGTTATTCAGCTTCTGTGTGTTCAGTGAGCATTGATCTCTGGGATCACTATACACATGCATTCTGTGATCACGACTTATGAGTCGGGG
This sequence comes from Triticum aestivum, assembly GCF_018294505.1. Lineage (NCBI taxonomy): Eukaryota > Viridiplantae > Streptophyta > Magnoliopsida > Poales > Poaceae > Triticum > Triticum aestivum. The sequence goes on from NC_057805.1 coordinate 236,889,381, forward strand.
TCCCCACAACTTGATAATGGGAGATACTTTGGATCAACGGGAATACTTTAGGGATTATTGCTTGACTCAGAAAGGTAAACTCTTATGGAATCAAATTGATTATTTGCAATGGTATGCTTGGAATTTATGCTTGAGATATGATTATACTTGCTGCTCTAGGATGAAGGCTCCGCACCTTCCCTTTTCATGTGAATTTAATGATAATATAACATTGCCTTCTTATTCTAATGGTGTATATGATTATTATGATGTGGAATAAATAGAAGAATTTGTTGGTTTTTAGGGTGCTTGTGAATTTATATGTTTGTCTGAAGAGTATGAAGATTGTGATGATGATCTTTACGGATCTGAAAATCTTGCTATAGTTAAATATTTCTATGAGAATTATAAATACAATGCCAATATTGATGAATTTATTGAGGAAGTCTCCGCTGTCCAAGAAGAGAATAATATTTGCAGGCTCCTATGGAAGAAGAAGAAGTTTCTGAAACTATGAGCTCATTAGATGAAAAAGACGATGAGGAGAGCGAGAACAAAAGGTGGAAGAGCGGTTTAGCTACCCGTGCCCACCTTCTAATAAGAGTAAATCTTCAACTCATACATTGCTTAATTTCCCTTCTTGCTTACCGAAGGATGAATGCTATGACAATTGCTATGATCCATTGGATTCGTTTGAAATATCCCTTTTTGATGAAATTGATGCTTGCTATGCTTGTGGCCATGATGCTAATATGAATTATGCTTATGGAGATGAACTTTTATAGTTCCTTATGTTAAACATGAAATTGTTGCTATTGCACCCACACATGATAGTTTTCTTATCTTTTTGAATTCTCCCAACTACACTATATCGGAGAAGTTTGCACTTATTAAGGATTATATTGATGGGTTGCGTTTTACCATTACACATGATGATTTGGATAAATATAATATGCATGTGCTTGTTCCTCCTACTTGCAATTATTATGGGAGAAGAACTACAACTCAACATCTCTATGTTTCCAACACAATAAAATTGCAAAAAACTATTTATGCTATGTATCGGCCTTTATTATGTGTGCATGAATTGTTCTATTATGACATGTCGATGCATAGGAAGAGACTTAGACTTCATCATTGCATGATATATGTTACTTTGTGCTCACTACTAAATTATAAATCATTGTTAATTAAACTTGGCTTTGATATACCTTGGGATCCGGGTGGATCAATTACTTGAGTACGTTATGCCTAGCTTAATGGCTTTAAAGAAAGCGCTGCCAGGGAGACAACCCAGAAGTTCTAGAGAGTCATTTATTTCTGTTGTGTGCTTTTAAAAAAGTTGAAAAACAAAAAAAATTAGAGGGGAACCTAAAACTTAAAAAAATAAAAGTGAAAGTGAGAAAGACGAGCACCGTGGAAGCGAGTGCATGCCTTGAACTTTGTTCATGCCCATGGAAACTTTGTGAACCTTAATTATAGAAATTTTTCAACAAAGATAAGCATCCCCTTGTACAAATCCATTGTATTATAAAATAATGTGCCAAGATTTGCCTTTAGGATGCTTAAATTGCTTTTCGGTATGTGTAGTGCAAAAACAGAAACTTTTGCTATAGTGTGTGAATTTAGATTTTTTACTGGAACATGCAAAAATTCTGAAATTTTTAACAGTACTGCTATGATTTTTTTAAATTTTTTTCCTAATTTTTTTAGAATTTTTGAGTTACATAAGTATATGTACCATCTGCATCTTTACACACTGTCCTGTTCTCACAGATTGCTGTTATAGTTTGAAATCTTGTTGAGCCCCGTTGACTTGGTAGCCATAGAATTGTGATAGCATATAGTGCGTAATGTTACAGCAGAACATGATGCTATTTGATGTTATATGTACTAACCCCGCTAATAAAATGTTCGGTTAAGTTTTGTGTGGATGAAGTGTTCGAAGATCGAGGTGGTACCGATATGAGGAGAATAAGGAGAAGCAAGAGTTCAATCTTGGGGATGACCATGGAACCCCAAGTATATATTCAAGGAGACTCATGCATCTAACCTTGGGGATGCCCCGGAAGGCATCCTATCTTTCTTTAACAAGTATCGGTATGTTTCGGTTTTTGTTTTGCTCACATGATATGCATAAATTCTTGGAGCAACATGTGCCTTTTCTTTAACTCTTAATAATGCACCATGCTGGTATGAGACAGTTATCGGCGTTCTGGGACCAGGGGTGCCCATACTTGCCTGCCTGCGGCCCGAAGCATGGCTCCACCAACGGCCTGGTACGGCCCAGCTTCAGCAGCGACAACCCAAGACCCTCGCGAGGGGCCAAGCCTCGGGAGGCGGACGACACCAAGGCCTCCCCGGGGATGGCCTCACTAGGTTGGCTCCCGAGGAGCGGAGATATCTATGCAAGGGACACCTTGCGAGGTTCACGTGACCTGAGCCATGACGACTAAGGCCAGGCGGGCGCCAGCGCATGCAGTGTACCAGTTTCCTCTTTGCTGCCAAGGAGGCAAGCGCAGGCGCGGAGTCCCGAGGCATCAGGCAAAGGTTTCCATATCGGTGCAACAAGACCAAGACCAGCAGGACAACAGGACGGAGGTGATCACGGAGCCCACCGCAGCGTCATCCCCAAAGCCTTTTGCAGGCGAAGACCACCTTTTGTCAGGATAGCTTGTACTAGTTGTCCCCCTTCAAACTTGGCCATTGTGGGATCCCTTCCCGCCTAACATTTGGGAAGAGGACCAAGGCCACTATAAATAGGACCTAGCCACCACCGAAGCAAGAGGGATCATTCAGATCATCCTCACACATACCAGCTCATCGATCCCAAGAACACCTCTCCTCCTGAGGTTGTTCATCCACTGTACTAGTTCATCCTCAGCCCCTCGAGGCAATCCACCACACACTGGAGTAGGTTATTACACCGCAAGGTGACCCCGAACTAATATAAACCCCCGTGTCTCTTGTTCTTTGGGTTCGTCGAGCTAGGCCGTGGAATCGTTGAGCGAGAGAGCTAGGGAGAGAGTGTTCTTTGTGCGCACCCCAGAGTTCAAACCTCTCAAGGGTTTGCAGGAACCCGAAATCCGACATTTGGCGCGCCAGGTAGGGGGGAGTGCTGAAGCCTTTCTTCCATCAATCAACGCACCACTGCTCCACCGCATCCATGGCTGACGCTCGCCGGGCTCACGCTGAGCACGGGGCCGCCCTTGCTGCTCGCATCGCCCAGACGGCGCCCATTGGCGGACCTCCCCGTCGCTCTCCATCACTCGCTGCCAACACCGCCACTGGCCCGGTGGGAAACGAGCAGCAAGCTTCATCGTTGCACCCCTCCGTGTGGTGGGTCGGACGCACCGCCACCCTGTCGCCGACTCCGGCCAGCTCGTCATCCCATGCTTGTCGCGCACCCACGTCCGCGCAGGCCGCGCTGCTCATGGCGTGCGAGCTCCTGCGTTACTGCCCCATCGACGACCCCTACGAAGACTGGCTGGACCGCATCACCGAGCTCGTTAGCGCCGCTGGGGGATCTCCCGCACCGTCTCTCTCGCTGCCTCATCCACCTCCTGCTGCAGGCGACATAGCCCATGGAGCCCCTCCGCCACCTCCACATCAATACGTTGCCCTCGCACCAAGATGCGCGACCCACCGCGCATGGCGCTCGCGCGTGAAGAAGGAACCTGCTAGGAAATGCCGCGGCCGCCAGAAGATTCTCCTGCACACCCCGCACCACCACGTCAAGATCGCACGCCGCCTGTGGTGGCGACGCGTGGGTACCAAGACCAGGCTCCACCTCGATGACGGGCTCCAATGACCACGGCGGGCTGCCGCGCCTTCACCCCCGAGCTGCGCATCGTTGTCCAGCCCGGCAAGTTCAAGCCCGAGCTGCCTCCGCGAAAAGATGGCACCCCCGACCCTACTGAGTTCTTCTAGCTCTACGAGCTGAGCATCGAGGTAGGCAACGGCAACGAGAAAGTTATGGCGAACTGGTTTCCCATGGCTCACAAAGACGGCGTGCGCTCGTGGTTCTTGAACCTGCCCGCGGGATCGATCTCCTCCTGGGGAGAGATGTGCGAGCGCTTCGTCGCCAATTTCCAAGGCACTTGCGACCGCCCGCCTGCCTCTAGTGACTTGCGGCACATCAAGCAGCAGCCAGGGGAGACCCTACAGAAGTACATCCAGCATTTCAACAACGTTCGCCTCAAGATCCCCAAGGTGTACGGACCGAAGGACGAGCACATGGTGGCATACCTCGCGGAGGTATGCAAAATGGAGAAGCAATTTTTGGGCCTGGAGCTGCAGCACGTGCCGCGCGGCACAAACAAGGAAGCCGACGATATCGGCAAGAGGGCGTCCAGGCGTCAGCCACAGGAACCTGGCGTCTTCGAGGAGCGGCTCTTCAAGCCTTCAGCGACCCTTCCGGCTGCGGAGCCGGCACCGCCTAGAGAGGAGCTTCCCCTGCCACCAGCCTCGGTAGGCCTCGCCTGCGCCCCGACCTCAGGAGCGCGCCTGCTCCTCGCGCTCGAGCCTCGGGAGGGGTGTATGACCAAAGAATTCAAGGCTTACCTGCTGCAAGGGTCCCTGCCAGAGAAGGAGGAGGACGCGGGATGCGTGTCTCGGCAAGCTACAACCTACTGCATCCCGGACGGTGAGCTATACCGAAAACGACCGAATGATGTTTCCTTGCGATGCATCTCTAGGGAGCAGGGATGCGAGCTGCTAGCTGACATACACGGCGGAGATTGCGGGAATCACTCGTCGTCACGCACCCTAGTGGGCAAGGCATTCCACAGCGGGTTCTACTGGCCCACGGCACTCAACAACGCAACCGAGCTGGTGAGATCCTGCGAGGCCTGCCAGTTCCATGCCAAGCAAATCCACTAGCCTGCTCAGGGCCTCCAGACTATCCCACTCTCGTGGCCGTTTGCGGTCTGGGGGCTGGATATCTTGGGTCCACTTCCATGAGCGCCCGGGGGCTACCGCTACCTCTACGTCGCCGTCGACAAGTTCACTAAGTGGGCGGAGGTGGAAGCCGTCCGCACCATCCTAGCCGGCTCCGCGGTCAAGTTCATCAAGGGCCTAGTGAGCCGTTTCGGAGTCCCTAACCACATCATCACGGACAACGGCTCGCAGTTCACTAGCAATATCTGCAAAACATATTGTGCTAATCTTGGAACGCAGATATGCTACACCTTAGTGGCGCACTCCAGAAGCAACGGCCAAGCTGAGCGCCCCAACGCGGAGGTCTTGAGGGGCCTCAAGACAAGGACCTTCAAGAAGAAGCTCGAGGCCTGCAGCAGGGGCTGGCACGAAGAGCTCCAGTCCGTGCTTTGGTCCATCCGCACCACCTCCACCAAGACAATAGGTGAGATTCCGTTCTTCCTCGTCTATAGAGCCAAAGCGGTTCTCCCTCACGAGGTCACGCATCGCTCCGCACGGGTCCTGGCGTTTGACGAGGCACGTCAGGACACCATGCGTGGGATGGACCTCGTGCTGGGGGAGGAATGCCGCTGCCAAGCCTTGCTCCGTGCGCGAAGGAACCAGCAGGCGCTGCGACGGTACCATTGCCGCGTCCGCTCCAGGACGCTCGAGGTGGGCGATCTCATCCTGAGGCGGGTACTGTCGGTGTCAAAACCGGTGGATCTCGGGTAGGGGGTCCCGAACTGTGCGTCTAGGATCGATAGTAAGAGGAGATGGGGGACACAATGTTTACCCAGGTTTGGTCCCTCTCTATGGAGGTAATACCCTACTTCCTGCTTGATTGATCTTGATGAACATGAGTATTACAAGAGTTGATCTACCACGAGATCGTAATGGCTACACCCTTGAAGTCTAGCCTATATGACTATGGTAATGTGTATATCCTTTCCGGACCAACCCCTCTGGTTTATATAGACACCGGGGGGATCTAGGGTTTACATAGAGTCGATTACATAAGAAGGAATCTTCATAATCGATCGCCAAGCTTGCCTTCCACGCCAAGTAGAGTCCAATCCGGACACGGGTACAGTCTTTGGCCTTCATGTCTTCACAGCCCATCAGTCCGGCCCAATGGATAACAGGCCGGACGCTCGAGGACCCCTTAGTCCAGGACTCCCTCAGTTGCCCCTGAACCTGGCTTCAATGACGAGGAGTCCGGCGCGCAGATTGTCTCCAGCATTGCAAGGTGGGTTCCCCTTTCCAAACACCAAGATAGTCTTCGGATGCGATGATAGTATCCGGACCTGCCACATACACACCATACATAACCGCAGAGAGAATATATATTTTTACACGAGTTCTATCCGCTGACAGCTTTTCATAACACGACATCACGTCTGTTCGGTTATAATTTCGAACCGTTTTTCGTCTGCCGTTCCATGTTTTGAGACGCGGTTGCCATTGGCACGTCTTGTCAAAGCAGAGATCGTGTCCCCTTATCGCGGGATTTTCATGAATGCGGGCATGGGTAACCCAACTGTGTCGTTTATACAGCCCTTGGGAATAGGCAAGTATTTAGGGCGAGTGAGGAGGCGCTTGATATTCGCGGCCTTTATAAGGGGATAAGGACTCCCTCTTCCTCTCTCACGCCCTCTCTCTGTCTCCACATTTCCAATCTCGAGCTCCAGCGCCCAAGTACTCATCTCCTTTCCACTCAAGCAACCATGTCCGGATCCGGAGGTCAGGGCAAGTGGATGGTCTCCTCCGTCAAGGAGGAGGACATTAGTGAGCTTCGAGCGGCCGGATATTTGGCGAAGGAGATCGCCCACCGTCTGCCGACCGAGGGACAAGTCGTCCCCACGCCGAAGCTCACTGAGAGGGTAGTATTCATCCCCCATTTCTTCCGCAGGCTAGGGTTTCCACTCCACCCTTTTGTCCGTGGGGTGATGTATTATTACGGGATAGATTTCCACGATCTATCCCTGAATTCCTTCCTCAACATCTCGGCGTTTATCGTCGTGTGTGAGGCCTTCCTCCGCAGCCAACCCCACTTCGGGCTGTGGCTCAAATTCTTCAATGTGAAGCCGAAGGTGGTGGACGGCCAGCACGCGGAGTGCGGAGGAGCCATGGTGAGCAAGCTACCCAACGTCTCCTGCGGAAAGGTACTTTCATGGAGACAGTGAAGGAGTGGCAGAGACAATGGTTCTACATCACAGAACCCCGCGGCACCATCTGGGCCGCGGCTGCCGAATTCCGCTCCGGTGCTCCCATGCGACTCACCTCCTGGGTCGAGAAGAGTCGGGACTGGTGTTCGCCCTATGAGCTGATAGCGTTGTAGACGCGCGTCCAGAGCATGATAGCCAAGGACGTCAAGCTCGTCGATGTGATCTAGGTGATGCTAGTTCGTCGGATTCTCCCATGCGAGCGCAGAGGTCGCCCTCTGTGGGATTTCAATCCGAAGAAGCATCAGACCCTGGTGAGGCTCTTCAAGACCACCCAGGCAGATGCCTAGAAGTTACTTTAAGGGCAACGAGAAACCGCTGGCCACAGATTCATACCATGGTCACGATTGTAAAGACCCCGCCAGCGAGGTATGTATTTTTGATGTATCCCCAACTTAATTGTTTCGAGGATGATGTCTTAGCTTTTATTATTGCTTTTTCAGGACTGGATGGAGAGGGCGAAGCGGATCCAGTGTTCGGCTCCGCTGCCTGAAGAACCGGTCATCCCGCGTCTAGCGAAGATGCTGGTGCCGGCGCCATATAAGGCGCCGGAGAAGAAGGCCAAGAAGAAGGCCAAGGGGGCCAAGAGTGGCCCCCATCGCAAGGGTACTTCGGACGTGACGTCCGAAGACGATGAAGCTCATTCCTCTGTCCCTGAGGAAAATGATGAGGAAGAGGAAAACAACCCTCCCCCTGAGGAGAGGAGGAAGAAGAGGGCGGCTTCGGCGCATCCGGAAGCGGAAACGCCCAAGAAGGGGAAGGGCGTCCCAGCGGTCAATACCGCGTGGGACGTTGACAGTAGTCCGGAACGACGCCCCCGCACTAAGCCCCAGGCCACATCGTAAGTGACATGGCTCGCTCATGCGCTTATCCAGCCCTTTTCTTCATTATTTTGACATAGTTAACTGTACTATTGCAGTCCAGCCCGCGACCTTATCTAGTGATCCTCATCCGGAGGTTCGCTGGATCCGTCGGAGATGGCGAGCATGTCGCCACTGCCTGCTTATTCCCCCGGGGCCAGGGACGACACGGAGGTGTTGTCCCGGAGGATCGCTCCGAACCGGGGAGGAGCCCAGGACGTTGTCCGGGAGGCGCCACGAGGCGAGACCTCCACTGTCGGACACATGGGGAAGCCGAGCCCCATGGAGACTGGCAAAGAGGGCCGCATCCAGTTCGGCCCTCAGCTGAATACGATTCCGAAGACTCATATGGCTCCGGAGTCAGGCGAGTAGCCCCCTTTCAAGGAGGGGGTTGCGCTGCTTCCACCGGTGGCCCCCGTCCATCCCGGGGCGCCGGATAACCTGATGGAGGCTCTACGAGGCGCCTCCGTCGTGGACGAGCACCGTGTCCTTATGGGTGCGGTGATCGAGAAGGTTTAGTCCGCCAAGAGCGGACTAAATGAAGCCGGCAGCAACCTGTTGATAGGTTTTGAGGTAAGAAAGAGAACAACCCCGTGTAGACCGTAGCCCCTGAGACACTGTCCGGTGTTCGGCGAGAAGAACCGGACAGTGGATCAATCCTTTGTTATAGGAGACTAACTGAATATGTATCAATAAGCAGGCGTCACTGTTGGCCGCAAGCTCGCATGCTACCGAGGTCTTTGAACTGAAGCAGAGGCTGGAGCGGACCGAGAACGAGCTCGACGAGGTTTAAATTCAGCTCCAGGAGAAGCAAGGTGAATGACGACTTGCTATCTGTTCGGAAAGAATAAGTGTTGTATATTGACCGCGGTGTCATGATATGTGCAGGAGCCGCGACCGAGGTCGAGGCGCTGAGGAAGGCCCTGGGCGAGGCCGAGGAGAAGGCTGTCCAGCAGCAAGCCGCCCGAAAGAAGCTCAAGGCCCAGGTCAAAGAAGTCCAGCAGGAGCTCGAGGATGCGGTGAAAAAATGTGAGACCTTGGAGCATGATGCGTCGGCTCAAGGGGCCGAACTCACCAAGGTTCGTCAGAGCACGCAGACCGCATGGAATGAGGCCCAGGCCGCCCTCCAGGAGATCCAAGAGGCCAAGAAGATCACGGCCGGTAAGCCCTTTAAGATGCAAAGCAAGTATGCGGAGAAGCAGTACCTTTTACTAACCCGGGTTCGGAGTTCCCCAGGGGCTTTTGCTGATTTACCACACAGTGTATCAGACGCCATGGAGTTCTATCGAGCCGAAGGAGGGGGTTCTACGGAGAAGCTATTCTGGTCGCAATATGCAGCGTCAGAGCCTCCCGTGTCCATCACCGATCTGCTGAAAGAGCTGGTGGAGCTGCATAGGGTGGCCGAACTAGCCATGAAGGATTTGATAATCCAGCTATGGCTAGCCGAAGCTATGCCTGGCAGCTACTTCGGACTCGTGAGGCGGATAGTGAATGCCTGTCCTCGGCTGGACGTCGTCAAGCGCTCTGCCTGTATTGAAGGTGCACGCATGGCCTTCGCCCATTGCAAGATGTGGTGGGCGAAGATGAATGCCGTTGAAGTTGCCAGAGGGCCCGGAGGGCAAGGAGCACCGCACACCCGAGCGATACTTTGCGGATGTCATAGAAGGATCTCGACTTGCAGCAGCGCAATGTTCGCAGGACATTGTATTTGAATAAATGTATTCATGTTGCCTTTGCCTTGTATTATGAAAAAAGCCTGTTTTGTAATGTAATTTTGTTATGCTTTTAATAGTTTCCTCCTGTGCGGCCGTGTTACATGTAATCTAAGGGTTGGCCAGTCGTCGGCTTCTGCCCTCACGTCAGTAGTACGGAGGTGTTCGGGATGGAATCTAAACAATCTTGATCCAATTATATGGTCCTTGAAGGAGTTGTTTAGCGCAACGAACAAGGCAATTAGACTATATGGCTTAAACGCCCTCACTTAGCCATAAGAGTTTTATAATAAAGCATGGGCGTAGCCCTTGGTTTAAACCAGAGTGCTGTCAGCATCTGATCGGGAAGTGACGATCTCTCACACGACGCGGAAAAAATCTCCAGCGATTTATAACCCTCGAACAGCTGACCGGCTCTCACCATATCATGACAGTCAGTTTTCGGCTTTCTCTACTGAGGTGCTCATCTGGTCAAGGCCAGGGCACAATCGCAGTAGTTCTCCCTTTACTACCCTAGCCGATTCAGCGGAACGTAGGGTAGCAAGCACAGGAGCCGGGCAACCCAACTATTGACCAAAGACATGATTCGGAGCCAATGCATATAATGCTAAATTCGGGGTTGCCGAACTTATCTATAAGAAGTGTTCGGACTTTGCTGCCGTATTATGGGGTGATGGGGAGCCCCTTGCGAATGTGAGACGTACCAAAGTGTACGGATGCGGTCGATAAGCAAATTGAAATAAAAATGAAGTAAGAAACGAAAACCACATAAACTGGGCCGCAAACCATTTTGATTATAACTGTATGGATACGTCAAGGCGTATCCTGTACGAAAAGTGTGATAAGCATCCGGGCTATTTAACATGCCGGAATTAAGAGGGCGCGGCGTGTGAGTCCTGAGAAATAAGTAGAAATACCGTCAAGAAGAACGTGTAGAGGTTACCCTACGCACTTATGCTGCTTGCCGTCTTTGTATGTCGATCCTTCGAAAGGACTGGTTATCACGCACACGGGAAAAGGGACCTGAAACAAAAAGGAAAAAGGGTGAAAGTATGTGTGAGTCCGGGGTCGGTCAAGCCATACTGTGGACCACAAGCTGTGCCTCCATCGATGCCCATGGTATTTTGAGTGCGTAATTTTGTGCGCGTGGTACGAGTGCCACTACTTGATCAGGGCTGGGACGGAGGCCGAATTGCTAGTCAAGCTCTTGCCGGGCCGGGTTGTCCTGTTGCAGCGTAGTCCGGACCTTCTTAACGGTGTCCAGGGGCTCGGCAGCCGGATTGCGGTTCTCCTTGAAAAGGCCGCTCTGTACTTCTGCTGCTAGGGCGGCGGTGTGCTCCTCTGTATGGAGGGAGCATTCCGTATTTCCATTGACTGTTATTACGCTGTGTGGACCGGGCATCTTGAGCTTGAGATAAGCATAGTGTGGAACCACGTTGAATCTAGCAAACGCGGTTCGTCCGAGCAGTGCATGGTAGCCACCGCGGAAGGGGACGATGTCGAAGATTAGCTCTTCGCTTCGGAAGTTGTCCGAAGAACCGAAGACCACCACCAGCGTGATTGAGCCCGTACAGCGGGCCTCAACGCCTGGTATGACTCCTTTAAAGGTAGTCTTTGTGGGTTTGATTCATGAGGGATTAATGCCCATCTTCCGTACTGTATCCTGGTAGAGCAGGTTGAGGCTGCTTCCACCATCCATCAGGACTCGTGTTAGGTGGAATCCGTCGATGATTGGGTCGAGGACAAGTGCGGCCGAACTGCCATGGCGGATACTAGTTGGGTGATCTCGACGATCGAAGGTGATTGAAAATGATGACCACGGATTGAATTTTGGGGCAACTGGCTCTACCGCGTATACATCCCTGAGTGCTCGCTTGTGCTCCCTTTTGGGGATGTGCGTAGCGTATATCATGTTCACCGTTTTGACTTGAGGGGGAAATTTCTTCTACCCCCCGGTGTTCGGTTGTCGGGGCTCTTCATCCTCGTCCTCACTTTGTGATCCCTTTTCTTTGTTTTCAACATTTAACTTGCCAGCCTGTTTGAAAACCCAACAATCTCTGTTGGTGTGATTGGCTTGTTTGTCTGGGGTGTCGTGTATCTGGCACGGACGGTCGAGTATGTGATCCAGGCTGGAAGGTCCCTCATTGTTCCTTTTGTAGGGCTTCTTCCGTTGGCCGGACTTGGAGCCGCTGAATCCGGCGTTCACTGTGGTGTCGTCGGTGTTATCGCCATTGCTTCGGCGTTTGTGTCTATTGCGCCGGAGCTTGCCGGTGCTGTTCTTGGCCTTAGAGGGGCCTGCCTCACTAGCTATGTTTTTGCGGGCCAGCCAGCTGTCCTCACCCGCGCAAAAGCGGGTCATGAGTGCTGTGAGGGCTGCCATGGATTTCGGCTTTTCTTGGCCGAGGTGGCGAGCGAGCCATTCGTCACGGATGCTGTGTTTGAAGGCTGCTAGGGCTTCGGTGTCCGGACAGTCAACGATCTGGTTCTTTTTGGTTAGGAACCTAGTCCAGAATTTTCTGGCTGATTCTCCAGATTGTTGAACTATGTGGCTTAAGTCTTCGGCATCGGGTGGCCGGACATATGTACCTTGGAAGTTGTCAAGGAAGGCTTCTTCCAAGTCCTCCCAGCTGCTGATGGAGTTTTCAGGCAGGCTATTTAGCCAGTGTCGAGCTGGTCCTTTGAGCTTTAGTGGGAGGTATTTGATGGCGTGGAGGTCGTCTCCACGGGCCATGTGGATGTGGAGAATAAAGTCCTCAATCCATACTGCGGGATCAGTTGTTCTGTCGTATGATTCAATATTGACGGGCGTGAACCCCTCGGAGAATTCGTGATCCAGCACCTCATCTGTGAAGCACAGAGGGTGTGCGGTGCCTCTATTGCGGGCCGCGTCACGGCGCACCTCCGATGAAGTCCGTCTGCGGTTATCGGCCCGGGTGTGATTAAGTTTGTCACGTCCGAATAGGTAGCCGTCATCCCGAGTGGGGAAGCGTCCTCCGGATCCGTAGATTGATCTGGTGTGTCCTGCTCTACTGTCCAATTCCTGCCAAAGGTCGTATGTATGGTCCCGAGCTGGTCTGTCCCTGTGTTTGCGAGGTGGTGGGCGGGCTGTTGTTCAGCCCGTGTCTGCAAAATTCCCCATCATCAGCATCTAACTCGAACCGAACATAGTTCGGCTGCGAGTCCTTCTCCAAGGACAAATTCCTTAAAGAGTTCATCACATCGCCCAAATGTGACTGCTGGAAAACGTTTGCGGCGCTGAATTCGAAGATCAATAACTATCTAGCTCGGTGTCCGCGGGCGTACATGGTCCGGAACTTATAGCCGGAGACGAGTCCGAAGTTCTGTTGACGCGAATATCGTAGGGTGTTGAGTCCGTGTGCGGCTCCAAGGCGCCGCGGACTCTATGGCTTTGGATGGCACAATCTTCTCTGGTTCTAGGGCCGTTGCAGCAACAGGAACCATCTCCTCGATGTGATCTGATGACATATTTAAGTCATGTTCATCGGAGCGAGGGGGAGCGATCGCCGCGGTCTTGAACCCATTGAAGATCAAGTCTCCACGGATATCCAAAACGTATTTCAAGCTTCCAAATCTGACTTGATGGCCAGGGGCGTAGCTATCGACCTGCTCCAGATGGCCAAGCGAGTTGTCCCGCGGTACGAGCCACCGAACACCAAAATCTGTCCGGGGAGGAAGGTCCTCTTTGGAAAGCGTCATTATCGACTATTGAAGGGGCCATCGAACCTTTTGTCGACGATACAGTGGAACTCTCAATGAAAGCACCAATGTCGGTGTCAAAACCGGCGGATCTCGGGTAGGGGGTCCCAAACTGTGCGTCTAGGATCGATGGTAACAGGAGACGGGGGACACGATGTTTTACCCAGGTTCGGGCCCTCTCTATGGAGGTAATACCTTACTTCCTGCTTGATTGATCTTGATGAATTTGAGTATTACAAGAGTTGATCTACCACGAGATCGTAATGGCTAAACCCTAGAAGTCTAGCCTATATGACTATGGTAATGTGTATATCCTTTCCGGACTAACCCCTCTGGTTTATATAGACACCAGGGGGGTCTAGGGTTTACATAGAGTCGGTTACATAAGAAGGAATCTTCATAATCGGTCGCCAAGCTTGCCTTCCACGCCAAGTAGAGTCCAATCCGGACACGGGTACAGTCTTCGGCTTTCATGTCTTCACAGCCCATTAGTCCGGCCCAACGGATAACAGGCCGGACGCTTGAGGACCCCTTAGTCCAGGACTTCCTCAGGTACTCTCAAGGCACTACAAGAAATATGTCAAATTATGACCACCACTATTGGTCACCGAATGGTCATAATTTTCCTTTTGTGACCTTTTTGTGACCAAAAACAGATGGTCAAAAGCTGGCCGTCGTAAACTAGAATTAACGACCTTTCTTCTCGAATCGTTGTAGACGTTTATGACCAAAAAAAAGGTCGTAGATTTAACGACCAATTATTTTGGTCACTAGCAATCCGTCCACACCACGTCAGATCCACCGTGGCAAGCTGACGTGGCAGAATTACGACCAAATGAAAAGGTCATAAAATAGAATCAGCCCGGTCCATTTCGGTCGTCTACATGGGCCAAGCCCTTCAGCCCATTTAATTTTTTTTCTCTTTGTTTTGCTCATCTACATGGGCCTGGCCCAATAATTTGGCCTTTTATTTTCTGGGAATGGAGCCATTTTCTGATGATTTTTTAAAAGTCCACTATTGTTTTGGGCCACAGCCTTTTTAGTCTAGTTCTAATTTGGGCCTTGGCCTTTTTATTTTCTTGGATGCAGCCTTTTACCAACTTTTTTTACGATCAACTCTTTTTTTAGGCCCATGCCTTTTTAGTCAAATTCTTGTTTGGGCTTCGTCCTTTTTGCAGTCCAACTCAATTTAGAGCCCAATTAATCCAAATAATATTCTGTGATCCAAACAAAACTCAAATAATTCAGAAAATGCATAACTACACATAGCTTCCAAAATGAGCCATCACAAGTTCACTGGTTCCAAAATGAGCCATCACAAGTTCACTGGTTCAACAACAAGTGCTCCCAGGTTCACAAGTGCCCCCAGGTTCACAAGATCCCTAGTTCACAAGTGCTCCCAGGTTCACTTGCAAAGTGCAGAATGCAACAAACTGCATAAGTTCGCGACCTACTACGACATAACTTCCCAGCCTTCAAACAACGACAAACTGCATCAGATCACAGGTTCAAAGACAAACTGCATAGCCATCAAACTACCTTAGCTCCAAAGAGAGCCATCAAGTGGGATAACTTCTCTTCTTGCTCTTGAGACTTCTTGCGCAACAGCTCAAGTTCCTTGTCGCGTGCAGCTTCAGCTTCTTCCGCCTTCATCTTGATTGCCGCCAATTATTCTTGCATCACTTCAGCGTGAAGTTCCGACCTCTCCAGCTTCTGCTCAAGATCACGAACATGAGCAGCCACTTTAGCAGTTGCTTTGCCAGAGTTGTTCCTAGATGACTGGAGCCCAACATTCCTGAGGAATGTGCTTTCCTTGACTTCGGTCTTGAGAACTTCTTCAACAATTTCAGCAGCAGACTTTGGCTCTTCACCTTCTGGTACCGGCGCATCCTTCATTTTTTCCATCTCAAGCTAGCATATGGAGGAAAATGATAGGCATTAGTGGGAGATCTATTTCACATTTTGCAAACCAAACCAATCAAGAGAAACCAAACACGCACACAAAATCTATACATTATTTTACTCAAACTCAAATAGAAGAAGATGATGACTAGTAACTTGACAGCATTATTTGACTAGTAACTTATGTGACCTGGAGACATGCAATTGGAACAATATGATCGCTTCATTAAGCCTAGAATGGTGGTTCTATATAAGATGGCTTCCCGAGTGAGCCGATCATCAAACTAACATTCAGATCAAATTTCATCATATCATAAAAAATGCAACAAATAGCTACAGCAAGTTCTGATATCTTTGTTGAACTATCAAACAACATCAAAGCATGGAACATAGCGTGTGTTCTTGATTGGCTCCGAATCAAACAACATCAAATCATCAAAGCATCAAACAGCATCAAAGCTGGCTGTGAATCAAACAGGGCATGGACAAAGCATGGAGTGACTTACTATAGTAGTCTTCACTGGCTCCGAAAACCCGTGCTTCTTGCTCTTGTGGGTGGCCTTAAACAAGTCAATCGTAGACAGCTCCTCACCCTTACGCTCTTCTTTCTAAAATGTTTTTCAACAAAAATCAAAATGTTATTCAGCAAGAATCAGAAATGTTATTCAAGGAGGATCAAACAGTAAGGTCTCTAGAGAAAAGTTCTCACAGTGGCAAAAATGTGTGCTGTGTAGTGCCTGGAACCAGTTCTCTGATTGTACACGAATTTTTCTCGATTCATCTTGTTCGACACATAGGTTTCCTACAAAAAAGCATACTGTCAGCATGATCTAGCACCAGCATATCATGTGCAGAACATAAAGCATCAAACAAAGCAGAGACAAACCTTGTGTCTTGGGGTAGACCACATCTCCACCAGAGCTTGCCATTCACCGTCCGTCAGATCTGGCACCGGAGACTTGATGCTAACTTTTTTTGCGGCTACGGTGTCAAAATACTTCTTCTTGATCTGATGGCGTCTGTTCTTTGAATTTTTCTGCAGAATATCTTTGCACGCGGTCTTGATGGTCTCCGAGGCCGTGTTCATCTCAAAATTTGCCTACCGAGACAGCAAACAAGGTAGGAATAATATTAGTGATCATGCATAGGTGTAACAGAAAATAGATAGCACATTAACTATGAAACAAGTAGCTTACAACAACTTTCACAATGTAGTTCTCCAATAGACTAGCATTTTTTTGTATAGCTTGAAGTGAGGAAGAACCGGAAGATGGCTTCTTGCAACGAGTCCACACTCAGAAGCAAGCTTTGCTACCTGCAGAGGCTTCTCTGGATGCTTCATCCCTTCGGCAATTTGGATAGGCACCTTGCTACCAAGCGACTTGGTGATTCTCTCTAGCCCTTTGCCCTTTCTAAGTCTAGTCTTGGTAGTCATTGCATCTGAAAATGAAATTAACTCATAAATTAGAATAGAAATCGACAAATGCAGGAATCGACAAAAGCATACATGATCATTCCATTTGGAAAATGCACTAGTAAAAGATAGCATTGCAAAGCTCAACTTGCCTGATTGAAGCACAAGCTGTTGTTCTTCTTCATTGATGACAACATTCCTGTCAATAGAAGGTGCAATAGGGCTGAGGTCTGTGTGGACAGTGCCTGTTTCATCAATGCAGATAGTTCCTCCTTCATCTAGGCAGACAGTGCCACTTCCATCCATGCTGAGAGTGGTTCCTTCATCCATGGGCGGCAACTCATCACCCATTTGCACCGAGGTCTCAGAGTCCATGCGCAGCAGACTTTCCTAAGGGTCCGTCGCAGTCGCCATCTTTGCTTTCTGCCTTGTGACACTATCATGGGCAGGTTCATCAGGTTCCAGGATCCTCTTTTTTTGTCCTGGAGCTGGGGCCATCACCCTCCCTGGAGGCATTGCAGCAGATGTTTCTGAGCTCTTCTTCTTCTTGTTGACTGTCTTCTTAACACCAGGCCTCTTCATCCTAGATTCCTCCAGTGTCTCGTATAAACAGCACGGAAAAAAGCACTAGATCACAAGAGAAATATGTGAGCACAAGGAAACACATAGCATACAAGAACCCCAACCCTCCAAGCAAGACAGAGTTTGCACCTTAACAGTCTTGTTCACTACAACATCATCCACTTCCTCTCCATCAATAACTTCATCCTCCTTAGGATTGTACTCTGGGTCATCATTGATAACTCCACTACCTTCCTGAACCTCATCACTTCTACCTTCTTGTACACCATTTGTTTTCCTAATCATCGACGCTATTGCACCGATGCCAAGGGACTGGAACATCCGATTGTTCCTCATGATATTTCTAGCCCTAACCTTCTCGTACTCGGTGAGAGGCTCTTCTTTGCATGATAAAGGAAACGTAACTATTAGGTGAATGTTTGGAATGCATGGACAGACATCCAAACATATCTTATGATATTTTATTATCATTTAATCCTAGTTATTCAGGTAAGGAAGACTAACAGCACACAGGCACAATTAAGCCAGCTTATTCAGATTGCAGCAATACATTTCACTTAGCATATTAAGACACAGATTTTATGAAACTGACAGTATAACCACAAGGAGCAAGTTGCATACCAACGGTTGGCCTCATGTTTGACCTTGTCCTGCTTGCCATGGATGATCTTGAGGTGGTGCTTGCAAAATAGAATAAACAACAATCAGATACAACAGGGATAAAGTAAAATGATGCACTTGTATCAATAAAGTAAAGCATTTGGACCATCATGCACATACATGTAATACATGTGAAACAAACTTGATGGATCAACAATACAGTGATCTAGTGTTATTAATTAAGCAAACATGTAAGTGCACTAAACAAGCATGCATGTACACTGGAAAGATATGAAGCATCTCTTAATATCTTCACTACATCAAGCAGGAGGTAGTAATGTACATCAAGAAATCTTCCTAGTGCCTCATATAAAGTACACAAAAAGCAAGCAAAGTGCTAGTAGTACTGCTGATGCAAACCCTAACCCTATGTATGCTAGCAAGCAACTGAATTGAAGCAAACTATATATGTGAAGCAATGCATTAGCAGTAATATATGTGAAGCAAACTACATCAAGCTAAGTGAATTAAGGTTGTGGTACCAGAGACAAGAACAGAACTCACATGTATTACAATTATATATAGTTGGATACAAATACAGTGCACACGAATGGATTAGCAAAAACAACTATTTACAACAATTATTTTATGTTTTAACTTGCAATTTTATCCATGTACCTATAATCATGTATAAGAAAATGAATTACTCAACTGTTTTCCCTAATGGAGGCAAGCTTATGGATTCAGAGCAACTGATTGCCCAACAGTTGATGAATAAAGAAGCAAGTAGTGTTAACAATAATACTAGGCCTTGAAATCATGCTTATGCAGGCAATTTAGAAGAGTATATCATGAGGACCTTCAAAACAACTAGATGTTTCCACTTGTAAAGCATGAAACAACTATACTTGCAGAAGTACAAAAGCAGATGAAAAAACTATACTCAACTATTGATTATGTTGCCTCTCAACACCAAACATGGCTACACACTAGAAGAACACAAATTCAGACATTTCGACAATTAGAATCAACCTTGTATATTACAGCACCAATATAGTATATATTAAAACTAGTCATACTACCTTAACACACCAGGAATTCCAATATCACAATAAGTACTAAGCATTCTCTTGTTCAATGGAAAGAAGAACACAAGCTTCATGCACATATCATAAAAGAAGAACACAGCTACAAACCCCATGGGCACATCATAAAAGAAGTCTTCTACTTGAACAATCAGGATGGGTTGCTGGTACAGCAGTGATATATCAATCACCGTGCAAACCCCTACAACATCTGCTGCAATGGCGTGCAACAAGAACCCTTACCCCATCATGTTCTAGCCATGAACCAGAGGGAGATCATCCCCACGAACCCCATGAAACCCTGACCAAATGAATCCTAACCCTAACCCCAAGAACCAGACGGAGATCATCCCCAATTCCCCATGCAACAATAAACATGACCCCATGAACAAGGACCAGGAGATCCTAACCCTAGAAGATCCTATCCCATGATCCACCGAACCACCAGAGGGGAGATGGATCCAGCAGAGGAAGGGAGATGGATCCACCGAAGGACCAATCGTATCCCTAACCCTAGAATATCGAGGGGAGATGGAGAAGTACCTAGGGGCGGATGATGTTGATGATGGAGCGGTGGTCGTCCTCGACGTAGCCGTCGTCGATGTAGCCACCATCGTCGTCGATGTAGTCGATGTAGCCTCCGCCGTCGTCAATGTAGTCGATGTAGCCGCCGTCGTCGTCTATGATGCGGGCGATGTAGCCGTCGAGGGGAGGGGATTCATCGTCGGGGAGGGCGGCCTACTCGTAACCCACCCCACAAGGTACATCTTCCACTACCGTGCTTCCGACGCGGCGCGGCGGGCGGCGCAGCGGCGTGGCGGCACAGAGCAAGGGGGAAATGGGGGTGGGGCGGCGCGGAGCAGGGGAGGGAGTGGGGCGGCGGGGCGGTGCGGAGAAGGGGAGGAAGTGGGGCGGCGGGGGGCGCGGAGCAGGGGAGGGAGTGGGGAGAAGCTAGGGTTCGTCGGGGAGAGGGGAGGGGAATGGAATGGGGAAATTTTGGGGAGTGGTAGGGGAGGGGAGTGGGATCCCGCGTGTTTAGTGGGAGAGGGGTGGTGGGTCCCGCATGGTAGTGGGAGAGAAGTGGTGGGAAATTTTTGTTGGGTGGGAGGGAAATTTTCACCAGTTTTTAGAGGTTTGGAGGCAGAAAAAATCAGGTTTGTTTTGTAAACTTTGTAGAAATCATGGTTAAAATCATACCGAATAGCTCAAGAAAACACCGGTATTGCAAGTTTAGAATTTTTGCTAGTTGGTAGGCCACATTTGATGATGTGACGTGGAGGTCTCCCTTTTTTGATTTTTTTTGAATTTTTTACGGTGTTTTCAAAAACCGGCCAATTTTGTCGCGGCGGCCGTCCGTGGCTAGGGTTTGAGTTGTGCCAATCTGTTGTCGATTCTTTGATGAAATGCCTACCTGTGAAGCTAAAAATGATTTTTGGCAAAAACAACGGGCAATCTATGGAGGACCCGCAGTTCAAATTCCAGCCGGTTCCAGCTGAATCGGCCGAAGGTGGTCTGAATGGCCGGGAGTAGCTACGAGGGTCAGAAATGCATGCTTTTTGGCGACCGTCCATAAAATAGGGTCTACTTTGAGATAGACATGGAATGGCGCCGTTTGGGGTGACCCTCCTTGTAGCCGCTTCACGAAAAACGCATGTCTTTAGCATTCAAAAAATGAAAAACTGTTTTTTGTTAAACAAGTTGGAACCTCGCTTTGGCAACATCGTTTGCCATCACAATATGGAGGCATGCGCCAAATTTGGGCATATTATCAAAAACTATTCAATGGATGCGGCCATATCATTGCTAGTTTGGCTTGAAAGCCATGAATCTTCATTCATGTTAGGTCGTTTTTGAGAACACCTTTTCAAGAAAACACCGGTATTGCAAGTTTAGTATTTTTGCTAGTCGGTAGGCCACATTTGATGATGTGACGCGGAGGTCTCCCATTTTTTTTTGAATTTTTTACACTGTTTTCAAAAACCGGCCGATTTCGTCGCGGCAGCCGTCCATGGCTAGGGTTTGAGTCGTGCCAATTTGTTGTCGATTCTTTGACGAAATGCCTACCTGTGAAGCTAAAAATGATTTTTGGCAAAAATAACGGGCAAGCTATGGAGGACCCTCAGTTCAAATTCTAGCCTGTTCTAGCTAAATCGGCCGAAGGTGGTCTGTACGGCCGGGAGTAGCTACAAGGGTCGGAAATGCATGCTTTTTGGCGACCGTGTGTAAAATAGGGTCTACTTTGAGATAGGCATGGAATGGCGCCGTTTGGGGTGACCCTCCTTGTAGCCGCTTCACGAAAAACGCATGTCGTTAGCATTCAAAAAATGAAAAACGGTTTTTTTGTTAAACAAGTTGGAACCTCGCTTTGGCAACATTGTTTGCCAGCACAAGACGGAGGCATGTGCCAAATTTGGGCATATTATCAAAAACTATTTAACGGATGCGGCCATATCATTGCTAGTTTGGCTTGAAAGCCATGAATCTTCGTTCATGGCACGTCATTTTTTAGAACACTTTTTCAAGAAAACACCGGTATTGCAAGTTTAGTATTTTTGCTAGTTGGTAGGCCACATTTGATGATGTGACGCGGAGGTCTCCCATTTTTTTGATTTTTTTTAATTTTTTACGGTGTTTTCAAAAACCGGCCGATTTCGTTGCGGCGGCCGTCCGTGGCTAGGGTTTGAGTCGTGCCAATCTGTTGTCGATTCTTTGATGAAATGCCTACCTGTGAAGCTAAAAATGATTTTTTGGCAAAAATAACGGGCAAGCTATGGAGGACCCGCAGTTCAAATTCCAGCCGGTTCCAGCTGAATCGGCCGTAGGTGGTCTCAATGGCCGGGGGTAGCTATGAGGGTCGGAACTGCATGCTTTTTTGGTGGCCGTCCGTAAAATAGGGTCTACTTTGAGATAGACATGGAATGGCGCCGTTTGGGGTGACCCTCCTTGTAGCCGCTTCACGAAAAACGCATGTCTTTAGCATTCAAAAAATGAAAAACGGTTTTTTTGTTAAACAAGTTGGAACCTTGCTTTGGCAACATTGTTTGCCATCACAAGACGGAGGCATGCGCCAAATTTGGGCATATTATCAAAAACTATTCAACAGATGCGGCCATATCATTGCTAGTTTGGCTTGAAAGCCATGAATCTTCGTTCATGGTAGGTCATTTTTTAGAACACTTCTTCAAGAAAACACCGGTATTGCAAGTTTAGTATTTTTGCTAGTTGGTAGGCCACATTTGATGATGTGACGCGGAGGTCTCCCTTTCTTTGATTTTTTACGGTGTTTTAAAAAACCGGCCGATTTCGTCGTGGCGGCCGTCCGTGGCTAGGGTTTGAGTCGTGCCAATCTGTTGTCGATTCTTTGATGAAATGCCTACCTGTGAAGCTAAAAATGATTTTTGGCAAAAATAATGGGCAAGCTATGGAGGACCCGCAGTTCAAATTCCAGCCGGTTCCGGCTGAATCGACCGAAGGTGGTCTGAATGGCCGGGAGTAGCTATGAGGGTCGGAAATGCATGCTTTTTGGTGACCGTCCGTAAAATAGGGTCTACTTTGAGATAGACATGGAATGGCGCCATTTGGGGTGACCCTCCTTGTAGCCGCTTCACGAAAAACGCATGTCTTCAGCATACAAAAAATGAAAAACGGTTTTTGAATTTTTTACGGTGTTTTCAAAAACCGGCCGATTTTGTCGCGGCGGTCGTACGTGGATAGGGTTTGAGTCATGTTTTTAGCATTCAAAAAAGAAACTTATATTGTTTCATACATGAGCATGCACAAAAACCCATAATTTTATCTTTCATCCATGAGCATGCATAAAAAATTTCAATTCCCATCAATTACCAAACTGAATATTCATAATTAAGAAATTGACATGTTTAGATGACACTGTCATACAGCATCCATGAGCATGCACAAAATTAAACCTGACATACTTAACATTGACATGTTCAGATTACACTAACAAGCTTAAACCTAACATGCTTAACATTGCCACTTCTTAACATCTTCACTCCTCCTTCTTCTCCTTCATCAACCTGATGCGCTCAGAGTGGCGAATCCCAACGCGGATGTACTCCTCTACCACAATTGGCACGGTCCTGTCGCCAAGCTGTGGGATTGCAGGCGCCACCACCATCACGAGGTCATTGTCAGGCACCATCATTGCAGGTCATCATTAGGCACCACAATCGCGAGGTCATCGTCAGCCACCATAGCAAGGTCGTCGTCCGCCACCACCATAGCAGGGTTGTCGTCAGCCACCACCATAGCAAGATCGTCATCCGCCACCACCATAGCAGGGTCATCGTCAGCCACCATCATAGCAAGGTCGTCGTCAGCCAGAATAGGCTGCTCCTCGTCATCCCCACTCTGCTCCTCGTCATCCCTGCTCTACTCCTCGTCATCCCCGCTGCTGCTCCCATTGCCTGGCCAAATGCAACAAAGTGTGAACATGGTGTTGTCGTCGTGCAAGTAGAGGAAGCCAAAAGGACAGGAAGAAGATAGGCAGAGAGCTTACTAGCATCGTCGTCGTGCTGGTAGTACATGCGGCACATGGTGTTGTCGAATATCTTCACGGTGAACATGGCGTCGTCGTCGTAGCGGAAGACAAGGAAGTGCCCGAGTTGTAGCTCATGGGCGCGGGCGAAATGCTCCCAACCGGGCCCTAGGTACATGTGGCCTTCACCATCGAACACCACCAACATGTCCCACAGCCTACGAAGCCCGCTGCCGGCCTCCCGTAGCTTCACTTTGTGGGGCTCACGGCCGGCGAGCATCTTCGCAAACTTGTCAGGCAGCCTCTGCAGCGAGGGTCATGCAGTGGTTAATTGTGCCAATCAAGCACTAGACAGCAGAGTGATGATAATTAAAGAGATGAGTGATGATAAATATACCTGCCTACTGCAAGATTTCTCAATTACGATCTCGAAGAACTCAAAACCTTCCAAGCCAGCCATCTCACTTATCTGAAAAGCAGCATTGTAATTAAACAACAAGTTACCATAAACAAGACTGGACATAAATAGGAAACAAGCACTTCAAAACAGTAGAATAATTACTACATGTGTTTGCCAGGGCCTCAATTTGGAATACTACTATAAATGGCAATGGCCTCAATTTGCTCCTACTATATCTTGGCAAAGGGGCAATGAGTAGAAGTGGCAAAAACATCAACAGACTTGAGCAACACCACCATCAACAGGTGACCACCACATAAATCAACCACACAGACACACAAATATCAACACCTTGCAGTGTTGATGCTTTTGAAGTGGCCATCATATTTGACAAAAGAGTCTCTCTTCTTCTTGCTACCAAGCTCAAACCAGTCACAGCGAAATAAGACAACCGAGCGATGGATGCCTCCACTAGAGTTGTACTGCAACTCTAGGATGCTTCTCAACTGACCATAGAAGTCAATGATCTCACGATCATGTGACCCCTCAGTGACGATTCCACTATTCTGTGTCTTCCCTTTTTCCTCGCGGTCAACGGTGTGGTACTGGACACCGTCAGCAATGCATGATGAATACACTCTCACTCGCTTATCCGGTAAGCATGCCAAAGCAAATAGATCATCACTGACCTTCTTCTCCTCATGCAACTTTCCAATCTGCACAAATAAACCATTTAGCAAACAATGGTATTTAACAATTGACGAATAACACAGAAAACATTAAACATGTGGCTAAAGATCTCACATGATTCTTAAACCAATTAGCAAACCCCTTGGCAACCCTTTTATCAACATTGATCTTGCTTTCTTCCTGATTTAACTCTTCCTTGCATTTCCTGCAATGCAAACAAAACATGTGAATTAAAACATTAGGCTGGTGCCAACCCAAGCAAAAAAATGTATAATGAGTGCACAAGATATAACATACTCGATATATGGTAGAACCTCGGCACAATTGCTGACCACATACCAAACCATCTTGTCATACTCATAACCAGCCTCCAAGTATTGTGAGGCTCCAAGAAAGTTCACACCATGGATGAAAACAGAGACATCACCACTTTGCGAATCAGACCGCTCTCTATTTCTGCCCGGCCGGTTCCAGCTTGTTTCCACATCGCCAAAGTATCTAGAGCAAAAAGTCAAGCACTCGTCAACGACATATGATTCAGCAATAGAACCTTTAGGTCTTGCCGTGTTTCGCACATAACGCTTACAAGTAAGCAACCTTCTTTCGATTGGGTACATCCAACCGTATTGCACAGGGCCTCTAAGTATTGCCTCTTTTGGTAAGTGCACCGCCAAATGGACCATCACGGTGAAGAAAGCTGGAAGGAAAATCTTCTCGAGCTTGCAAAGAATAATTGGGATTTCTTTTTCAAGTCTTTCTAGGACAGTTAACTTGAGTGTTTTGCAACACAGTTCTCTAAAGAAATTTCCCAGCTCAGCAACCGCTTCATATATATCCTTGTCCATGATTCCTGGGAGGCCCGCCGGTAAAATCCTTTGGAGGAGGATGTGACAATCATGGGTTTTCAGTACTGAAAGCTTGAATCCATCAGAAGTAACACACTTTGCTAGGTTAGCAGCATAACCATCTGGAAATTTCACCGCTCTTAGGAATTCACAGAATGCAAGCTTTTCTTCTTTACTCATTGTATACCATGCTCGTGGCATTTCAAATGAATCTTCATCTTCATTGTGCTGTAGATGCAAATCTTCTCTTATGCCCATGTCCTCCAAATCAAGCCTAGAACTAACCGTGTCCTTTGTCTTCCCTTCAATGTTCAGAAACGTCCTAGCAGATTCTTGCATATGTTTTTCTCAATGTGCATTACATTGAGATTATGCCTTAATTTCAGATCAGCCCAGTATGGCAGGTCCCACAAACAAGACCTCCGGTCCCAACATTGACCTTCCTCACGCTTTGTTTTCTTCGCAAGCTTTCCTGGTCTCACATCTTTCACCTTTTCAAGTTGCTGCTCCAGCTCTTCTTTAGTGAATTCAGCTGGCTTGTCACGGGTTTCATTCTCACCAATAAAATCTTTGCTTCTTTGGCAGCGATGGTTTCGGGGAAGAAAGCGACGGTGCCCAATATAGTAGATCTTGCTCCTTATTCTCTTTGAGCAAGGGTCTTTGTCACAATGGACATAGGCCTTATAACCCACTTTGATCCTCCCAGACAGAGTGTGCAGAGCCGGGAAATCATGGATGGACCATATGATTGCAGCACGTAGATTGAACTTTTCTTCCGGACTCAAGGCATTGTATGTAGGTACACCAGTCCAGAGCTGGAGTAGTTCTTCTACGAGGGGCTCCATAAAGACATCAAAATCCTTTCCTGGAGACTCTGGACCCGGGATAAGCAATGATATCATGAAGTTGGACTGATCCATGCATGCCCATGGTGGCAGGTTGTACGGCACCACAAAAACTGGCCACATACTATAAGACGTGCTCATGTTCCCAAACGGATTAAACCCATCCGTGGCAATGCCAAGTTTTATGTTCCTTGGATCTGCAGCAAAATCTAAACGTATACGGTCAAACTCTTTCCATGCCTCTCCGTCCACTGGATGGCTCAACTCATTGTCCACAGGTTGCCGCTTCAGCTTGTGCCACTGTACCTCACACGATGATTTCTTCGAGATGAACATCCGCTGCAGCCTTGGTATCAATGGAAAGTGCCTCAGTACCTTCTCCGGTATTGACTTCTTCCCATCAGCATCTTTCCACCTAGAGGCATTGCATTTTGGACAGTTGTCATGCTTTGCTAAATCCTTCCAAAACAAGACACCGTTATTTGGGCACACATGTATTGACACATAATCTAACCCCAGCCTGCGGATTATGCTCAATGCTTCATCATAAGATCTGGGAACACAACTATCAGGGAATTGCAAGCTCAAAAGGCGGAGTATTGCGTTGAATGCAGCATTGCTAATCCGGTAGAAAGACTTGATGTGGAGTAACTTCACGGTGAAGGTAAATCTTGAAAATTTACCCCCTTCATGAGCTGCGCGCTTCACCTCCTCTAACACCTCAGCAAACAATGACTTCTGTCCATCAGCACGATCTTCACCATCGTACAAATCCTTCAATAGGTTAGGAATCCTATCATCTTCATGCCCATCCTCTTCCTCCAAACCAGCATTATCTCACAAAACCTTTTCCATGAAATCAATGCCAGCATCACCACCACCCATCATATGAGGGGCCTCTGTATCAGCTTCAAAATGTTGAGGTTGTCTGTCTAAAGGTTCTCCATGATATATCCACCTATCATATGTGCTGGACATCCCATTAAGAAGCAGATGATCTTCCACTCTTCCTTGAGCCATTCTTGAACGGTTGAGGCATTCGCAGTGTGGGCAAAGAATGTGAGCATCGTTGGAAAAAATTTGCCCGAACAAATGCCATGAAATCATCAACTCCTTTCATATGTTCTTTCGGAAACTTTCTAACTCCTTTTCTAATCCAGCTTCTGTCCATCTGCCAAAGACAACAAATTCTTGCAACTTAGCAAATCAATTTAAGTGCATCAACATTAATTAATGAAAATGGATGGAAGTAATGGAAGCTAAAATTCCAGAAAATTTTATATGCTAATTGCCTAACCACAACATTGAAACAAACCAAACTATAAATCAAACCAACACTGAAATTGGCATGAACTTATGTTGCAGAGAAGGCTAATTCAAATTAAACCAAACTAGCTAACTAGCTCCTAACAAATACTATGATGCTTCTATCAATTACAATTACAATTATCCTAACAATCTGTAGACAAACAATTGAAGACCAAGGCCTTGTTTCTGGCCTTGATAAATGAGAGGGGTTAACAGATATTGACAGGGATAAAATCCCATCTAGCTCAAATTCCCCCCAAATCTTAACCGAACAAGGCCTGAACAATTCTTAACAAACAAGTTGAAGAACTCCTAACAGTACATCAAGAAAATTCATCTATGCAATATCTACGAAACAAGCAAGCTATCTCCTAATTCCTAACAGTGCATCAACAAAATTCATCTATGCTGAAGAACATCTGACAAAATTCATAAACAAAATTCATCTATGCTCGGCGACGAGGTGCAGATAGGGAGAGAGAGGAGAGAGGGGGAAGAGGAGAGGGATGCATACCGGGAGGTGTGCTTGCGGTGGCGGCGAGTCCCCCATGCTCGGCGAGCCTCTCCTTGCGTGGGCATCATTCCTGCGCCCGCCCCCACCACCGCAGGTGGCCCACGCCCCTGCTGGTCGCTTCGGCAGCCAGCCCCGCCTCCACACCCGCCGGTTGCTTCCGCTGCTGCCCCCGCCCCCACCACCGTCGTGGGCGAGGTCACCTGCGGCGAGGCCGTGGGCGAGGTCACCTGCGCAAGGCCCTTCCTGCCCCTGCCCCACCACCGCCGGTCGCCCCCGCCCCTGCTGGTCGCTTCGGCCGCCGGCCCCGCCCTCGTTTGCCGGCCACACCCCTGCCCGCAGCCCGCCGCCACCTGGTCGGAAGACCTAGAATTTTTTGGCTAAGTGTTGGCTCTGTCCGATCCTGGGAATAGGTCCCACTTGTCAATGACTTAGATTTGGCAAGAGACAACCGCTGTTTTATATAATATACAGAGCCATTCCGCTAGATGGACAACAATTGCTCTCTAGCCCAGTGGTAGCGAACAAGTTAAACAACACGAGGTCGTGGGTTCGAGTCCCGCCTCGCGCATCTTTTTTACTAACAAATTTAGGGCGTGTCAAGTGGGTCCCTCCTGTAAACGAGCTCTTGTTGAATATACACATGTAAGCGAAAATGACAACTAAGCACTCCACATAGGCGAGACTGTTGAGGTGGCTGCCTAATCATACAACTGCATTAAAACTCAAGTGTAATGACCATTCATATTGGTCGTAATTTGTTAGAAATGAGGCACGAACCAGGGCTTTCTCCTTTATGACCATCTCCTCTAATGAAATTACGACCTTTCTGACCAGAATGGTCGTTATGGGTTAGGGTTTGGAGCCCCCTGAACAACTTTTGACCAATTGGTCTTAAATGGTCATAAATTTATGAACAATTCTTCCAGGGTCACTTACAGAAGGTCATAAGTTGACATATTTCTTGTAGTGAGGGAAGGGGTACAAAAGCTCTCACCCATGTGGGAGGGCCCATTTAGGATTGCCCGCATCTCCAGGCCTAGCGTTGTGCGCCTAGAGACGCAGGACGGGATCCCCATCCAAAACGCCCGGAACATCCAGCACCCCCGGAAATTCTACCCATGAAGCAAGACCCGGTGCCTGTGAAGGTCTCCGCCCGTGACACTCTCACGTAATAACGAGTTGGGCTGTACACGCCCCGGAGTCTCCGGAGTGCCGCCCTCGGGCCTCGGGGGCTCCCTCCCACGTCCAAGTGGCAGCACTTAGCTCCTCGCTTGTGAGAAGACTAGACTAGGTGCCGGACGCGGCTGTTCATTTGCTTTCTGTAGCTGGTTTGCAACCTTTTAATGAAATTCGGAGTTCTGGCGTTTCTCGATTGCTTGGTTGGGTTCCCCTCTCTCTTTTACTTCTTCGCTCCCTTCTTTGTCTTGCACCAGGGAGGACGGCAGTTGCCCGACGCTTTCCCTTGTGCGCCTCGTGCGGGGGCTGGGCAGGTGTGTGCGTGCACTGGGTTAGCCTAAGCCATGGGCGCACCTTGCCAAATCCCTGCCACCCCAGAGCTTCGGCTCCCTTGAGATCTTCGCGAGGCGCCCTCGATCGAGCTCGTGATTAGCGCACCCTCCTAAGTCAGTGCCCCATGGTTACCACGACGCGGTGCACTATGCCATGATTAGCCCATGCCCGAGGGCTCACGCAAGGAGGAACAAGGCACCCGACAGATGTCCTAACAAACTTTTGCAGCTTCGCGGTGCCTCCCGAGGTCAGCGGCTCCCGAGTCAGCGGCAAGGAAGCCTCACCAGATGCCAGGAGGCGCACCCTAACGAGACGGAAACCAACCCCGAGCGTATTTAGCTAAGTTGCCCCTCTTACATCTACGTGGAGCACGAACAACGTCGGAACAATAAGCATAACATGATAGCATAAAGACCACAGTTCATTACACGCCCCAGCAGGGCCATCTACCTTTTTCAAAATGCAGGAAGGAGGGAAAAGTCAAACAAGTGGCCCACGCGACCGTGGCGGCTCATGAGGCCCGGCACCGAGGGCCTCCCGGACTCAGCTCAGTCTGAGCCCCTCTCGCGCTTCACCGTCGCGTGGCAGCGGGACGACCCGCCACCGTCCTTGAAGTGGGCCCGGCAGCAAGGCGGCTGGTCCTAGTCACTGCAGCTGGTGCTCTCGCTGGCGGAGAAGCTGCCGCCGCTGGGGGAACCGCGGCCGTCGCCATGGGTGAGTTCGCCCTCAACATCGTCACGGTCGTCGCCTAGGCCGAGCTCGTCGTCGACGCCGCTGTCTTCAGGGCAGCACCCTGCACAGCGACCATCTTCCCCGAAAACCCTCACAACGAGGGTCACGGCACCATCATACTTGAAGTGGAGGGTTGCAGGCCGCGCGCGCGGGCAAACGTCTCCACTGCGACCCATGAGGCCTGGCTGCAGCAACCGTCGGCTTGCAGCCAGAGGCCGCCAAGACCCCCAGCCGACAGCTCACTGGCAAAGGTGCGCGAGAGCTGGAGCTAGGTGCCTGCCGGACTCTCCGACCACACAAAGAATTCCGGGAGGACCTTTGCCGAATGGAAGCGTGGCCGAGGAGGCCGGGCGACCATGGCACGCATCCACTCAGCACAAGGGCTTCTCCGCCTTGAGCGGCCCCCGCCGTGGGAGGAGGCACCGCTGCGGCTGCCGAGGACGACATCAGTCCCCGAAGGAGTGCGACCGCTCCCCCGAGGAGCCATGATGGGGGTCGTAGCATGCTTACAGTGGCGACCTCGCAACCTTTTGGGCGGTGGCGAGTCGGGCCCCTCCTAGCAAGCCTTCCTTTTCTCCGCGGCCGAGAACCCCTTCGTCGGTGCCATGGGAATACAGCAAGACGGCAAGGAGAGGAGGAGGAAGAAGAAGCAAGCGTCATGGAGAAGGAGATGAGCAACGGGGGCTCCGCCCCTCTTCTCATTTATAGCCAGAAGGAGGCCAACCGCCGGCCTCCACGATCGCACGTAATGATAGTTTTCTTCGGCATGCAGTAGGGTCTCGTCAAGTCGAACGGTTGCTGAGGCAGCGTGGGGAAGCGGAGGCGCCCACATCCCATCAAACGCCATGCGTCAATCAAGGCCGCAGGCGGTTGGGGCCCGCGGCGCTCCGCACTTGCCTGTTGGCTTCGCCTCGAAGCCAAGTTCGATCGTGCCTTGGGCCTGAGGGCTACTGTCAGTGTTCTGGGACCGGGGGTGCCCAGACTTGCCTGCCTGCGGCCCGAAGCGTGGCTCCACCAATGACCTGGTATGGCCAGCTTTAGCAGTGACAAACCAAGACCCTCGCGAGGGGCCAAGCCTCGCGAGGCAGACGAGACCAAGGCCTCCCCAGGGATAGCATCACTAGGCTGGCTCCCGTGGAGCGGAGATATCTATGCAAGGGGCACCTCGCGAGGTTCACGTGACGTGAGCCATGATGACCAAGGCCAGGCGGGCTCCAGCGGGCGTAGTGTACCAGTTTCCTCTTCGGTGCCAAGGAGGCAAGCGCAGAGTCCCGAGGCATCAGGCAAAGGTTTTCATATCGGTGCAACAAGACCAAGACCAGCAGGACGACAGGATGGAGATCATCGCGGATATTGTACTAGTTGTCAGTATAGCTTGTACTAGCTGTCCCCCTTCAAACCTGGGCGTTGTGGGATCCCTTCCCGCCTAATATTTGGGAAGAGGACTAAGGCCATTATAAATAGGACCTAGCCACCACCGTAGCAAGGGGGATCATTCAGATCATCCTCACCCACACCAGCTCATCGATCCCAAGAACACATCACCTCCTGAGGTTGTTCATCCACTATACTAGTTCATCCTCAGCCCCTCGAGGCAATCCGCCACACACCGGAGTAGGGTATTACACCGCAAGGTGGCCTGTACCAGTATAAACCCATGTGTCTCTAGTTCTTTGGGTTCGTCGAGCTAGGCCGTGCAATCATTGAGCGAGCAAGCTAGGGAGAGAGTGTTCTTCGTGCGCACCCCAGAGTTCGAACCTCTCAAGGGTTTGCCGGAACCCGAAATCCGACAATAGTCCTCGGCTGATTTATAGAATGCTCCTTGCACTCCACTTATATATTTTTAGTATGGCTTTATAGAATGCTTCATGTGCTTCACTTATATCATTTGAAGTTTGGATGCATGTTTCTCTATATATAGAATACCATTATTTATAGAATGCTCTTTTGCTTCACTTATATTTATTATGGCATGGTCTTTTGTAGAAAGAATTAAACTCTCTTGCTTCACTTATATCTATTTAGAGTCAACAGGAATTGATCATTCACATGGTTAGTCATAAAATCCTACATAGATCACTGAATATGATATGTTTGATTCCTTGCAATAGTTTTGTGATATAGAGATGGTAATATGTGGAGGTACTAATGAATGATTGTGGTTTAGTAAGAATATTAGTGTTAAGGTTTGTAATTCCTGAAGCATGCACATATAGTCTCTCATTATGCTAAGAAGTTGGAGCATGATTTATTATTGAGTGTCTTCCTTTGCGTGGAGGCCGGGGGGGGGCGCGAAGGTTAACTCCTACCAACCTCCCCTGTAGAAGCATGCATAGTATTGCTTTGCTTCGAGGGCTAATAAACTTTCGCAATAAGTATGTGAGTTGTTTATGACTAATGTGAGTCCATGGATATTACGCACTCTCACCTTTCCGCAATTTGCTAGCCTCTTCGGTACCATGCATTGCCCTTTCTCACCTCAAGAGTTGGTCCAAACATCGCCGGTGCATCCAAATCCCGTGATATGATTCTCTATCACACATAAGATGATAGAGGCGAGGGGCCCGATCTTTCGATGAGATGATAACTATCGATTTGGTGGAGATGACTTTGACGATCCGACTACAAATGTGCAATGACGTTGCGGCTTAGCAATCGCTAAACCAATTCCGAGAGGTTATTGACCACGCCAGAGCAAGTCTACATGTTGTATATGTATATGTCATCCATTTCACTTCCTTTGGTTTTTGCACACATGACATATGTATACATGAGTAACTTTCATAGTTCATAAAATCTAAAGCCAAAGTATTATCACAAGAAGTAGAAGGCATGAAAATATCGCAACTCAGTTTGCACATATAAGTGAAGCTCTTATTCATTTCAAAAGATTGACAATGTTCATCATTAAACCATCCCAACATTAGTGAATAAACCTTACTTGCATCAAATTTACATGCTACAACATGCTTAAATAAGCAAACATGCAATAAGTCATTGGACACAGAATAATCACCAAGATTAGAGGTCATATCAAAATGATTAAACATTAGTTCTTTTGCATCAATAGTTATTTCACTGGGTGCACTCAAATTGTTTGTATTTTAGTTGTTTGATCACATGACGCGTTCTTGACAGTAACACGATTCTCTAAATAGGTGGTGTGCTCAAATCAATAGGTAACTCAGCACATGATGTATTCAGGCTAACTAGGCATGCATCATTCTCTTGTGAAGTTATATCATCAATATCTTTACCGTGACCTTGTCGCAAAGAGGTAGTTGATGTACGTACGAACAATGACAATGTACCATACACTTGAGATGATGTCTCACTCACAATCTGAGGTGCGGCTGCTCTAGTAGGTGCAACGATGGAGGAACCAACTGATGGTAGTGAGAATGAACTGGACTGGTAGTTGTTGTAGTCACCCGATGCATCCTCCTGTATCTGTCTCTCCAAGGTACAAGCGCGAACATACATACTAGTAATGCAACGAGGAATATATTGAAATCTTACACAAATACCATGGCTCAAACCACCAAAAAATCTATTCATTGTATCATCCTCAGATTCTTCTATGTCACAATGATGCATATAAGATTTGAACTCTTGGTAGTAAACACGAACAGTGTTACTGCCTTGTTTTAATTGTTCCAATTTGCGAAGCAATTCACGACGATAGTAAGGAGGAAATGAATTGTTGTCTCATTACAGCTTCCAAATCTTTCCAAGTTGTGGGTTGGTTAGTGGGTTGGTTATCTAAGTTTTTCTTACAATGTACACTCCACCAAACAGAAGAAAAACTAGTAAATGCTCCAGTGGCAGCTCGTACTCTCTCAAGTTCAGAAAAATCATTGTGACAAAAAACTTGTTCTACTTCAAACTCCCAAGCTAGATAAATAGCAGGATTAAATCTACCCTCGAATGAAGGTAAAGAGATAACCTGACCTTGTGCTTGTGTGAGTTGTCCCACCTCTCGTGATGGTGAAGATGTATCTGTCATCCAAGAACTTCTATCTCCGGAACCTATCATGATTAGTAGAAACAAGAAACAAAATTCAAGAATAATGTTCCTATGACCTACTAGGATGTGCTGGTAAAACACTAACAGTAAAGGAAATATCAATATCATACAAGTTCCTACCAAGCAGCAGGTGGTGACAGGCAACCAGCAGTGTCAAATAACTCCGAAGATTGAGTAAAGCGATTGCTACGGGAATGTACATATACACGATGTAGAAATATGTGGAGCTTGGAAGGCTTAAATATATGGTAGCAAAAGATTAGCAATAATCAATTCAGAGATGCAATGTCGAATAAATGCTCAACGACGGTACTGTGCTGGTCCTAGGCTAGACCGGGCTAGAGACGCGAGCCTAGAACACTAATGAGGTAATGATGTAGCACAACTAGCATCAATAAAGGATATGAAGTAGCTCTGGACAACAAGATATAAAGAGAAGATCACAATGGCAATAAACATAATGATGAGAAACAACGGCCAGGCAGGATATACCAACAACTTTCTCTTCAACTTTCCTCTGGAAAATTTTGTGCCAATTTTGTGATAATTTTTCTCAAGAATGGCACTGACTCAAGCTTTCAAACGCAAAAATAATCACTCAATTCTGAGTTGATATGAGGAGTCAAAAAAATTCTAAAGCTGGCCTGAAAATTTGGAACAAGCCGTGTTTGCGAACTTCGGAGGGCAAAAAGACGTACTTAGAAGCCAATTTTCAGGTGTCAAACATTGAAGTAGCTTCTGCAAATATTTAGATGCGGCTCGTCGCTAACTTTAATTTGAGTACTCACGGAGCCAAAACGGTCTTCGTATGAGTAAGATATGCCTGTTCTCGGGGTATTCTCGCCACAGATGCCAAAAGGGTGGCTTATCATGGATGGGGACAGGAGGACATCGTCGGGCCCTGGAAGCGGGAATGGGAGAGAGCTCGATCACACACGAGACTTACCCAGGTTCGAAACTCCCCGAGGAGATAACACCCCTAGTCCTGCTCTGCGGGGTCTCCGCATGACGACTATGATCAGATGGTGGTTACAAGCCTGCTCCTTCAGTTGTATTGCTAGAGGAGGAAGAAGGGCAGAGCTGCTACCTTGCTTTCCATAGCTATGGTGTGTGTGAATGGCGTGTGTGCTAAACCCCT
Organism: Triticum aestivum; assembly: GCF_018294505.1. NCBI lineage: Eukaryota > Viridiplantae > Streptophyta > Magnoliopsida > Poales > Poaceae > Triticum > Triticum aestivum. The sequence goes on from NC_057805.1 coordinate 236,924,877, forward strand.
TTCATGGGAGAGCCTGGGGGGTTTATATAGGCCTACCCCCACGGGTGCAATGGTAATAGGGCCAGGTGTAGGACCCGGATGTCAGTGTCTAGGGTCGCCGGGCTCTCCGTCGGCTACTGGGGCCCGCAACCTGGTGGGCCCCGTCGGCTGCCGAGGATCCGGCCAACAGGTAGGGCCCGCCGCCCGCGGGCCATGCTGATTGCCTTTTGCTGTAGCCTCGCCCTTGGTGACGGGGGCCTTGTCGGGAGTCGCATGGCTACAGTCCTGCCGCCTGGGGTTCGCTCACTGTAGCCATACTCCGTCTCATCAAAGTAATGGTGTATGGCCTCCGAGAGGAGGGAAGGGCCGGCTGCTGGAAGCCGCCCCGCCCCCGAGGCCGCCTTCTCGGGGAGCGCCGTCTTTTGCTTGCTCATGGACTGGTAGGGCCCGCCGCCTGTAGGCCGTACCGACCACCCGTCATGGGAGCATGGCCCTTGCTGCCGAGGGCTATGTCATGAGCCGCATGGCTACAGTGCTGCGCCGGGCAGGGGGTGTCAGCTTGGTCCGCCCGGACTGTAGCCACGCTCCTCCGGGATTTGGGGGGAGCAGGTGGCCCTGTAGCCATGCCCCATCTTGTCGTAGTGAATGGGTGCAGACTCTGAGGGGAGGAAGGGCTGTCTGCTAGGAGTCGGCCTCCCCCGAAGCCGCCTGGTAGTTGTGCGCCATCTTCTGGGAGCCGGCTGCTTGGGCCCAGCAAGCCCAAGGAGCCGACCATGTGCCCGGGAGGTACGAGGGGCTTTGCTAGCCCCGATGTCTTGAAATTCTATGGGGTGCTGATGAAGCTACCCGTGGTCAATCCCTTCGATAGTAGTCCCCGAAGCTGGTGAGGCACTGCGGCTCTAGCCGGCGTGCCTCAGGAGTTTCCTCCTTCGAGAGATCTTGTGCCTTCGCTTGGTCCGGCTGGGAGAGGCCGCCTGATAGGAGCCAGCCGTGGCAGGGCCGGTCCGCATGGTGAATTTGAATCGTCGTGACGGGCTCCGGGTTGACGTTGCCGGGTGGTGCGCCTGCCGCCCGTTGCTTGCTTGCCACGCGGCACCAGCAGGCCAGGCCGGCCTGCCAGCCCACGCGCACGACAGGATGTCGCCGCAGGCCCACGCCCACCACTAAAGGGCCTCGGCATGCGCGCGGATCCGCTACGGCCGAGGTGGGCGGTTGCCCTTCCGGGGCACAATGACCAGGCGCCTTTATGCCGCGGGATTTGTGGGGTCGTGCGGGGCGTGGGCGTAGTTAATCCCCACGCCCCCACGTCTTGCCGCTTTGGATCCACCGCCGCTGCCGTATAAGTAGGAGGGAGGGGGAGTGGCCGAACGCACGCCCCCCCTTTCCGCTCTCTTCTTTCTCTTCTTCTTTTGCTCCTTGCCGCTGCTGCTCAGCTGCGCCGCCCGCCACCGAAGCGCCGCTTCAGCCAGACAATGCCCCGCTTCGCCGTGCCACCGCAGCCTCGCTGCCACCCGACCTTGCTGTGCCGCCAATAAGCAACCATGAAACATGGCGCGAGGCGAGTGGGATGGCTCGAACATCCATGACGGGCACGTCGAGTTCCTCCGCACGAGACGGTGGATACCCAACAAGGCATGCTTGGGGACGTGCCTTCCAGCCGAGCGGGAGATCTCGCCGGCATCGCAGGCTAGGGAGTGTATCGTCTTCCGTAGCCACTTCCTTCGTGGCTTCGGCTTGCTGGTGAGCACCTTCTTTCAGGAGTTCCTTGATTTCTACCGGCTGCAACCTCAACACCTCACGCCCAATATGGTGGTCCACCACTCCGCCTTTGTCACGCTCTGCGAAGGCTACCTCGGCGTCCTGCCCACACTCGAGCTGTGGGGCAGGTTATTCTACCTCAAGATCGGCACCACGGCTAAGGGCGGGCTTACCCGGTTCGGCGCTTGCATCACCGTGCGGCGCACCCCCACCGGGACCCGATTTCCGCCTATCGCTCTGCACGAGTCGGTGAAGTTGTGGTAGAAGTCATACTTCTACGTCCGCAACGTCGACCCGACTCACGACAATGTCAACTTGCCGGCTTTCGCACCGGGCCCGCCTGCTGAGCCGCGCAACAACATGGGCTAGCAAGCCGGCAAGCCGCTGCCGGCTGCCATCTCCAACGCCCTTGACCGGCTTCAGGAGATGACGGATGCAGAGGGCTCCAGCCGATCGACCTGCTGGCCGCCTTCGTCCCACTGTCGAGTCTGGCCCCTCCAGTTTTGGCCGCATCCCATCTACGACATGAGCGGCCGCTGGGACCCCTGATGTCAATGAAAGAGCTGCCGACTGTTGAGGTGGTTCGGCACATCAACTACTTCTCCAACAGCCAGCTGGGCGAGACCGACTGGGGCTTCGACAAGCCACCATAGAGCAGCGCCAACCCGCTTCCTGCGGTGAGTATCCTGTCCCCTTTCTTTGCTCACGCCGTACTCTTCATCCGCTCTGAGCACTCGAACGTGGCGCAATGCTTTGCTGGCCAGGCGGACGCCGCCGCGCTGGCTCCTGGCCACCAGTTGATGCCAGACCGGGAGGTGAGCGACATGGGTGACCCCGGGCTGGGGGCGGCCGCGTTGGAGGAGGACGACGCCGCCGGGGGAGGCGGCAATGGAGAAGGCGAAGCCACAGGAGGCAACATTCGGGACTGGCCGGACGGTGACAAGCAACACTGCCCTGAAGGCAGTGACAGGACATGTGTCGGTCCCTCGGCGGCGCGGCCAACAGGCGGGGCGCCGACTGGGGCACCCGGCACATCTAAGCGCCGTGCCGATGTGGGGATGTTCGGCAGCCGACCGACAAAGAAGGCCAAGTCGACGGTTGCCTTGACCAAGCGGCAAGAGGCTGCGAAGGCGGCCGCCATTCGGAGGACCCCGAAGCAACGCCCGATGGTGTCCGCGTAAGTGTTTTGACTGCTTTTGTCTTGATTGTTTCGTCTTGGCTTTTCCTCTCTTGCGAGTTTCCTATTTGCGCTTGCTTCTTTCTTTCCAACTTCTTAGCTTTTCTTGCCTTGCCGTGCAGGTCCCCCCTTTCTGTTTTGCGGCCTCCGTCCGCCTCACTGATAACCCACAAGTATAGGGGATCACAACAGTTTTCGAGGGTAGAGTAATCAACCGAAATTTATAGATTCGACACAAGGGGAGCCAAAGAATATTTGAAGGTATTAGTAGCTTAGTTGTCAATTCAACCACACCTGGAGATTGATAATCTGCAGCAAAGTGATTTGTAGCAAAGTAGTTTGATAGTTTTGATAGTAGTAACAGTAGCAACGGTAACGGTAACAGTGATAGCAGTAATTTTGTAGCAAGTGCAATAGTAATGATAGCAGTAGTAACTTAGCAAGAACAATATAAGATAAATTCGTAGGCATTGGATCGGTCACTTGTTGGATGATATTCATCATGAGACAGTTATAACCTAGGGCGATACGGCACTAGCTCCAGCTCATCAATATAATGTAGGCATGTATTCCGTAAATAGTCATACGTGCTTATGGAAAGAACTTGCATGACATCTTTTGTCCTACCCTCACGTGGCAGCGTGGTCCATATTGGAAACTAAGAGATATTAAGGCCTCCTTTTAATAGAGAACCAGAACAAAGCATTAACACATAGTGAATACATGAACTCCTCAAACTACGGTCATCACCGGGAATGGTCCCGACTATTATCACTCCGGGGTTGCCGGATCATAACATGTAGTAGGTGACTATAACTTGCAAGATCGGATCTAAAACATGGATATAATGATGATAACATAAATGGTTCAGATCTGAGTTCATGACACCCGGGCCCAAAGTGACAAGCATTAAGAATAGCAAAGTCATAGGAACATCAATCTTAGAACAGAGTGGATACTAGGGATCAAGCCCTAACAAAACTAACTCGATTACATGATGAATATCATCCAACTCCTCACCGACCAGCGAGCATACGAAGGAATTACTCACTCCCAGTGGGGATCATCGTAGAATTGGCGATGCAGAAGGGTTGGTGATGACGAAGAACGAAGATCCCCCTCCGGAGCCCCAAACGGACTCCAGATTTGGCCTCCCGATGAAGAATAGGAGGTGACGGCGGCTCCAACTCGTGGATCGCGATAATTCTTTCTCCCTGATTTTTTTGGAAAAATAGGATTTTATAGCGTAGGTTTCAGGGTCTGCGGGGCCACCAGGTGGGGACAACCCACCTGGGCGCGCCAGGAGGTGGGCGCCCTGGTGGGTTTTTCCCACCCAGGTGCCCCCTCTGGTGGGTCTTGGCTCCAGAAATTCTTGTTTATTGTATAAAAATTCCTCGCAAAGTTTCGTTCCATTTTGAGAATTTTATTTCTGCACAAAAACAACACCATGGTTGTTCTGCTGAAAACAACATTAGTCCGGGGTTAGTTTCATTCAAATCATGCAAATTAGAGTCCAAAACAAGTGGAAAAGCATTAGGAAAAGTTGATACGTTGGAGACGTATCAACTCCCCCAAGCTTAAACCTTTGCTTGTCCTCAAGCAATTCAGTTGATAAACTAAAAGTGAAAAAGAAAAACTTTTACGAACTCTTTTGCTCTTGTTTGCATAAATAAGCTTAAAGGGCACCCAGGTTTTCAGCCAACATTATAACTAACCATGCCGACAATAACTCTTAACGATTATATTAACCCATATCAATGACATAATCAGCTAGCGAGCAATAATAAGATATCTCAAACGGCAACATGTTGTCAAGACAACCATGATATAATATGACAATAGTGGTATCTCGCTAGCCCTTTCTGAGACCGCAAAACATAAATGCAAAGCACCTCGAAAGTTCAAGCAGCGACTAAACATTGTAATTCATGGTAGAAAAGATCCAGTCATGATGCACCAAACATTAGCTACACACAATGCATAAGCATGACAGCAGTTCTCTCAGGTTCTGGCGCTTGTTTTAGAAGGTGATAACACAACATAAAAGTAAATAGATAGTCCCTTCGCAAAGGGAAGCAGTGATTTGCAGAGGTGCCAGAGCTTATGTTTTTAAAACAGAGGTAAATGATATTTTGAGACATGCACCCTTCTCGTTTACTTCACGGCCATCAGTTATCAATATCTTCCATGCTAAGCATGCTAGTGGTGGTTTCCGAGCGATAAAAGTAAAGGTTTTGACTCCATTGGGAGTTTTTGTTTGATTATTTGTAAGCCTTTTCTGTTTGCAGTTTAGGACTGGGCATCCCTATTACCGCCCTTTTCTCGTGCGATGGCGAGTGACTAAACACTCGACCTGAGAATAACCCGCTTAGCATGGAAGATACCGACAACCTCCTGTCGTTCCATGAACGATCCAGGCACACAAAAAGGATATTTAATAGAAGTTTTTAGAGGTGGCACATTCAAATTTACTTAGGATAGCAGGGTAATAAAGCATATAGGTAGGTATGGTGGACTCATCTGGAATAACATTGGGTTCAAGGTTTTTGATGTACAAGCAGAATTCCCACTTGGTACAGGCGAAGGCTAGCAATTAGGTTGAGAAGCGGCCAGCTAGAGAGCAACAACAGTCATGAACATGCATTATGCATAAGTAGCATTGGACACTAGCATGAGTAGGATATGAACACCATGAACATAAATATCATAGAGGCTATGTTTGTTTTGATTCAACTACATGCATGAACATGTGCCAAGTCAAGCCACTCGAACATTCAGAGGAGCATACCTTATCATCATACCACATCACAATTATTTTAACGCAATGTTGATATCCAAGATAAATTATTATCCACTCCCAGCTACTTACGCATGGCATCAGAAACTATAATCTCTAATTGTCATTGCAAACATGTTTGATCATAATGGGCTGAATCATGGATACTAGGTTAAACATATTTACACAAACAGAACGAGTCGAGTTCATACCCGTTTCTCTCTGCCACGACCAGTTCATCGAATATCATCATTATTGCCTTTTACTTGCACGCCCGACTGATGTGAAAATAATAATAGTGCAAGAGTGTTGTCGACTAAGCTGGAATCTGCAAACATTTTGTTCAACGGGAGAAGACAAGGTAAAATGGGCTCTTTATTAGATCAATAGTTATTCATATGAGAGCCACTCAACATTTTCATTGTGGTCTTCTCCTCGGTAAGACTCGAATAAAAAGAAATGAAATTCAGAGAAACACACTCAAATATTTTTGGAGTTTTTGGTTTTATTGAAAAAGCAAATAAAAGGGAAAAGCAAAAACGAGAAAAACTATTTACACAGGAAAGCTCCCAACAAGCAAAAGAATAACAAGGAAATCTTTTTGTATTTTCTTTTTAGTATTACAACTAAGCATGCATAGAAAGTAAACTAACTACAACTAATTTTTTTGTTTTTTCTAAGTTTTTTCAAACACACAATAAGAAAGCAAGAAAATAAATCTAAGCATGGATGATACAATGAAAAAGTGTGAACACCGACAACTGGAATGAAATGTGTAAACATGAATGTAATGTCAGTGAGAAACACGTACTCCCCCAAGCTTAGGATTTTGGCCTAACTTGGTAAACAGTCAGTAGCCTGGATGGTAGTTGGGGTACTGAGGAGCGGGCATCCACTCATCCCACTGCTGAGGCTCCTCAACTGCTGCAGCCTGGTTGTTTCGGTAGGCGATGATATCTGCAGGCACAGTCCTATATTCGCCCCTGGCAACAGGATCAAACAAAGCAGGAGCAGGCAATGGAATAATATCACGAGTTTCAATGCTAAAGACCAGGTTATAAGGAATAGGGATGCTAGGAGAATTGTTATCAGTGAAATGGTGGTGATCCATGGCTGCGCGAACCTTGGTCAGGGGCAGTCTTGAGGGCGTATCTCAACATTAAAGTGAGCTGCCAAACGAGTAGTGAAAATCCCACCATGTATTTTACCCTTGGACTTATTAATGTGGACGCGATGAGCCACAATAGCTCCCAAGGTATAAGTGTTGTCGCCCTCTATTGCACGACGTAAAATAGCAAGGTTTGGTGAACTGGGTGCACCCACCTTCTCTCTAGCAAGCAAGCATTTTGCAATGAAAAGAGCAAAGTAAGGAACAACTGGAAAATGCAAGCCAGCGGTAGTGATAGCTGACACCCCTCTCTCATCTCCCACTATCAAGGTGCGATAAAAGGCCTCAAACTCTGCCGGCCTAGGCTCAGCTAGACTCCCGTCAGAAGGGATCATGCATATGTTACAAAATTCAGTGAGTGGTATCTGACGAGTTTCAACATATAAACTAAACTGCATCTCAGGGGGATTATTCCTAGGAAAGAAAGTAAAACTTTGAACAAAGATGTTTGTGAGGATTTGATGCTGTTCACACTCATCTGCGATGAAGTCGGTGAGGCCGGCATTAGCAGCATATTGTGTGAACTCCTGAAGGATTCCAGCCTCTTCCATGAACTGGGTATGCGTCCATTTGCATGGCGGTACCTCCGCCAACATCCGAGGATGGAGATCACTGTCAAACGACTCCCTAATAACACCCTTGGAGTTCTTCTTAGAAGCAAACTTCCTAAAGATATTCATCTTTTTTCCTATGACACAAAAATTCTGAAATTTTTAGTCCACCAATTTTTCTCAACAAAACTTCACAAAATTAATAGCAACTACTCATAGGGATACATAAAGGACATGGCAAGCATTCAAACTACTTAGAACTCTAAGAATTCAACATGCAAGCTCATCTATAGCAGCACCAGGAGTACCTAATTATTCAAAATATAAACCACCAAAGCAAAAACTAATTGGACAAACAGTGGAGTCACATACCAAGCAACAATCCCCTGAAACAGTTTCAGAAATGGAGCTTCAAGCAAAGAGATCAAAATCCACGGGTTTGAGAGCAAGTACACGGGAGAGAGAGCAATGGGGAATTTTTTCTGGAGGTAAGTGATGATGTGGTGTGAGGAGATAAGTGAGGGGGCCCACGTGGGGACCACAACCCACTAGGGCGTGCCTGGGGGTCCTGGCGCGCACAGGTGGGTTGTGCCCACCTGGTGCACCTCCCTCTGATATTATTTGCACCAGAAATTCTTAAATATTCAGAAAAAATCATATTAAATTTTCAGAGCATTCTGAGAACTTTTATTTTTGGGTCATTTTTTTATTGCACGGGAAATTCAGAAAATAGACAAAACATGGCATTTTATTTTATTTAACTTATAAAAACAGAAAACAAAAAGTGGGTACAGAAGGTAGTGCTTACTAAATTCATCAACTTCATACCTCTCAAAAATGATTCATTAATAAGGTTGATCAGGTCTTATTAACAACCACTTTCGATTAGCATGAAACTGAAGAACTTTCGTAAATCACGAAGTTATCTCAATGGGGATGTGAATATCCAAAATAATAAGCATTTCATATTTCTTTTTAATAGTAGGTAGAGGTATTTCAAAACTTCCAATAGTGATTGTCGGAGATTTTTCAATAACATTAATACCATTCACTTGAAATTATTTCTTTGGAATCTGCACCGTATGCTCATTACTAATGATATGAAAAGTGACCTTGCTTTTATGGCAATCAATAACAGCCCCTACAGTATTCAAGAAGGGAATACCAAGGATAATCGACATGTTGTCGTCCTCAGGCATCTCAAGTATAACAAAGTCAGTCAAAATAGTAACATTAGCAACAACAACGGACACATCCTCACAGATACCGATAGGTAGGCAGTTGATTTGTCAGCCATTTGCAAATATATTTCAGTAGGTGTGAGTTTATTCAAATCAAATCTTTTATATAAAGAGAAAGGTATAACACTTACACCAGCTCCTACCACATAGGTAAGTTTTCACATAACTCTTTTTAATGGAGCAAGGTATAGTTGGTATTCCCGGGTCTCCAAGTTTTTTAGGTACTCCATCCTTAAAAGTATAATTAGCAAGCATAGTGCAGATTTCAGCTTCCAGTATTTTCTCCTATTAGTGATGATGTCTTTCATATACTTTGCATAAGGAGGCATTTTCAAGATATCAGTCAAGCGAGTACGCAAAAAGACTAGCCTCAGCATTTCAGCAAAGCGTTCAAATTCTTCATCATCTTTATTTTTTGTTGACTTGGGTGGTAAAGGCGTAGGTTTTTGAACCCACGGTTCTCTTTCTTTACCGTGTTTTCTAGCCACAAAGTCATTTTTATCATATCTTTTATTCTTAGGTTGTGGGTTATCAAGATCAACAGGTGGTTCTATCTCAACATCATTGTCTGGTTCTTTATTACTTTTTTGAGTGTCTTCATGAACCTCGTCGTTATCTTTTTCATTATCACTAGGTGAGTGTTCATTACCAAACTGAGTTTCAGCATCAGAGATAGAAGTTTCATTATCATTATCAGGAGGTTTTTCTATTTCAGGTTCACTAGAAGCATGCAAGGTCCCATCATTTTTCTTCTTCTTTTTGTTTCTAGAAGGACTAGGTGCATCAGTGTTAATTCTTTATGAATCTTGTTCTATTCTTCTTGGGTGTCCCTCAGGGTAAAGTGGTTCCTGAGTCATTTTACCTCCTCTAGTTGCAACTCTAACAACAAGGTCATGTATATTGTTATTCATTTCATCAAGCAACTCTCTTTGAGATTTAGCAACTTGTTCTAACTGGATTTGAACCATAGAAGCATGTTTTCGAACTCCTCTAACATCATTTGAGATTCTAAATAACAAGTCACTCGAGTGAGCAATCATATCAGAATTATATTTCAATTGTTTCATACCATTTGCATTGAAGTGATCTTGTTTTCTAATGTAGTTTTCAAACTCATAAAGGCATTGGCTAGGATGCATATTGGGAGGATTGTCATTATCACTGAACTTCATTAAGGAATTTACCTCTAACACCTTAGGCAGTGGTGGTGTATTAAGCCCATGTATTTCTTCAATAGGAGGTAAATTTCTAACATCCTCAGCTTTAATACCTTTTTGCTTCATAGATTTCTTTGCCTCTTGCATATCTTCAGGACTGAGATATAATATGCCCCTCTTCTTCGGAGTGGGTTTAACCTGTTGTTCAGGAAGAGTCCAATCATCATAATTTCTCAATATGTTATTCAATAATTCTTCGGCTTGTCCAATAGTTCGTTCCCTGAAAACACAACCAGCACAACTATCTAGGAAGTCCCTAGAAGCATCGGTTTTTCCATTATAGAAGATATCAAGTATTTCATTTTTCTTAAGAGGATGATCAGGCAAAGCATTAAGTAACTGGCAAAGCCTCCCCCAAGCTTGTTGGAGACTCTCTTCTTTAGTTTGCACAAAGTTAAATATTTCCTCTAAAGCAGCTTGTTTCTTATGAGCAGGGAAATATTTTTCATAGAAGTAATAAATCATATCCTGGGGACTACGCACACAACCAGGAGCAAGAGTATTGTACCAAGCTTTAGCATCACCCTTTAATGAGAACGGAAATAATTTGAGAATAAAGTAATAGTGAGTCTTCTCATCATGAGTAAAAAGGGTGGCTATGTCATTCAACTTAGTAAGATGTGCCACAACAGTGTCAGATCATAACCATGGAAAGGATCAAATTCAACCAAAGTAATTAACTTTGGGTCGACAGATAATTCATAATCCTTATCATCAATAAAGATAGGTGAGGTAGCAAACTTAGGATCACATTTCATTCTAGCATTCAGAGATTTTTCTTTATACTTGCATAATAATTTCTCTAGATCATCTCTATCCTTACAAGAAAGTATATCTCTAGTTGTCTCCTCATTCATAACATAACCTTTCGGTACCGTAGGCAATTCATATCTAGGAAGGCTAGTTCCAGCAGGTGTTTCAGGAGTTTCAGTTTCAAGCTCATCATCAGATTCAACAACATCATGTTGTGTTACTCTAGCAATTTGTTCATCAAGAAAGTCACCAAGTGGCACATCATCATTATCAAGCAAGGTACTAGCATCATCATAAGCATTACCCATAGCAGAAGTATCATCATCAATGACTTGCGACATATCAGAATAGATAGCATGTGGTGGTGTTGCAAGTTTACTTATAACAGAAGGTGAATCTAAAGCAGAACTGGATGGCAGTTCCTTACCTCCCCTTGTCTTAGAGGGATAAATCTTAGTCTTAGCATCCTTTAGATTCTTCATAGTGATAAATTGATAATAATCCCAAGTGACTCAACGAATATAGCTATGCTCCCCGGCAACGGTGCCAGAAAAAGGTCTTGATAACCCACAAGTATAGGGGATCGCAACAGTTTTCTAGGGTAGAGTATTCAACCCAAATTTATAGATTCGATACAAGGGGAGCCAAAGAATATTTGAAGGTATTAGCAGCTAAGTTGTCAATTCAAGCACACTCATAGATTAATTATCTGTAGCAAAGTTATCAGTAGAAAAGTAGTTTGATAGTAGTAACAGTATCAACGGTAACAGTAACAGTGATAGTAGGAATTTTTTAGCAAGTGCAATAGTAATGATAGCAGTAGTAACTTAGCAAGAACAATATAAGATAAATTTTTAGGCATTGGATCGGTGACTTGTTGGATGATACGGCACTAGCTCCAGTTCGTCAATATAATGTACGCATGTATTCCGTAAATAGTCATACGTGCTTATGGAAAGAACTTGCATGACATCTTTTGTCCTACCCTCCCGTGGCAGCGGGGTCCATATTGGAAACTAAGGGATATTAAGGCCTCCTTTTAATAGAGAACCAGAACAAAGCATTAACACATAGTGAATACATGAACTCCTCAAACTACGGTCATCACCGAGAGTGGTCCCAACTATTGTCACTCTGCGGTTGCCGGATCATAACACGTAGTAGGTTATTATAACTTGCAAGATCGGATCTAAAACATGGATATAATGATGATAACATAAACGGTTCAGATCTGAATTCATGGCACTCGGGTCCGAAGTGACAAGCATTAAGCATGGCAAAGTCATAGCAACATCAATTCTAAGAATATAGTGGATACTAGGGATCAAGCACTAACAAAACTAACTCGATTACATGATGAATCTCATCCAACTCCTCACCGACCAGCGAGCCTACGAAGGAATTACTCACTCCCGGTGGGGAGCATCATGGAATTGGCGATGGAGAAGGGTTGGTGATGATAAAGAACGAAGATCCCCCTCTCCAGAGCCAGAGAAGGTCTCCAGATCTGGCCTCTTGATGAAGAACAAGAGGTGACGGCGGCTCCGTCTCATGGATCATGATAATTCTTTCTCCGACATTTTTTCTGGAAAATAGGATTTTATAACGTAGGTTTCAGGGTCTGCGGAGCCACCAGGTGGGGACAACCCACCTGGGTGCGCCAGTAGGGAGGCGCGCCTTGGTGGGTTGTGCCCACCCAGGTGCCCCCCTCTGGTGGGTCTTGGCTCCGGAAATTCTTTTTTATTGTATAAAAATTCCTCGCAAAGTTTCGTCCCATTCCAAGTAGTTTTATTTATGCACAAAAACAACACCATGGTAGTTCTGCTGAAAACATCGTCAGTCCGGGGTTAGTTTCATTCAAATCATGCAAATTAGTGTCCAAAACAAGAGGAAAAGCGTTACGAAAAGTAGATACATTGGAGACGTATTGCTCGCTGATCGCCTCAGCAGGCGGCTAGGAGGAGGCCCGCTGCATGGATCTGACCGCTGCCCTTCGTGAGGCGACGTAGAGGAACACACGAGAGGCGCAAGGGGAGCGGGAGGCTGCTGCGCGACTGGAGGACGAGGCCGTGACCACGACCCAGGAGGAGGACAATGCCGCAACCAAGGCGCAGGTGGATGCGGCGGCCAAGGCGCAGGCGGAGGCCGAAACCAAGGTCGTGGAGGACCTGGTCCACAACGTGCTTCGGGAGGCCATCGACCCGCTGCAGCCGGAGCCGCCGGTGGTGGAGGACCGGACGCCGACTGGAAGTGCCAGAGCTGGCCAGACGGCGCCAGAGCAAGGGACGACTGACCCCATCGTCCCGGAGGATGCTCAACGCGCGTACGGTGCTGATGAGCGGGGTGGTGGCCAGCCTGAAGGGCCGGAGGTTCCGCCGGCCAGCACCGAGCTGGTGCCAAGCTGGGTCGTGACGACACGTGCCTCGGCGAGCTCGCGTCGGGTGCCGGCTTTCTCCGCACCGTGGCCGGTGGGAATCGGGGCCACAAGCGCGCCGACGGGTGACACCGAGGCCACCAGGTCCGCTCCGCCTGGTTGAACGCCAGGACCCGGCCCGGCCGCCCTTAACCTTGCGGTTAAGGACGTCTTGGACAAGTTTTCCACCCACAGCGCCACCCTCCTACACGCAAGGGGTGAGATGGTGGCAATGTAGACATCTGTCCAGGTACACTTTCGATCTTGTTTTTTACACCTGCAATCTTCAGCGGGGGCGCGGCAGCGCACCCACTAGGTGTAGCCCCCGAGTTCCAAGACGGCTGCTGAGCAGGCGGGTTGGAACTTTAAGGCGTATTTCTGAATGCTGATGTGTCGTGCTTACTGTTGGACTACCACAACATGCGTGTGGCTGCCTTCAATGCTCAGATCAAGACGCTCGCCACCCAGACCACCAAGCTGCAGTAGAGTCGCGGTATGTAGGCTGTCTTTCAGGGGGGTGGGTGCGCAAGCACACCCGCTGGGTGTAGCCCCCTAGATTCGTTGTGACTGCTGAGCAGTCAGGCCGGATCTTCCGGCGACTTCATGTATTTTTTGATGTTGATGTTTCTTTCTTGTTTTCGCAGAGGCCGTCGTCCATATTCGGATGTGCGCATGCGAGCTTGAGGACCAGCTACGGGCCAAGATGCAGAAGCGCAGCCAAGCGGTCGTAGAGCGCGACCGGCTTGCGAAGGAGCTAGCGGACCAGGCGGCCCAGTACAAGGAGCAGCTGAAGGACGGGGAGGCCCTCCTGAGGGAGGTCTTGGTGTCGTTCGCCTCGCGAGGCTTGGCCCCTCGCGAGGGTCTTGCGTTGTTGTTGCTGAAGCTGGGCCATACCGGGCCGTTGACGGAGCCATGCCGTGGGCCACAGGCAGGCAAGTCTGGGTACCCCCTGAGGGAGTCCTGGACTAAGGGGTCCTCAAGCGTCCGGCCTCTTAGCCATGGGCCGAACTGATGGGCTGTGAAGATACGAAGACCAAAGATTGCACCCGTGTCCGGATAGAGCTCACCTTGGCGTGGAAGGCAAGCTTGGCGACCAAATATGTAGATTCCTTTCTCTGTAACCGACCTTGTGTAACCCTAGATCCTCCCGGTGTCTATATAAACCGGAGGACTTAGTCCGGAGAGGACATATATTCATTACCATAGTCATACAGGCTAGGCTTTTAGGGTTTAGCCATTACGATCTCGTGGTAGATCAACTCTTGCAATACTCATATTTATCAAGATCAATCAAGAAGGAAGTAGGGTATTACCTCCATAGAGAGGGCCCGAACCTGGGTAAACATCGTGTCCCCTGTCTACTGTTACCATCGACCTTAGACGCATAGTTTGGGACCCCCTACCCGAGATCCGCGGGTTTTGACACCGACATTGGTGCTTTCATTGAGAGTTCCACTATGCCGTCCCCAAAAGGTTTGATGGCCCCATCTATCGTCAATGACAATGATGTCCGAGGAGAAACCTTCCTCCACGGATAGATCTTCGTGTTCGGCGGCTTCGCACTACGGGCCAACTCGCTTGGTCATCTGGAGCAGATCGATAGCTACGCCCCTGGCCATCAGGTCAGATTCGGAAGCTCGTCGCGGACATCCGTGGAGACTTGATCTTCGACGGATTTGAGACCGCGGTGACCGCCCCTTGTCACCCCGATGAACATGACTTAAATCCGTCATCGGACCGCATCCAGGAGATGGCTTCCGTAACTGCACTGGCTTTAGATCCGGAGCAGACCGCATCCTCTGAGGACGGGAGGCTCAACACCACCACGGAGGTCGCAGATTCCGTGATGTGAGAGCCGCACGTAGTTTTAACATCACAAAATATCTGTGTCACCGGAATTCCGGACTCGTCTCCGGCCATAATTTCCGAACCATGTAGTCCGTGGACGCTGAACTTGATCGATTACCGATCTTCAAATTCAGCGCTGCAGACATCTTCGAGCATTCGCCCTTGGGAAATGTGCTAAATTCATTAAGAAATCTGTCCTTGGCGGGGGACTCACAGCCGAATTATGCCCGGTCCGAACTAGGGGCTGATGATGCAGAATTTTGCTTCCTACCCGCCACCCACTCCATAGCCACTTTCGAGGACTTAACCGACATGCTTGATTACGGCTCCGAAGACATCGACCGTATGGACGACGATGCCGACGAGGGGCAGGGCCAAAACCCGCCATTCACCGAACGCTGGACGACCACTTCTTCGTACGACGTATACATGGTGGATACACCTAAGAAACTAACAACGATGACAAACAGGATCCAATCGACGTTAAACCTCCGGAGACACAGCCCAGATGCCAGCGTCAACTGCGCCGCTCTAAGTCACGTCGTAACACCGGTACTAGAGAAAACAATACTCCGGACGATGCCGAAGATATTAAAGACCCTGTTGGGGCAATCTCCGAACAGGATGAACGGGAAGACGGGCACGTTAGCCCCGATGAACAGGCCGCACATGAAAACTCGGAGGATAGTAATTATCTTCCGCTTTCCGAGGATGAGGAGAGCGTCGGCAACGAGGATTTCATCGTGCCTGAGGAACCTCTCGAGCAGGAGCACTTCAAACGCCGGCTAATAGCCACTGCGAGGAGTGCTTCAAGCTGACCAAGACCTGCTCAATGATAAATGGACCGAAGTCCTAGCCGCCGAGGAATACGGCCATAGTGGCTCAGCCAAAAATTACCCGAAGTGCAAATTGCTGCCTCAATTCGATGACGAGGCGCTGGAGCCCGTACCACCATCGCGCAACGCGGCGGACCGGCCGCCACGCGGTCGGGATAACGCGGCAACTCAAGCCGAACACCAGACCGCCCCACCTCGCCATAAAGGCAGGAACAAAACAGCTCGGGGTTATACATATGACCTTCAGTAGGACCTGGACAGTAGAGCAGGACGTACAAGATCGATCTACGGATCGCGAGGACGTGCCTTGACACACGACGACAGCTACCCATTCAAACGTGACAAACCTAGCCACGCCCGGGCCAAAAACTGCAAACGGACTCCATCAGAGGTACGTCGCAGTGTGGCCCAATATAGAGGCGCCGCACATCCTCTTTGCTTCGCAGACGAAGTAATGGAGCATGAATTCCCGGACGGGTTTAAACCCGTGAATATCAAATCATACGACGGAACAACGGATCCCGCGGTATAGATCGAGGACTTGCTCCTCCATATCCACATGGCCCGCGGAGACGACCTTCATGCCATCAAATACCTCCCGCTAAAACTCAAAGGACCAGCTCGGTAATGGTTAAACAGTCTACCGGAAAACTCTATTGGCAGCTAGGAAGATTTGGAAGACGCCTTCCGCGAGAACTTCCAAGGAACATATGTCCGGCCACCGGACTCCGATGACTTAAGTCACATTATCCAGCAGCCCGGAGAGTCTGCCAGGAAGCTCTGGACTAGGTTCTTAATTAAAAAGAACCAAATCATCGACTGTCCGGACGCGGAAGCCCTTGCGGCCTTCAAACACAGCGTCCGGGATGAATGGCTCACCCGCCACCTTGGTCAAGAAAAAGCAAAATCCATGACAGCCCTTACCGCTCTAATGACCCGCTTTTGCACGGGAGAAGACAGCTGGCTCGCTCGTAGAAGGAACAGCGCCAGCGACCCGGGCACTTCCAAAATACGAGACGGCAATGGCAAGCCACGACACAGCGAGCACAAACGTCGCAATGATAATGAAAGAACATGTGACACTCCGGTCAACGCCAGATTCAGCGGTCCCAAGCCCGGTCAACGGAAAAAGCCATTCAAGGTGAACAGAGACGGGCCATCCAATTTAGACAGGATATTGGATCGACCCTGCCAGATATACTGCCACCCCGACAAACCAGCCAATCATACCAACAGAAGCTGTTGGGTCTTCAAGTAGGCTGGCAAGCTCAACGCCGAACGCAAGGGGAGGAGGCCGCCCGGTGATAGCAACGACGAAGAGACTCACCAACCAAATACCGGGGGTCAGAAGCAATTTCACCCCGAAGTAAAAACAGTGAACCTGTATACACAACACACAACTCCATAAGGGAGCAGGAGAAGCACTCCCTCCGGACTAAAGATTATACTATGGCAACTTCAGTACAAAACGGTCTTATTAAACTGCATACCTTGTTGGCCATTAAGACACCGGTCTCCATTCAGCAGGATCGACCAATTCCGGAGCGGAAATAGCAGTTCGGCTTCCGCCGCCCACCTCATATACCTGCGAAATTTGTATCGCGCATACATAATTACGCACCTACGATACCATGGGCATCGACGGAAGCACAATACGGACAAGCCTGCAAGCATTTCCGTAACATTTTTTCTCTAAATTACTCTTTCTTTCTTCATTATCTCTTAAAAATAGGTGACGTAAAGGACAAACATCTAACTGACTCTATCGGAGTTCGGATCCGTACACTCACCTAGGGGGCTACTTCCGTCAGGGAATCCCCTCACCGAGGACAGGCGACACAGACGTGCGACAGGAGGTCCAAAATATCTTTTTATAGACAACACTCTTTATTTCGAACCTATAACATGCCTTTTTCCTTTGTCTTCGGCCCCGGGCATATCAAATAGCCGGGGTTGTGGTCTTTTTATCTATAAAATAACCATTGGCATATCACTCAGGTCCCAGTAAACATAATCCGCATTCATCATTCATTTCTTTTTCAAAAATGAATTTGGGTCCTATGGTTGTTTCGCACACATACCTCGGCATAACCTGCCAAGGGCTCGGTATGGGAACAAATGAGTTGCCGACAAAGTCCGAACAGCTTCATAGCGTACTTCAGTGTTGCGAGTTTGGCCTTATGTGCATCAGCTCCGAATCATGTCTTGGGTCAATGGTTGGGTTGCCCGGCTCCTGTGCTTGCTACCTAACGTTCCGCTCTATCGGCTAGGGTAGTAAAGGGAGAACAACTACGATTGTGCTTCCGGTTCACCTGGTCAAGCACCTCAGTAGAGAAAGCCGAAAACCGACTGTCATGATGTTGTGAGAGCTGGTCAACCACACGATGACTTATCGGGATCTTTTGCGATTCCTCCGTATTATACGAAGGACCTTTTTCTTCAGGTCATATATGTAACGCACCATATTGGAATAAGCCGTACACATACAAGGGGCTATATAATAGTCCCCCCTATAAAACTCCTATGGCTAAGTGAAAGTGTTAACGCCCTATAGTCTGATTGCCTCGTTCACCGCATTGACACCTCCTTCACGGACCAAGACGTTGGGTCAAGAGTGCTCAGATGCTTTTCCGAACACCCCCGTATTTCCTACGAGGGCGCTGAAGCCGACGACTAGAAAACTTTCAGATCATATACAAACGGCCGCACAGGAGGGCCAAAAGCCTTCTAGGCAAAACTAAAATATAGACTGGTTATAAAAATTGTCTTTTACAATTCAGATACACTTCACTCGAATATTATGTCTTTCAAACATTGACCCTCTATCAAGCGGGCAGCCTCTAAGACGTCCTCAAAATAATGCTCTGGTGCTTGATGGTCCTTGCCCTTGAGTGGACCGTTCGCCGCAACATCGATGGCCTTCATCTTCCCCCAGTATGTCTTGACACGGGCAAAGGCCATCCGTGCACCTTCAATGCACGCCGACCGCTTAACGGCATCAATACGTGGCACCGCATTAGCAAGCCGCTGCACCAAGCCGAAGTAGCTTTTCGGAATAGGCTCAGTCAGCCACCGCTGGAGTATGACATTCTTCATGGCAGCGCCGGATATCCTATGAAGCTCAGCTCATTGGGACATCTGTTCATTCAGCAGCAGAGGGAGTTTTGATGCACCAAACTGTGACCAGAAAAGCTTCTCCGTTGCATATCCCTCTTGCGCTTGGTAAAATTGAGCCGCATCAGAAGAGCTCTTCGGCAAGTCCAAAAACACGTCTGGAGAGCTCCACACTTGGTTAAGCTGAGCATAATTTGGATCGTCGAACTTAGTCTATAATAAAAAGGGCTTACCAGCGGCAATCTCCCCAGCTTGCCGGATCTCCTCACGGGCCGCTCTAGATTCGGACCGCGCTTCTTTCGCCTCTCGCAAGGCCTTGTCAAGATCAGCTGTCTTGGATTTATTCTCCTTCTCGAGGAATTCACAGCGGCTAGCGGCATTTTTTACTTCGAGCGCCATCGCGGATATTTTCTCCTCGTCTTGGCGCCGAGCAGCCTATTTGGCCTTTAACTCAGCCGATGCCTTTTCGGCAGCCGCATTACCAAACCGGGCCTGCTCCTTGGCCCGGGTTAGCTCCGCCCGAAGAATCTCAACGGCGGCGGCACCATCTGCAGACATGCATATACCAATATGCAATTTTCAGCGTCACACTCAAATTATAAACACGTATGTGTAATGACTGCTCCGAATACATACCTTGTGACTCGTCAAGACGTCTATTGATTAACGTGATGTCATCCCCTGCCACATCAAGCTTCTGCTGCAGATCGGCAACCTCTGTAGTCCGGGCAGTCATCAGGGGAGAAACAGCCTGTGTTCAAATTAACCAGATCGCCTCCCACGGGAAGCCAACCCGAGTCCCAGGGGCATTTTTGCGAATCAAATATAGTTGAAAATATTACATCACAAACCTCGAAGCCTCTTAGCAGGCTCATGAAGGCTTCATTCAATCCGCTCTTCACGGACAGAATCCTCTCAACCACCGTACCCATCAAGGTACGTTGTTCCTCTGAGACAGATGCTTTTCGCAGCAAATCCCTCAACATATCCGGCGGCGCTGGGTCTCCGGAAGCCGCTGTAGGAGCATGATCATCCTTTGAAGGAACCTGTTCATTCGTCTCCAGAATCACCGCTGGTTGAAAACCGGATAGTCCGGGGCCTTCATTCTTAGCCCCCGAATCCCGAATGATCGGAGGCTCACCTTCGGGTACTGCCTCCTTCATCCCTCGCGCCGCTTGTTGATCAAGAAAAACCCTCCGAGATGACACTTCGGAGTCATCCGCCTTATTGGGTGAGGAGGCCGGGGGAGGCATCTCGCTTTCCATCATCTCTGGGAGAAGATCTCCCGAGGAAGAGGATTGTTGAGGAAAACTGTGCGCCGAACTGCGAAGATATATATATATATATATATTACATGTTACTTCGGTAACAGGAAAGGAACGAGATGTGCTTAAAGCCCCCTGGTCCACTTACGATTTGGTCGAAGGCTTGTGTTCACGGTGGAGCTGTGCGACGGCGTCGCCTTCCAATCTCGAGTCGCCCGATGATGGCATTCTGCCTCTCTTAGGAGCCTTTTCCTCCCAACCTTCGGAGGTGGCCCTTTTCTTGCTATGGGGAGAAGAGATGCTTGCTTCTCTTTCACCTTTATCTTCGGGCCAGGAACGGTGCCGGTGCCAGCATCCTTATTAGCACGGCGTCCGCTGAGTCTTCGGGAAGGGGGGCCGGACACATAATCTGCTCCGCTTTCCTTATCCAGCCCTGAAAAGAGATGTTTTACTCAGTATCTTACTATAGGATATCTGACCAGGAGCTGTTCGGCGGACGGATACATACCGCGGTGTCCGGATGGTGGCAATCAAGGCGATGTCTTCGGTGGTATCCGGCCATTATTTTCGTTTCCTGAAAAATAACTTCCACATCCCTTTGTGCGTAGTGCCGAAGAAATGTTGAAGTGTCCGTGGTCCTTTTGAATTAAACCCCCACATACGGAGAGGCCGTCTCTGGCACGGCAAGGTCCGACGGACCAGCATTACTTGAATAACATTGATGAGATCAATGTCCCTCTCGAGGAGGCTCCGGATGCGGCTCTGCAGACTCTGCAGCTCGCCAACTGATCCCCAGTCCAATCCCTTATTAATCCATGATGCGAGCTGAATCGGAGGACTAGATCGAAACGCAGGCATAGCCTCCCACATGGAACCACGGGGCTCGGTGATATAGAACCACTCCCGCTGCCATAAGCCGGAAGATTCTATGAAGGATCCTTTTAGCCAAAGAGCGTTATTAAGCTTGCTCTCTGTGGCACCACCGCACTCCGCCTGCTTCCCCTCTATCACCTGCGGCTTCACATTGAAGGTCTTGAGCCACAAGCCAAAGTGTGGAGGGATCTGGAGGAAGGCCTCACACGTGACGATGAACACCGAGATGGGAAGAACAGAGTTTGGGGCAGATCGTGAAAATCCAGCCCGTAATAGAACATGACCCCACGGACAAAGGGATTAAGGGCGAATCCTAACCCTGGAGGAAGTGGGAGATAAACATGACCCTCTCGCCAGATCTGGGGGTAGGGATAAGCTGCCCTTCAGCAGGGAGCCGATGGAGGATTTCTGCGGTCAGATATCGTGCCGCCCTAAGCTTCGTGATATCCTCTTCTGTAACAGAAGAAGCCACCCACCGGCCTTGGAGGCTGGATCCAGACATGACTGAGGATCGTGGCGATTGAAACTTGGGTGTTAGAACTCGAGGTAGCGAAGGCTGAGGAAGAAGCAAGCATGGAATAGAGAGACGGGTCTGCACCCCTTTATAAAGGCTGTATCGAACGCCTCCTCCTGGGCCTTAAAACTTGCCTATTTCCAAGGAGTTGTACCCGAGAGACGGTTGGGTTACCCACGTCCGTGTTGATAAGAATCCCTTAATAAGGGGACACGATCTCGGCTTGGATAAGACATGCCAATAAAGCCGCGCCTCGAAACCCGGGGCTAACAATGGGTTTAGAATAATGTCCCAGCGGTGACGTACCGTCGTGCTGTGAACAGTTGTCGGTGGATTGGATTTATTATTGTGCCCTCTGTGGAAGTATACAAAACTTATGTTACAGGTCCAAACACGTTCAATACGTCGGAAGACTATCTTGGAGTTCGGAAGGAGGAACCCGCCTTGCAATGCTGAAGACAGATCTACGCGCCGGATACCTTGTCATTGAAGCCAGGTTCAGGGGCTACTGAGGGAGTCCTGGACTAAGGGGTCCTGGGGCGTCCGGCTTGTTAGCCATGGGCCGGACTGATGGGCTGTGAAGATACAAAGACCGAAGATTGCACCCGTGTCCGGATAGATCTCACCTTGGCGTGGAAGGCAAGCTTGGCGACCAAATATGTAGATTCCTTTCTTTGTAACCGACCTTGTGTAAACCTAGATCCTCCGGGTGTCTATATAAACCGGAGGACTTAGTCCGGAGAGGACATATATTCATTACCATAGTCATACAGGCTAGGCTTTTAGGGTTTAGCCATTACTATCTCGTGGTAGATCAACTCTTGTAATACTCATATTCATCAAGATCAATCAAGCAGGAAGTAGGGTATTACCTCCATAGAGAGGTCCCGAACCTGGGTAAACATCGTGTCCCCTGTCTCCTCTTACCATCGACCTTAGACGCACAGTTCGGGGCCCCCTACCCGAGATCCGCTGGTTTTGACACCGACACCCCCATTCCCAGGACGGCGACAGTAGCCCCCTAGCCCAAGGCACGCTCGAACTTGGCTTCGAGGCGAAGCCAAATGTCAAGTGTGGAGCACCGCGGTCCCCAACCGCCTGCAGCCTAGGTCGACGTGTGGCGATTGATGGGACGTGGGCGCCTCCACTTCCACACGCGACCTCGGCAACCGTCCTTGCAAGACAAAAAGGCTGGCACACGCTACAGAGCTTTCATTGCCCTTCCTTCGTCTGCTCTAGATCCCCTTCTGCTTCTCACCCAGAGAGACTCCAGATCCACCAAAACTTTTCCCCAAGCCCGCAGCCGATGGCCACTGACAAGGCGAAGGCTGTGCGCTCACCCTTGTGGTTCGAGCCTGCCCTAAGCGCATCCACAGTCTCGGAGAAGAACCTCATCGCTGCACTCCTGGTGACAGCGGGCGGCATTAATGAGGGGGAAGAGACAGCGCTCTGGGCCGGCTCCGCCAAGCTGAAAACCTTGGGCGGTACCTTCTATCCCTTCTTCTTGCACAGCGTCTTCGCGGGCTAGTCCCCCTTTCTCCGGCTTCTTCCGTGCCATCCTTCGCCATTACAATCTCCATGCCCTTCATCTTCATCCCAACTCCGTCCTCCTCCTGTCGATTTTTGCCTTTTACTACGAGGCATTCGTGGGGGTGATGTCCTCCATGGTGCTGCTCCGCCATTTCTTCTACCTCCAGGTTAAGGAGGGCTAGTGTTTGAGGTGTGCAAACTTCGTCGTGGCCAACGGCAGCAACGCGATCTCGCAAGCTGGGAAGAAGGTGGAGGACTTCAGCAAAAAGTGGATCTCCATGGATGCCAAGCGCTCCTACCCTCGGCTGGCGCTGCCGACTGTGATGCCAGCACCTCACGAGGGATGGTGTCACGAGAATCTCACTGATCCCCAGGTGGAGCAGATGATGGAGAAGATGGTGGCCGAACTGAAGCCGGATGATCCGAAGGCGGAGAAGCTGACGGGGGCCAGGATTATCAAGGAATTCCTGACACAATGTCTGGCTCCACTCCAGGCGCACTCACGCCCCTTGTGGAAGCTCATGGACGAGGGAGGCAACCTTCGTCTGCGCCCGAACATCTTTCCCGAAGAGGAGCTGAACAAGGTCCTGCGCCTCCTGGTCGGGAAGGATCAGGGCTGCCCGCTAGATACTCATCTTCCGCTATACTGCTGCCCATATGCTTGTCTTCAACGAGCGCGGGATCGTACCACTAGCGCCCACCGGGCCCCCGGGCTCCCCGGTGGTGGCGCCTTCTGGTGATTCCGACAAGGAGGAGAGGTCGGACTCGGGGGAGACCGTGGAAGGTGCGGGGGAGACCTCCCCCCCCCACCCCCGCGCCAACCCGACATCCTCCTCATCCTTTCCGATGGCGACGACGGTGCCGGCGAGCACCCGGGTCAGGACTCCATGCACTCCGTCAGGGTCACCACAAGATCCAGGGGCACCCCTCTGAAGAAGCTGAAGCCGGGGGTCCCGAAGAAGAGCCGGTTGGCGCTGATCCCCCGAGGTGGTGCCTCTGATTCGTCGCCGGCCGGCACTTCCGCAGACCCAGGTGTCGCGCCCTTGTCTGCCCCTGGGGCTCGTGCGCCAGTGCCCCATCCCGCGAAGTCCGCGGGCATGGTGTTTCTGAAGAGCGCGAGAGATTACACCGACGTGGATCAGTAAGTGCTGTGCCTTGATCTTCTTTCCCTGCTCTTGTTGTAGTATCTTGATGCCTCCCTTTGGTACGGTTAGGCCGACGCCGGTGGTGAAGAAGAAGAGGGAGGCGGCTTTGGTCCCCGTGACCTAGCGGCTTGCCGCGGCCGCACCACCCCCGGCACAAAAGGATGGTGATGGCCCTCACGTTTCTGTGGCCGGGTTATCTGTGACAGCCTGGATTTTGCCTTCTCTCTTTTTACCGGACTTGCCTTCTCTCTCTTTCCGGACTTGGTTTTCATCATGGTTTTTGCGCTGATTTGATTTGGATTTTTGGATCAATTCAAATGGACTTGTCACTTGGGCATATCCTTTGCTTTCACCCATGTGACCTATCTACCATATTCCTCCCACAAATTCCCAAAATAATAAAATGAATATTTTTCCTAAAAGGAAAATATTCATTTTTCTCTCTTAAGCTCTTTTCAGAACTTTGTGCTCCAAAGCAACCTCAATTTTTCTTGCTCAGAAAAATCTGACATAATTCCTAAAAATTCTTAGGACCATGGCACATCTTCCCATGCAAAAATATTGCATCACTTTTTGTAATATTTTTGCTGTATAACATCTTTTCACTTCTGGACCAGAAATGCATTTTGTACAGCAAGTGCATTTTTCCTTGAGCTTTTGGCCTTGAGATTTCTTGAGCTTAAACACCTTCCTAAGAAACCCTAAACCCCAGGAGATTTGCTCTAATGGCCTTCTAGAAGGTGGCCAAACTTGGCGACCAAGTTTCTAACCAGAAACTTGCCAGCTTGGTAGAGTCGCGTCTGGTCGGCCTGAGTATGATCCATCACCTCTCCTAGACGTAGCACTGCATGGTCGAGGTCGTAGACAAGGTTTGGCCGCTCCTGGCCGTCGTTTTGGCCATGCCAGCTTGGTGACCGCGCGAGGACACGGCGCCTGGCAGCGTCTCGACGCGCTCTGGCCAGCGCTTTGCATTCTGTTTCGCGCGTGTGCATGCAAGCGCTCGCCTCCGACTGCCGCAACGTGCCACAACCCTCGATCCATCACCCATGACCCCTCCCTGGCGCTCGCCGACGCCGGAGCCGCGCAGCAAGCCCAGTCAAGTCGCGGCCAAAACGGCACAGTGCGCGCGTGTGCTTGTCCCCATCTCAAACCGCCTCCTGTGCTCGTCCGCGAGCGTGGGCAAGCGCCGGCATTGACGCTGCACCCTGTCCCCTCGCATTGGAGCCTCTCATCGATGTTCGCCGCGTGTCCCGAGCGCTCCAGCGATGACACGTCCCCCCCTCCTCTGCTCCGGCTATATAAAGCCACCCCGCCTCCCTTGCTAGCCACGCACCACTCCACACCACCTCCACGAACACGTAGAGGAGCAGAAGCCCGGTCGGGCAGGCCTCTGGCCGTCGCCCCGACCCGAGGACTCCGGTGATCCCCGCAAGCCAGCTGCCGCTCTCCAGGGCCTCTCGAGCTCAAGCAGTTGCTTGGGCAGGGCCTTGGTGGTCTGCTAGAGCTGCCTGGACCCCGCCAAGCCCTCGGAGCTGCCTCTAGCCACCGTCTTCCACCTCCTGGCGAACCCCGTCCGCCACCGAAGCTTGCGAGCTCGACTGCGACCAGCTCCATCCACCTTTTGCCAAGCCACGGGTACGGGCAGGTGCGCCGCGAGCCCTGCTTCCGATCTATCCCTCTAGCCTAGCCCCAAACCCCCTCGTCGTCGGCATGAGCTCCGGCGATGCACCGCCTCCCCTCTGATCTCGACCCCCTTCCCTCTCTCCTGACTGGTGGGGCCCAGTGTCAGCCTCACCACTCGCTCCCGAAGCCGTACGAGTGGAGGCGCACTTCCACTTTACGCCTTCGACGTCACCCCCCCCAGGATTTTCTATTTATTCAAATTTAATTCAGAAATTTGACTAAACTTTGACCAGCCACCATTTCTAAACCATAAGTCCAAATGAATTGATTCTTTTTGCATTGTCTTTGTTACAGAAAGCTCTAGCAGCACACCAAAAGGTGGATTTTTCCTTGCTGTCTAGAATTTCTGGTGATTTTCAGAATGTGTTTTGACATTTATTTTTGTGGTTTTAAAATATTTTCAGAAGGAGGATCTTGCCTTGAAGCTAACCAGGAGGAGTGTGACCCTCCTCTGCACTAAGGCAAGCCACAGCATCATTTGGATGGTGTTATTTCAATATCTATGATTTTCTACTTGAATATGAGTCTTTATTTGCATTTAAAATTTGATAAATTAATATGGTTAATTGCTAGTTGTTTTATGATGCTTGATATGCTTGTTTTAGCTTCTGGTTGAGTTCATAGAATTGTTTGGCTAAGTAGAGTAAGATTTTGCACTAGATATTTTGTTATGGAAAGTTATGGTAGCTATTTTTGCTAGTAATAGTTTTCAACTAAATGATGAACTAATAAAAATGTTGTTTGTAGATAAAAATGAGTTATAACCAGAGAAGTTTCTGATCTTAGTATTGCAAGATAGTTATGTTGCTTGTTTTGGTCCATGCTTAAGAGTTACTTGCTCTGTGTGACGAGTAGTTGCATGATTTCCGGTATGATGCCATGTTAGTAATAAAAAGTTTTTCTGAAAGTTAATACTTGATTAAGTTCAACCTGAATATGATGTTGATCACATCATGCTTCCACTGAATCGGGTTTTTAATTCAGTGTGACCACATTTACCTAATGGGAAGGTCTTGATTCGGTCCTTTGTCGTGGCTCTCAGCAGTGCCTCCCGCGAGGGAAGGTTATGGGTGTGCAGACATAACCTTGTGTGCTCGTTTTGTTTTTATGGTACCTTGTCCCCGTTTGGGACCATTTTGCCACGACGGTGGCCGTTGGTGTCTTTGGTAGACACGGGGCCACCCAAGACCTAGCCCTGAGAGGCAGATGGTTGGAGTGGCCGGGGAGAGTGCATGGCAAAGGGAGGGTTTCGTCGGAATACTTGGGTCCACCCGAATGGGAGTACGAGGCCAGGTATTCCGTAGTGTGGGTAAAGTGCGCTACCTCTGCAGAGTGTATTTCATCAATCGATAGCTGCGCCCTCGGTTATGGGCAAGACTCGGGAGTAAGTCACACCATGGATCAACTTTTATAATTAATCTTGCAAACTAGTAATTGTTGTGATGCATTGTTTCGTGGTGAACCTTGAACACTCGAGGTGTTCATGAGTGATTGGTTTCAGGTGTGACCCCGGTGTGGTCATCGTTTGGTTACGAGGTAACCGTCTGGTAAGCGAGTCCGTGTGACTCGCTGCGCTGTTTGGTTGCTTTGCATTTGTAGTAATTTCTTGCATTAATTTAACTTGATTAATTATCATGATATTGTGTGTCATCGTGCTTATGCTTGTTGTGAGCTTGCAAGTACATTCAATGTACTGACCTGGCGTGCCATGCCAGCTTTCAGGCAAGTTGATTCGCATTGGAGCGCATCTCGTGTCTAGACCTTGTCCACATCGATGTCCCTGTGCCATGGAGTTCCGCTACGTCGTTCTTCCGCTGCCACGTAGTTTCGTGTGATCGAGGCCCCAGCCATGTTCATTAAATAATGTACATACTGTCCAGCAGCACCGTGTGTGCCGCTTGGCCTCGAATCTCGATGTAATATCCGACCTTTGTACCATGCTAGTATCAATAAAGCGGTTATTTCTATACCATGTTGTTGTGTATTGCCAGAAGACTCGATCTCTGGGCTGGCAGTGCAGGGTAAACCGGTTTCTCTGAGCCGGGCTGCCACAATGCTTGGTATCAGAGCCGCACTAATTGTAGGATACGCTAGACCGGTAGTGCATTAGTAAAATGGTAGATAATTTCGTTTGAGTGCCGGTAGACATAGGAATTGGTTGTTGCATTGCATGCATGACTTATTGTTGTTATTACTAACCGTATGGTTTGTGAGTGTAGATGGCACGAGTACCGATCATCTACCATCCTGAGACAACTCCGTGCACATCGCCAGACCTGCTTCAGAATGTGTGGCGACGACTCTATCCAGAGGGTGCTGATCCAGAGTATCGGGTGTATCGCGAGCATCTGGCCGGTGCATTGTATGAGTATATGCTGAGGTCACTCTACACCACATTTCCCCATCCGGCGCTTACACTCGTTCGTCTAAGGGTGGTCTTGCTTCTATGCCATCTCAGGCGGTTCAGTTTGCTGCTATCGAGGCTCTTGTAGACTTGTGCTACAATGAGGTTCGCATGCACACCCACCCTGGACTTTTCTTCTACCCATCTCTGCACGAGAATGGGCGTATCCGCTTTCGTTTGGTTAATCCGACGTGCGATCGTCCCACTAGCCACCTTGCACGCTACATCACCGCTAGCTATCTCCTTAACTACGAGTTAGCTCGGGAGCACTCACGCGCTCGCGCCGCTCTCGCTGCTTCTCGTATAAGGAACCCTCTTCCCGCTGTCATCTACACTTCTGCTCCTCCCACCTCCGTTCCTACGACGACCTTGAAGGGTACCGTTAACCCTTTGACGGTGAACCCTCGCAGCGCTCCTGCTGCATGGTCATCTCTTGTCGCTACTCCTGCCGCTCCTATGCTTAGGTCCCATCCCCCGCCTGCCCCTGAGGGAGAGCCCTCAAGGCAGCGCCAGCGCACCTCTCTTCCCCCGGAGGTCTCTCCTATTAGTTCAGGATCTGGGTCCGGCTCAGGGGACGAGCCTGCAGCAGCACCATCCGAGCAGTAGATCGTTAGAGTATCGTGGTAGTCATGAGCATGATGTATGGCTGTAATCGCACTTGTCATGATGCGTAGTTTCATGTACGAGGGTAGTAGACCCATTGCAATGTTTATTTTCATGTTGAGACTATGTATAATTATGTTGGACTCTTTTTCGACTTGGTTTTATTCGCTTCTTTCTTCCAGGATTTGTCATTGGTTTTTCCCCCATTTTGGAATTTTCTCATCATGGTTGCTATGTATTGGGAAAACAAAAAATAGGATGCTGCGTGGAGGCAGCAGCAGTCAAGCTAGTGAGGATATCCCTGTCCGTCGTTCCGCAAGACAGGCAGGACATTTCCCTAAACCATACCAGCCACCTCCGCCTCCACCACCACAACCGCCTTCCACCGAGCAAATCCTGCGAATGTTTGAAGAAAGAAGGAGCAACGATCTGCTGGAAATACTGAAAAGTGTACAAGTTATGGTTGGGCAGAATGGAAACCAGAATGGCCATCATTCCAAGCTATCAGATTTTCAGCGAACCAAGCCTCCCAGTTTCAGCCATGCTACTGATCCTTTGGACGCTGACGACTGGCTAAGGACTATTGAAAGAAAACTGGAAATTGCTCGCACAGACGATGGAGACAAGGTTCCCTTCGCAACGCATTATCTCGAAGGAGCTGCCGCTATATGGTGGGATAATGCCAAAGCAATATGGCCTGCCGACGAGGAAATTACTTGGACAAAATTCAAGGACCATTTCCGCAAATATCATATTCCCACCGGAGTCATGAAGATCAAGCAACCCGAATTTCTCGCTCTCACTCAAGGCAGCATGACCGTCGCCGAGTATCTGAATAAATTCAACCATCTGGCCCACTCTCCATGATGTGGCCATAGAAGAGCGGAAGATCGACCGATTCCTTGGAGGCCTACATCAACATCTCCGGTGCACTCTCAGTATGTTTGATTTCCCGGACTTCCTGACTCTGGTGAACAAGGCCATCATCGCCGAGAGGGAACTCAAGCTCCTGCATGACAACAAGCCAGCTGCTAATGACCACAAGCGCAAATTCGAGCCCAAGAAGGATATGCAACCAGTGCAAAAGGCTCGTACATGGCAACAGACTCAGGTGGAGTACAAACCCAATTGGCAGCAGAACGTCAACAAGACTACTACACAAGTCAAGAATGTCGTGACCAGCCCGGTGCGCGACGATTGCCAGCGCAACAATTCGTGCTTCAGTTGTGGTCAAACCGGACACTACGCCCGACAGTGTCCCAAGAACACCAAGCACGTCGCTCAATTTCAGCCGCAAGTCAACTACATGGAGCAATATTCCGCCCCCGATATAATCCAAGGGCATGTTCGTCACATCTCCGTAGACGAAGCCCAAGAGGAGCCGGAAGTCGTCATTGAAGCAATCTCGTCTGCCAAAATTTGGAGATTGACATCAAGGGCGTCAAGTTTCCAACATCGTTGATAATCATTGATTCCAACAAATTGGATGTCATTCTGGGCATGAATTGGTTAACCCAATACCAAGTCTGCATCAGCTGTGCGACCAGAGAAGTTACCGTGAAAAATATGGAAGGTCGCACTACCAGTTTTTATGCCGGCAAGCGCATCCCCACGAAGGATATGGTTTTCGCAGCCGTGACAGAAGAGGTGGAATTAATCCCAGTGGTTAGTGAGTATCCAGATGTATTTCCTGAAGAATTGCCCGGCATGCCACCAGACCGGGAATTGGAGTTTGCTATTGACCTAGTGCCTGAAACCACCCTGGTACATAAGAAACATTATCGGATGCCATCCTCAGAATTGGTGGAATTGAAGAAACAACTGGATGAGATGCTGCAAAAAGGATACATTCGTCCAAGCTCTTCCCCATGGGGATCACCAGCAATCTTCGTGGACAAAAAGGATGCCAGTCTATGAATGTGTGTAGACTACCGACAGCTGAATGACGTCACCATTAAAAACAAGTATCCACTGCCGAGGATTGACGATCTGTTTGATCAAGTTAGTGGGGCCAAAGTATTCTCAAAGATTGATTTGAGGACGGGATATCATCAACTCAAGAATAAGAAGGAAGATATTCCTAAGACCGTGTTCACCACTCGGTACGGTCTTTACGAATACACTGTTATGTCCTTCGGCCTCACCAATGCTCTTGCATTCTTCATGCATATGATGAACAAGGTGTTTATGGAATTTTTGGACAAGTTTGTGGTGGTGTTCATTGATGACATCCTCATTTACTCCAAAACCAAGGACGAACATAAGCAACATCTTCGCGCAGTTCTGCAACGGCTTCGCAATCATCAACTGTATGCCAAATTAAGCAAATGTGAGTTTTGGCTCCAGCAAGTGGGATTCCTCGGACATATCCTCTCGGCAGAAGGAATCTCGGTGGACCCAAGAAAGGTAAAAGATGTACTTGATTGGTCCGCACCCTCCACCGTCTCGGAAATCCGGAGTTTCCTTGGACTGGCCGGATATTATCGCCATTTTATCGAAGGATTTTCCAAGATCACCAAGCCAATGACTGAGCTCCTCAAGAAGGACAAGAAGTTTGTATGGACTGAAGACTGCGAACGGAGCTTCAATGAGTTAAAAACCGGACTGACATCGGCACCCGTATTAACTCTTCCAGATATCTACCGCGGTTTCAATGTTTACTGCGACGCCTCCAGAAAAGGACTGGGGTGTGTACTCATGCAAGATGGCAAAGTGGTGGCTTATGCATCTCGCCAACTGCGACAACATGAAGGAAACTATCCTACTCATGATTTGGAATTGGCCGCAGTGGTGCACGTTTTGAAAATCTGGAGACATTATCTGATTGGAAAGAAGTGCCAGATATTCACCAACCATAAAAGTCTCAAGTATATATTCACTCAGCCCGACTTGAACCTTCGACAGCGAAGATGGCTCGAGTTGGTTAAGGACATGACCTCGGAATAAATTATCAGCCGGGCAAAGCTAATGTGGTGGCTGACGCCCTCAGCCACAAACCAGCCAACCTCAATGCCCTAATGGATTCCTTGCCTCCAGAGCTCTATGAAGAAATCATGCAGCTAAATCTGGTACTCATCGACGCCCGTCTTACCAATATATTGGAAGTTGCTCCTACTCTCGAAGAAGAAATCCGCAGAGCTCAAGTGGATGATAAGGTGTTACGGATATATCTTCAGAAGCTGCACCAAGGGCAAGCACCGGATTTCGCTATGGATCAGCAAGGTTCGCTATGGTTCCGAGGAAGACTTTGCGTACCCAACCAAGACAGTCTGAAGAAGAAAATATTGGCGGAAGCACATGAAGCACCATACTCAATTCATCCCGGTGGTACCAAGATGTATGAGGATCTTCGTCAGATATTTTGGTGGGATGGAATGAAGAAAGACATCGCATATTTTGTGGCCTGCTGCGATATCTGCAATAAGGTAAATGCAGAACACCAAAAACCCGCCGGACTCCTCCAGCCTCTGCCGGTATCCCAATGGAAATGGGATGATATTTGCATGGATTTCATCACCGGATTACCAAGGTCTCATCGAGGAAACGACGCGATATGGGTCATAGTGGACACTCTAACCAAGGTGGCACACATCCTACCCATCCGGACCACATACCATGCAAATCAACTTGCACAGCTGTATGTATCAAGAATCGTCAGTCTGCATGGAGTACCCAAGACTATCACCTCCGACAAGGGATCTCTATTCACATCCGCATTTTGGTCCCGACTTCATCAAGCCTTGGGGACCGCTCTGAAGTACAGCACGGCTTACCATCCTCAGACAGATGGACAGACTGAGCGAGTAAATCAAATACTCGAAGATATGCTCCGGGCATGTACATTGGCCCAAGGAACCAAGTGGGAAGACTGTCTGCCCTACACCGAGTTTTCCTACAACAAAAGTTTCCAGGCCAGCTTAAAGATGTCACCCTATGAAGCCATGTATGGCCGGAAATGCCGCACCCCATTAAATTGGTCTCAGACCGGAGATAGCCGTATTTTCGGGACTGATTTAATGCTCGAAGCAGAGAAGCAAGTCAAGGAAATCCGAGACAGACTGCAACTGGCAAAATCCCGACAGAAGAGCTACTATGATGCCAAACATTGTCAGATCAGCTTCGAACCCGGAGAACACGTATATCTTGGAGTCACCCCTATGAAAGGAGTCAAGAGGTTTCAGACCCAAGGAAAATTGGCACCCAGATATATCTGTCCATTCTCCGTCATGGCCAGAGTCGGAATAGTTGCCTACCAGTTGGAATTGCCACTAGAATTGTCAGAAGTACACAACGTGTTTCACATCTCACAGCTAAGAAGATGCATCTCGCAACCGGAGAAAAGGACTGATATGTCAGAGATAGAATTGGCTAAGGACTTGACTTGTGAGGAAAAGCCAATCAGAATATTGGATCACACAGAAAGGGTCACTCGCAGCAAAGAGATAAGATTTTACAAGGTTCAGTGCGATCATCACACCGAAGAAGAAGCAACCTGGGAAAGAGAGGAATTTTTAAGAACTGCATACCCAGAATGGTTTTCCCAAGAAACTGAATCTCGAGGACGAGATTCATCCTATGTGGGGGAGGTTTGTGACAGCCTGGATTTTGCCTTCTCTCTTTTTACCGGACTTGCCTTCTCTCTCTTTCCGGACTTGGTTTTCATTGTGGTTTTTGCCCTGATTTGATTTGGATTTTTGGATCAATTCAAATGGACTTGTCACTTGGGCATATCCTTGGCTTTCACCCAAGTGACCTATCTACCTTATTCCTCCCACAAATTCCCAAAATAATAAAATGAATATTTTTCCTAAAAGGAACATATTCATTTTTCTCTCTTAAGCTCTTTTCAGAACTTTGTGCTCCAAAGCAACCTAAATTTTTCTTACTCAGAAAAATCTGAGATAATACCTAAATATTCTTAGGACCATGGCACATCTTCCCATGCCAAAATATTGCATCACTTTTTGTAATATCTTTGTTGTAGAAAATCTTTTCACTTCTGGACCAGAAATGCATTTTGTACAGCAAGTGTATTTTTCCTTGAGCTTTTGGCCTTGAGATTTCTTAAGCTTAAAGACCTTCCTAAGAAACCCTAAACCCCAGGAGATTAGCCCTAATGGCCTTCTAGAAGGTGGCCAAACTTGGCGACCAAGTTTCCGACCAGAAACTTGCCAGCTTGGTAGAGTCGCGTCTGGTCGGCTTGGGTATGATCCATCACCTCTCCTAGACATAGCACTATAAGGTCGAGCTCGTAGAAAAGGTTTGGCTGCTCCTGGCCGTTATTTTGGCCATGCCAGCTTGGTGACCGCGCAAGGACACGGTGCCTGGCAGCGTCTCAACGCGCTCTGGCCGGCACTTTGCGTTCTGTTTCGCGCGTGTGCATGCAAGCGCTCGCCTCCGACTGCCGCAACGTGGCACAACCCTCGACCCATCACCCATGACCCCTCCCTGGCGCTCGCCAACGCTGGAGCCGCCGCAGCAAGCCTGGTCAAGTCGCGGCCAAAATGGCACAGTGCACGCGTGTGCTTGTCCCCATCTCAAACCGCCTCTTGTGCTTGTCCGTGAGCATGGGCAAGCGCCGGCGTTGACAGTGCACCCTGTCCCCTCGCGTTGGAGCCTCTCGTCAACGTTCGCCGCGTGTCCAAAGCACTCCAGCGGCGACACGTCCCCCCTCTTTTCCGGCTATATAAAGCCACCCCGCCTCCCTTGCTAGCCACGCACCACTCCACACCACCTCCACGAACACGTAGAGGAGCAGAAGCCCGGTCGGGCAGGCCTCTGGCCGTCGCCCCGACCCGAGGACTCCGGCGATCCCCGCAGGCCAGCTGCGGCTCTCCACGGCCTCTCGAGCTCAAGCAGCTGCTTGGGCAGGGCCTTGGTGGTCTGTTGGAGCTGCCTAGACCCCGCCAAGCCCTCGGAGCTGCCTCTAGCCACCGTCTTCCACCTCTCCGGTGAACCCCGTCCGCCACCGAAGCTTGCGAGCTCGACTGCGACCAGCTCCGTCCACCTTTCGCCAAGCCACGGGTAAGGGCAGGTGCGCCGCGAGCCCCGCTTCCGATCTATCCCTCTAGCCTAGCCCCAAACCCCCTCGTCGCCGGCATGAGCTCCGGCGAAGCACCGCCTCCCCTCTGATCTCCATCCCCTTCCCTCTCTCCTGACTGGTGGGGCCCAGTGTCAGCCTCACCACTCGCGCCCGAAGCGGTACGAGTGGAGGCGCACTTCCACTTTACGCCTTCGACGTCACCCCCAGGATTTTCTATTTATTCAAATTTAATTCAGAAATTTGACTAAACTTTGACCAGCCACCAGTTCTAAACCATAAGTCCAAATGAATTGATTGTTTTTGCATTGTCTTTGTTACAGAAATCTCTAGCAGCACACCAAAAGGTAGATTTTCCTTGCTGTCTAGAATTTCTGGTGATTTTCAGAATGTGTTTTGACATTTATTTTTGTGGTTTTAAAATATTTTCAGAAGGAGGATCTTGCCTTGAAGCTAACTAGGAGGAGTCTGACCCTCGTCTGCACTAAGGCAAGCCACAACATCATTTGGATGGTGTTATTTCAATATCTATGATTTTGTACTTGAATATGAGTCTTTATTTGCAATTAAAATTTGATAAATTAATATGGTTAATTGCTAGTTGTTTTATGATGCTTGATATGCTTGTTTTAGCTTCTGGTTGAGTTCATAGAATTGTTTGGCTAAGTAGAGTAAGATTTTACACTAGATACTTTGTTATGGAAAGTTATGGTAGCTATTTTTGCTAGTAATACTTTTCAACTAAATGATGAACTAATAAAAATGTTGTTTGTAGATAAAAATGAGTTATAACCAGAGAAGTTTCTGATCTTAGTATTGCAAAATAGTTATGTTGCTTGTTTTGATCCATGCTTAAGAGTTGCTTGCTCTGTGTGACGAGTAGTTGCATGATTTCCGGTATGATGACATGTTAGTAATAAAAAGTTTTTTTGAAAGTTAATAGTTGATTAAGTTCAACCTGAATATGATGTTGATCACATCATGGTGCCACTGAATCAGGTTTTTAATTCAGTGCGACCACATTTACCGAATGGGAAGGTCTTGATTCGGTCCTTTGTCGTGGCTCTAACCAGTGCCTCCCGCGGGGGAAGGTTATGGGCGTGCATACCCTGGCCCGGTAGGCAGACATAACCTTGTGTGCTCGTTTTTTATGGTACCTTGTCCCCGTTTGGGACCGTTTTGCCACGACGGTGGCCGTAGGTGTCTTTTGTAGACACGGGGCCACCCAAGACATAGCCTTGAGAGGCAGATGGTCAGAGTGGCCGGGGAGAGTGCATGGCAAAGTGAGGGTTTCTTCGGAATACTTTGGTCCACCCGAATGGGAGTACGAGGCCAGGTATTCTGTAGTGTGGGTAAAGTGCGCTACCTCTGCAGAGTGTATTTCATCTATCGATAGCCGCGCCCTCGGTTATGGGCAAGACTCGTGAGTAAGTCACACCATGGATCAACTTTTATAATTAATCTTGCAAACTAGTAACTGTTGTCATGCATTGTTTCGTGGTGAACCTTGAACACTTGAGGTGTTCATGAGTGATTGGTTTCAGGTGTGACCCCGGTGTCGTCACCGTTTGGTTACGAGGTAACGGTCTGGTAAGCGATTCCGTGTGACTCGGTGTGCTGTTTGGTTGCTTTCCATAGCTTTGCATTTGTAGTAATTTCTTGCATTAATTTAACTCGATTAATTATCATGATATTTTCTGTCATCGTGCTTATGTTTGTTGTGAGCTTGCAAGTACATTCAATGTACTGACCTGGCGTGTCATTGCTAGCTTTCAGGCAAGTTGATTCGCATCGGAGCGCATCTCGTGTCTAGGCCGTGTCCACGTCGGTGTCCCCGTGCCATGGAGTTCCGCTACGTCGTTCTTCCGCTGTCGCGTAGTTTCGTGTGATCGAGGCCCCAACCATGTCATTAAATAATGTACATACTGTCCAGCAGCACCGTGTGTGCCGCTTGGTCTCGAATCTCGATGTAATATCAGACCTTTGTACCATGCTAGTATCAATAAAGCGGTTATTTCTGTACCATGTTGTTGTGTACTGCTAGAAGACTCGATCTCTAGGCTGGCAATGCAGGGTAAACCGGTTGCTCTGAGCCGGGGTGCCACATTATCCTCGCGAGACTCAAAGGCCCGGCCTCAGGAGAAGGCGATCTCTGTAGCCAAGCCCACCCTTAGCTCGCCTGCTGAGGCCACGAAGGCTCCGGAGCCCCCGACCCCCTCTGCTGCTGTCGGGGATATACCCCGCGGTGTAACCCGCCGGATGTATGACCCAGCTGGAGCTTGGTGATTGACTGGCGACCTGCTCGGACCTGGCGGTTTACGGGCAACCCGCATGAACATTGCGACTCACTGATGACCTGGCGGGCGGATCAAACGGACAACAAGGCCCAAGGCCTAGTAGGCCAGCTCATGTTATGGTGGGCCGGCTTAAGAGGTAAGGCATGAGTAATATTTCCCTTACAAGGAATCAAGACCCTGACTTGTATCCAGCTTGTATTAGAAGATAGACTAGTCCTAATCTTGGTAGGACTCCACAAGTAACCCACCCCTCCAATTTATATAAGGAGGGGTAGGGCACCCCAAGAGGGGCCGGAGTAATCTCTAAGGTAGCTACAACAAAAGGGGAGCCGGCTTATACAACAACTCCCTCATGAGCATAATGAGACCTAGCCACAAACAACATATAGGGCTATTACTGCATAATGTTTCCCGGGGCCCAAAGTTGTCTAAACCCTTGTCTCGTGTGTTAACCTGCCTCGTGTCTCTTGATTCCGATCAAACCTGTTCTGGCTACTACCTAGTTGCGTTGGCCTCATGACAAGTCCTCACACTAGGACATAGGCCGTGACAGATCCACGACATTTGGCACCCACCGCGGGGCCCGCGCACGGTGGTGATGAGTTCTTGGAGGGATCTCTTCAGGGATCGAGAAGCTCGTGATGTGCTGAATGAAAAAGAGCCGGCGCAGAAGGATACACATCGTCCCCGTGGCAAGTAGTCGGAGCAACAAACGAGATTGAGATTAAGGAAATTAGGGTTTTGCGTTCTGTACGCCGCCGACGCGAGACAGTCTGTCCAAACCGACGTGACATTGATTTCCTTGAGTCCTGCAAGCTGTCAAGTCACGGTTTCCATCGAAACGGACAAAAGGTTTCCGCTGTCTGATCAGCCGAGTTGCTGCCACCACATACGTACATCACATCAACACTTGAAGTTGATTTGTTACAAAACCATCTGAATCTACTTGGAGATTAATTCAAGGATTAAGGAAGGAAAAGCTACTGCGAGGGATTAGCACGTGAATACCAACGAGATGGATCAGAGGCAAGCTATCAGCATAAGCCCTACAAGCCTTGGTCGATACGGATTCAGTAACCACGACCCGGACACGGATGATCCACGGGTTCGGTCTTCTCCCACGACTCGCCTTGTTGAACCACCGCGCCTCCACTGTTGCCAGTTCGCATCTGCAAGCCGCGATGGCCTCGCGTCGCTCCTCCGCTTAGCCGCCCGCTGTCCCCGCCTCCTGGTTGGCGCTGTTGCTTCCCTGAGTTGCCTCGAGCCGGACGCACTGCTAACCGCCTTCGAGCCGCTATAGCGACCCTCGCCTGTGTGGCTGCCGCGCCGCATCGCCGGGTCGCTGCTATGGCGGTCACAGTCGTGCCATAAGCTACCTCGGCTGCTTAGCCTTGCGCCCACCGGCTCTGCAAGCCGTCTGGTGCCTGCGGCCCTTCACCGTGCTTCGCGCTGTCGTCAAGCTGCCTTCGCCGGGTGGCCCTGCCTCTGGATCGGGCTCCTGCCTCCACCATGTTTTCGCCTCACCGACCGAGGCCAAGCAGTATTACTATTACTCCGTTTCTTACACAGTGAAGGGGATCCGGCTGAAGCGTGTGAATCAACATATTAAAAAAAGGGGGTCAGATGTGCACCATCACGTCTGCAATGCTTAAGTGTGAAGACAAAGACAACAATGGGGCAGAAAAAAGTTGCACCAAGCACTCCTTCCACTTCTCGCGCGAAAGATTTCACAGTCAAGTATTAGTTGAGTGCTTTTTGCTGAGGTGATCAGCTAGTACATATTAGTGCTATTACATCCGTTCAAAAGCATCCCTACAGAATCACTTGGTTGCAAATAGAAGAAAAAAGAAAAGGTGACATGAGAAGGCTACGCATAAGTTTTTTTTATCTTTGATCACTGGCTGCAACCGAGACATGCTTTTAGAAACATCGATATAAGGTTCCAGTGTGCAATGATGGAGCAAGTTGGCTGGAATAAAAAATGATGAGGAAGTGTTTGACCCGGTGAATATAGAGATTGGCCTCAGACATCTTTAAAAAAATTATGACCTTGAGGGTCCGTGCCAACCCGCCCCTTCTTTGCGGTCTCCTCCGTTTTTACTTCGTCGAGAGCCGCTTACTCCATTATTGTGAGCCGCCCGATACCTGCGTCTGCGCCGCGCTGAGCCGCCCCTGCCGCGTTGAGCCGCCGGACAATTATTCACTTCAAGAGCGATGGACGTGTCATGGATATATAGCTCACGCCACCATTATTATGCGCCAGCATTTGACCATGCCATAATGCTCAATTAATATATGTAAAAGCAACGGCCTCTGCGGTCCAGTCTGCATCAACACGACGTGGCTGATTTACCCGCCCGCGCGATTTACCGTTGTCGGCATCTTGGGAACGGGGGTTCCAAGACATGCCTTCCTGTGGCCCACGGCATGGCTCCACCAGCGGCCCATTACGGCCCATCTTCATCAGCGAACACTGGAAACCCTCACGAGGCGGACGATGCAAGACCTCCTCGGGGGCGGCCTCACCAGGATGGCTCGCGAGGGGTGCAGAGATCAAGGCGAGGGGCACCTCGCGAGGTCCCTGTGACGCAAGCCAGGACGACCAAGGCCATGCGGGCGCCAGAGCGCGCAGCGTACTCGTTTCCTCTTTGGTGTTAAAGAGGCAAGCGCAGGCGAGGAGTCCCGAGGCATCAGGCAAAGGTTGCCATATCGGTGCAACAAGACCAAGACTAGCAGGACGGCAGGACGGAGGTCACCGTGGAGCCTAGGACGGTGTCACCACCACAACCTTTGGCAGGCGAAGACCACCTTTAGTCAGGACAACTTGTACTGGTTGTCTCCCTTCAAATTTGGCCGTTTTTGGATCCCTTCCCGCCTACATTTGGGAAGAGGACCAGGGCCTCTATAAATAGGACTAGCCACCACAGTAGGAGGCAACTGATCTTGGACCATTCAGATCATCCTCAACCACACAAGCTCGCCGAGCTCAAGGACACCTCTCCTCAGGAGGTTGTTCTTCCCTTGTACTTGTTCATCCTCAGCCCAACAGGCAATCCACCACACCACACTGGAGTAGGGCATTACACCACATCGGTGGCCCGAGCCAGTATAAATCATGTGTCCTTTGTTCTGCGAGCTCGACGTGCTGAGCTTTGAGATTGTGGTGAGAGTGTGAGCTAGGGGGAGGAGAGATCTTCGTGCAGACCCCAGAGTTCGAACCTTAAGGGTTTCGCTGGAACCCGAAATCCGACATTTGGCGCGCCAGGTAGGGGTGCGCTGAAGCTTTCCTTCCGTTGATCCATGTTCCACCGCTCCACTGCAGCCATGGCAGACACGCGTCGAGCCTGCAGCGAGCGCCGGGCCGCCCTCGCCGCCCGTGTCGCTCAGACGGACCCTATTGGCAGGCCTCCCCATCGTTCTCCGTCACCCGCCGCCAACGAGCAGCAAGCGTCCTCGCTGCACCCCTCTGGGCGGCGGGATGGCCGCACCGCCACTCCATCGCTATCTCCGGACGGCTCATCGTCTCATGCTCGTCGCACACCCACAGACGCATAGGCCGCGCTGCTCATGGCACGCGAGCTCCTACGCTACCGCCCGGTCGACGACCTCTATGAGGACTGGCTGGACCGCATCACCAAGCTCGTCAGTGTCGCTAGGGGCTCACCCGCACCATCCCTCTCGCTGCCTCGCCCGACGTGTTGGTGAGTCACTACGGGTTCGGCATGGCGTCCCGAGGGCCTTCCCTGTAAGACACCAAATGTGTGCGGTTGGTGAAGTGCAAAAAAAGGGATCCTTCTCGGAAGTTGGGACTCCGGTTTTACTTACATGCGATGCAGGGAGAAGTCCAGGATAATCAGCTATGATGGCCACCAAGGCACCGTCACAGCTTAACTGATAGAACGTCCTGTCGATGAGCTCCACAAATGTGTCCGTATCTTCTTCGAGTCCGGGGTCAAGGGCCCGGTCAGGGTCCTCTGGGTGTGGAGATGGGCTGTGGACCTCCCTCTCAGCTTTTCGCAGTTCCTGCTATGAAATAGCAAGGTAAATACTTATGACGAAGAATGCAGGAAGGACTGGAGTAAAAAGTAGCAGCTCACCCAGTTTGGGGGGTTGTACATGGAGAATCCATCCCGTGGCTTAATACGGATGAAATCCTCTTCCTCTCCTTTATATAAATCGGACAGCATTTTCGCTAGAGCAGCGACGGAGTCCGGACCTTTACGACTGCAGCGAGTGGCATCGTCTTCTCCATTGAAGTGCCACATGGGTTGTCCCCGATATTGAAGTGGCTGCACCCCCCGCATTATACATATTGACATAACCTCGATTATTGTCAACCCTGATTTGGCTAGCGTTTTTATCTGGCCCATCAGGTAAAGGACCTCTCTGTTATCTTCCTCCTGGGGGCTCGGAGGGCGCCAGCTGCGGTGTTTCTTCAAAGGGGCGTTATCGAACTCAGGAAGGCCCATTCAAATAGGGTCCGTAAGGGGGACGTCCTCCATATAAAACCACTCCGAAGGCCAGTCTTCGGATGTCTTCTTCGGAGTACCGGACAGGTATCTGGTCCCGGCGATGCGCCATATCTCAGGTCCGCCCACTTGATGTATTGACCCCTCCTGTGTACGAGGTACGAGGCAGAATAGCCTCTTCCATAGCTCGAAATGAGCTTCGCAGCCCAGAAACAGCTCGCAAAGGGCGACATAGCCAGCGATGTGTAATATGGAAGCGGGAGTAAAGTTATGAAGCTGGAGGCCGTAGAACTCCAGGAGCCCACGAAGGAACGGATGGATTGGAAATCCAAGTCCCCTTAATAAGTAAGGGACAAGGCATACCCACTCCCCCATGGACGGGTTGGGAAAGCTCTCCGCTTGCTCCCCGCCGTTGTAAGTGGCTAGTCCGGCTCGGACGGGGACCATATACGCAGGAGGGAGAAACCCCTGGGTCTGTAATTCTACTAATTGGCTGTGAGGGACGAAACACTTCTTCCAATTGCCTGGCTTAGGGCTATGGGAGCGAGAGGAGGAGCTGCGCTGGCCGGCCATGATGGGATGGACTTTTCCGGGCGCGCTTCGATGGATACTCGCTGTGGGAGGATGGTGTGATCTGGATCTGAGGATCCCCGGCTCTTTAAATAGACGATTTATTCACATGGATAGGGTGGCAAGTGTAAAAATGCCCCGACTTCTCGCATTTGCTCGAAACGTGGAAGATAGCCATTATTAGGCGCAGAAGCCAAGGAGTGCAATATTCATGGGAAGCCGGACACTACTCGACAGGTACTCAGAATTTGGAGAAGAACACGCCTTGCAATGCCGAAGACAATCTGCGCGCCGGACTCATCGTCATTGAAGCCTGGTTCAGGGGCTACTGAGGGAGTCCTGGATTAGGGGGTCCTCGGACAACCGAACTATATACTTTGGCCGGACTGTTGGACTATGAAGATACAAGATTGAAGACTTCGTCCCGTGTCCGGGTGGGACTCTCCTTTGCGTGGAAGGCAAGCTTGGCAATTCGAATATGTAGATCTCCTCCCTTGTAACCGACTCTGTGTAACTCTAGCCCCCTCCGGTGTCTATAAACCGGAGGGTTTAGTCCGTAGGACAAGATCAATCATAATCATAGGCTAGCTTCCAGGGTTTAGACTCTACGATCTCGTGGTAGATCAACTCTTGTAATACTCATATCATCAAGATCAATCAAGCAGGAAGTAGGGTATTACCCCCATCGAGAGGGCCCTAACCTGGGTAAACATTGTGTCCCCCGCGTCCTGTTACCATCCGCCTTAGACGCACAGTTCGGGACCCCCTACCCGAGATCTGCCAGTCTTGACAACGACATTGGTGCTTTCGTTCAGAGTTCCACTTTGCCGTCACATTAAGGCTTGATGGCTCGTCTTGTTGTCAAGGACAACATTACCTCTGGGGGAGCCCTGGCTTTAGGCCAAACTCTCCGATTAGGCGGCTTCGTCATGACCGCCCGTTCGGCCGTCACACCGACGATGACTTCTCGGGTCATCAAAAACAGCCTCCACATCGGCTCGGGATTCGCCGAGCAGATGGATCCAATGGAGCTCTCTTCCTTGAACGAGCTCTTGGATCGCATCGCCGCCCTGGGAGTCGCTACGGACTATGATCGGATCGGGCTTAAACCCGACCAAAGGGAGATTAACTCTCCGCCGGTCACCCATCAGATAGTGGTGGTGGAGGAGCAATGTAGCGATTTTTCCTCTATTTTGAGGACAAACTATCTCCAGATTCCTGAGCTCTCCGAGCCGGATACCCGTCTACGGGAGGACATGGCCCGAGCTTCGAACCTAGAATCAGACAGCGGGCCAGAACTATTGGGTAACATCCAGGAGCCCGAGTTGCCAAGCTCGGAAACTCCTCCGCCCCTGGGTCTCAGATCGGGTCAGGGTTTGGACCGAAATCTACCCACCCACCCAGACATAAGTTATCTTTCCCACATTAGACAAGAGCCCCAAGAGACAGTACATCACTATTGGGCCAGATTCCTCCTTGTAATGAGCAAGGTCAAGGACTGTCACAAGGAAGACGCAATTTCATTCTTTTGCAAAAATTGCACGGACAAGGGAGTCCTCAACGCCATAAGTCACCGTTACATAGCACACTTCGCTGACTTGGCGGCCATAGTACAGAAGTACTGTGCGATGGAAATCGCCTGGAAAATACAAACAAAATTCTGGGATCCTCCGGCTCTCACTAGACCCCCCGTCCGAACTAAAAGGGTGTACTCTTGTAAGTCACCCGATCCAATTACAAAGAAACCAAAGCCCACTACGGGGCGTGGAACTGTATTGGAGGGATGGCTCAATGGGCCTTGCAAAATTCACAGTACAGCGGATACCATGCCAACACACAGCCTTAGAGCATGTTGGATACTCTACCAGGTGGCCAAGAGCGGCGAGGATATCCTCATCCACAATACACTGGAGCACCATCCCGTGGAAAATAACAATACAGTATTGACAGTCTTCGAGACGTTCGCCTCAAATAATAGGCGCAAGCGAGCACTCCACAGCCTTGCCGAAGTCGGCCATGTTGCAGCAAAAAATCCATGGAACGACACGGCCATAACCTTCAATGCCAGTGACGAACCTCAATTCCGAACAGCCCGAGCACCAGCCGCTTTGGTCCTTAGTCCAATTGTGGACGGCTTCCGGCTTACTAAAGTGCTCATGGACGGCGGCAGCGGATTAAACTGCATCTACGAGGAAACTCTTCGCAAAATGGAAATAAACAAGAGCCGCATTGAGCAAAGCAGCACGACCTTCAGAGGAATCATCCCTAGTCGGGAGGCACGATGTGCGAGAAAAATCACACTAGATGTGGTATTCGGCACGCCGGAGAATTACAGGTCCGAAGAAATCACATTCCAAGTGGCCCCGTTCAGTAGCGGATACCACGCCCTTTTAGGGCGGGAGGCATTCACGATCTTCCAAGCTATACCCCATTACAGGTAC
Organism: Triticum aestivum; assembly: GCF_018294505.1. NCBI lineage: Eukaryota > Viridiplantae > Streptophyta > Magnoliopsida > Poales > Poaceae > Triticum > Triticum aestivum. The sequence continues at coordinate 236,969,542 of NC_057805.1, forward strand.
ATGAAGCTAAAAATGCCCGGGCCCGATGGAATCATCAGTCTAGCTAGTGATCCGGACATAGCACTCCGCACCGAAAATAAAACCGCCGCACTAGCCCTCGAGGCGCTATCCGAAGCCCTTGCGGCCGAAGAACTAACTGCGCTGCGCTCCACAGTGGACAGGGACGACGTGATACTCGACAAAAGACCCAAGTCCACCTCTTTCAAACTAGCGGACGAAATAGTCAAATTTCAGGTCCACCCAACGGACCCTACAAAAACAGCATCCATCGGGGCACCGCTGAACCCCACAACAGACGCCGCACTGCGGGAGTTCTTGCGCGAGAATTGGGACATATTCGCCTGGCATCCTTCAGACATGCCAGGAATCCCACGCAGGCTGGCCGAACACAGCCTTAACATTCTAAAGGGGTTCAAGCCGGTCAAGCAGACTCTCCGGCGTTTCTCTGAGCCTAAGCGACAAGCCATGGGAGAAGAGCTAGCCAAGTTACTCGAGGCCGGATTCATTAGAGAAATAAAACATCCGGACTGCCAGCAAACCTGGTGATGGTACCAAAGAAGGACAAATCCTGGCGCCTATGGGTCAATTTCAAGGACCTTAACAAGGCTTGCCCCAAGGATCCCTTCCCCCTCCCCCGCATTGATCAAATTATCGATGCTACCGTAGGACAAGACTCATTGTGTTTCCTCGACGCATACTCCGGATACCATCAAATTAAGATGGCGGAGTCCGATCAAGCCGCAACGGCTTTTATCACTCCATACGGCCCCTTCTGTTTTAACACCATGCCTTTCGGGCTCAAAAATGCCGATGCCACCTATCAACGCATGATTCGGACATGCCTGCAAACACAAATCGGCAAAATAGTGGAGGCATACATAGACGACGTGGTCATTAAAACCAGACACGTCGAATCCTTAATAGACGACTTGAGGCTCACGTTCAACAATCTCCAAACATATGACATCAAGCTCAATCCGGAAAAATGCATTTTCGGCGTGCCAGATGGAAAGCTCCTGGGATTCATCGTCTCCAGTAGAGGAATTGAAGCAAATCCGGCTAAAATCCAAGCTCTGTCACAGTTGGCTATCCCAACAGACCTCAAGCAAATCCAGAAACTAACTGGATGTGTGGCTGCCTTAAGCCGCTTTATCTCCCGATTAGGAGAAAAGGCACTAATCCTTTATCGCCTTCTTCGACGCACCGAACACTTCGAGTGGACGGATGCGGCCATGGCCGGATTGGAAGAAATAAAAGCCATCTTGGCCACCAACCCAATCTTGGTCGTGCCAAACGTCGGCGAACCAAAGCTGTTATATATAGCGGCAACACACCAAGTTGTAAGCGCAGTGCTCGTCGTCGAACGAGAGACGGACGGACATAAGTTCCCACTTCAAAAGACGGTATACTACGTATCCAATGTCCTCACTCCATGCAAATCACGGTACCCACATTATCAAAAGATAGCATACGCGGTCTTCATGGCATCCCGGAAATTACGACACTACTTTCAAGAGTGTTCAATTACGGTGGCCTCTGAAGTACCACTCAACGACATAATAAATAACCGCGTTGCCACGGGCCGGATTGCTAAATGGGCTATTGAGCTCCTCCCGTTCGACATGACATACAAACCACGGCGAGCCATTGTCAGGACCCCAATTCCAAGTCACATCGATCTAGCCGGTAACACCTCATATACTTTGCGGCCTCACGCACGGTATTCCCACGGGTCTCACCTTACCATGGCCCGGGACCGTTTGCGCCTTTTGGCTCACGTATATGATAGTGTCGCTAGCATACATATGACAGAGAACCCGGGCTGACATGACGAGTCGTGAACCCAAAGTGGCACTAACTTACGGGGACAGGCATACATGAATCAACATCGAGCATGTAGGTCAGCAGCGTGCGAATCCGGGTTGTAGCACTGGGCTAACAGGACTCCGCTGAATCGGGCTGCAGGAGGCTAGGTAGGACTCCGGATTTCACCGCGTGACATTTCCCCGAAGGGACAGACACAGGAACGAAGTGAATCACATGCCGGCCAATCCAAGTGTTCCGGACCAGTAGTGCTGGGCTAGCAGGACTCCGGTGAACCGGGCTGTAGCGGACTACTATGGCTCATGGAAGCACAAGACTACATTTCCCCATAAGAGAGGCTACCAAGGATAAACAACTAGGTTGTCGGATCCCACACATACCAAGCATTTCAATCACACACACAATATGCTCGATATGTGTAAGTACAACATGGCATCACAGCATAACTCTACGACTCAAGTATTTATTCATTAGGCTCCGAGGAGCGAGATATTACAAACAATGGTCTCATGACCCAACATTCAAGTCATACAAGCAATATCACATGCGGAAGCTTATCTTGTCTGAGTACAGACAACTACAAATGAAAAAGGTTGAGAAACCTGACTAACTACAAGACCCTGCCGAGGGCACAAGATCGTAGCTGAGGTATCAAGCTAAACGTCAAAGTCCACACAGAACTACTAACGAGACTGACGTCTCTCTGCAAAACATAAAATAGGCAAACGTGAGTACAAATGTACCCAACAAGACTTACATCAGAACTAACTACATATGCATCATTATCAACAAAGGGGGATGGTGGAGTTTAACTGCAGCAAGCCAGCTTTGACTCGGTGGCTATCCTAAACTATGACTGCAAGTAACTCTTTTGAGGTGGCGCACACGAGTCCACATATTCACCATATCAATACACCACTATGGATCCGCTCCCGTCTCCCTACGAGAAGGCCATCCATAGCACTCATGCTTATCTTGTGAGTTTTAGAGTATCCACGTTCACTTGTCTATGAACTGTACAGGCAACCCAGAAGTCCTTTACCACGGACACGGCTATTCGAATAGATGATGTTAACCCTGCAGGGGTGTACTTCTTAACACACGCTCTCGCCACTTACCGCCATGTACACGTCATGTATCTCGGCAACCTTCAAGCAGAAGCCTGGCGTGGGTGTCAGCCATAGCCTACCTAAACACTCAAGTCTCTAGTCCAGGTTTATCGCCTATTCAGGTTCCATCCGCAGGGAGTCCGATCGAAGTCTCCACATACGGCCCCGAATGATGTGAGCAGGGTTCCCGAGACACCAAACGGGTGCTCGGTACACCGTGCTACATGCCTACCGCATCACAGCCCACCCCGCAGGTTAGCGCTGCGCACGGCCTCCAACATACTACAAACACGAAAAACTACTTGCAACTCCTGGACAGAGGACAAGGGTGGTTAAGAAGCCGAGAGGGTCCATTGGTTTCGGGCCCAATGCATGGTAGTAGCTGTTCATGAGTCACAAACACATAACTCAGTTCCTGAGGACGGCTACAATGAGACTACCCACCATGTACTCCTACATGGCCTCTCACCGCTACCTTTACCAAATCATGTTCACACACTTAGCTCACACACAGCAGGACATGTTCATCACCATTCCAATTCATTTCCGATGAATCAGACCTGACTCAACTCTAAGCAGTAGCAGGCATGACAACAAGCATGAATGAGTAGGCACATCAGGGCTCAAACAAATCCTACTCATGCTAGTGGGTTTCATCTATTTACTGTGGCAATGACAGGTCATGCAGAAGAAAGGGGTTCAACTACCGCAGCATGTAACAGTTGAAGCGTTGTTGTACTAATGCAGTAAAAGAGAGCAGGAGCAAGAGAGTGGGATTGTATCGGAATGAACAAGGGGGTTTTGCTCGCCTGGCACTTCTGAAGATAGAATAACTCTTCATCGGTGTCATCGATCTCATCGTCGGAACCACGTCTACTAAGAGGGGACAAGTACCAGCAACAGAGAAGGAACACAATCAATGCAATGCAACAATATGATGCATGAACATGACATGGCAATATGCTATGGTTTGAGCTAATGCAACTAGAAACCAGATTAAATGAAGTTGGTTTGAACCAAGGGTTCAAATTCAAACTCCATATGTGCTTATTTAAATACCAATTATGCAAATTGCCATATACAGCAACCTTAGGTTGTTCAAACATGCATGCAAATGGTACATATGGATAGATTGGATTTTTCTGATCATTTTCATATATAATTTGTTTGATTTGGAGTTACGGATTAATTTCTATGAATTTTTGAAGTTAGCATTATTTTCTGAAATTTCCTGAATAAGAATAATTCCAGAAAATAATTAACTGCGTCAGCTTTGCGTCATGCTGGCGTCATCAGGTCAACAGGGCTGCCCTGGGTCAAACCTGACCAGTGGGGTCTACTGGTCAATGACACAGTGCTGGTTAGTGTCGCTGACAGGTGGGGCCGGGTCAACAGACACGTCAGCAAGTCAATACTGACGTGTTGGGTCAGTCAACGTGTGACATGGCCAGGTCAAACTGACCTGTGGGGCCCGTGGGGGTTAGTTTAGTCTAAACAGAAATAAAATCCAGGTTAATTAGGGAGTGGGGCCCAGGTGTCAGTGAGCTAGGGGTTAGTTAGGTGTCATTAGCGCTAATCATGCGGCCATGTCGGATTGCGCCGACGGTTAGACAACGGCGATGACCCAGAGCAGCGGTGGCTCACCGGAGTGGCACCGGGGCTAGTGGCTAGGTGCGCTGAGGGCGCCAGGAGGAAGCCCACGCTCCCGCGCATCCAGCGGAGGCAGCGGCAGGTCACGGGGTGCCCGGAGTCGAGGACGGCGAGCATCGAGGCGGCGGCCGGAGATCGGGCGTCGGCGGAAACGACGCTACAGCGCACGGCAGGAGCAACGGATGAGTGTTCTAGGCTCCTGGCGGCGTTCTGAGCATGTTGCAGTGCTCGGTTGTGCTCATAACTAGCTCTCACCGCGTCGGTGATGAAGCATGACGGCGGCGAGCTTTCGGGTCCGGCGGGGCAGCTAGCTAGGGGACGAAAATGAGCTCAGGGAGCAGGGGGAAAACGGCAGAGCTCACTGTAGCGTCAAGGCGAAGCTCAGCTGGGTCGAGGAGGCGGCAGAGACCGCGAATCGACGATGGCGGTCGTCGGATGCCAAGGACGAGGACGACGGCGTACTCGGTGGTGCAGGGCATCCGGGCTTGCGCTTTTTGAGGGGGATGCTTCACAGCGTCGAGGCGGACGGCGGGGACGACGCGGAGAGGCGCGTGGTCGGCTATGGCCGCGGCGGTGCTCGTCAGCGGGCTCGAGTGCGTTCGGTGAGCTCGGGGAAGGGACTAGAGGGCGAGGGAGAGAGCAGAGAGTGAGGGAGAGGAGCGAGGGGATTCCAGGGGGTGCGTGGTGTCGTCTGGAATCGTCCAGGGCGTCGGCGGAAGCAGGAGGTGGCCGGCGTGCGACGGGCACATGCCCTCTGCCTACTGGGAGAGGTGGAAGAAGACCTCGGCGCCCCAGGTGGGCTGGGCCGATTCTCTCCTGGGCCAGGTTAGTAGGTAAGATTCTCTCTCTCTCTCTCTTTTATTTTTCTGTTATGTTTTCTTTTGTTTAATATTCTGCCACTGTTCAAAATTCAAAACAGTGACCAAACCCTTTGAATAATTTTATGTTGCAGAATGGACATTTCCAAATGCACATAAAATGTTTCAAAGATATTTGAAATTATATTCTAGTTATATGAATATAACTCAAATTCAAATAGCTAATGATTTAAATTCAGAGTCCCAAAAATAAATCCTAAAAAATGTTCCTAAATTCTGGTTTGATATATAGCTCTTGCCAAAATTCTCAAACATTGCAAAAGGACATCTTGGAAACAAAGAATGAGATTTCCAGGGTTCTTTGGCCTTCTTTTATTTAAGTTTTTGAGGCTTCCACTTTCCTCAATTCCAAGTTTCAGAAATTTAGACATGATGCATGAGTGCTCTATGATGCAACTAATACAAGCAATAATCTAGGGCTGTGACAACTCACCCCCACTAAACAAGAATCTCGTCCCGAGATTCAAGTCGTGAGGTAAGAAGACAGAGGGACACAAGCTAACACAATCTTCACGATCCAGATATCTTTCTCGAGGGTGTTGATTTATTGCATCACCTTGATCTCGACGTCTTGCTTTGAGAACTACATCTAACATGACAACTAGAAGAAAGGAAAAACTCTAGAAGAATCGATCTTCTCGAAGATCGAGCAACTGACAAACAACTCACGGAATGAGACATAGACCACCTCTTGAGCTGAGACACAAAACACACATCAGGGTGATGGGAAGAGATAAATGTCAAAGGTTCAATTTGGTAGGCAATAATTCCACGCAGTAGTAAGATGGTGCATGGTTCCAAAGTAGCGAGGGGATAATTGCCATGATTCCATAATGGAGCACCTTAGGGAAGGTGACTCGTAGAACTATTCCCTTAAGTGGCAAAAAGAATTACTTTTTATACAAAGAACATTGAAACTCCCTATACCAGCCTAAGGCAATTCTCAAACGATCGTCTGGAAGAATTCGAAGGAGTGGCATACTCAGACTAGGATGGATGATGTGGACTACCTTGTTGAAGACAACACAATGGATGATTTTTTCTTATCATCGGAAATGGATGGGACCCATGGTAAGCCCACTTTTGAAGATGATCCCGAATAGCAATTACTGAAAAGGCAGACCATAGCTAAAATGGGACAAAGGCGGGTGCAAGTTGGGAAAAAATGCAAATGTTGGGAATGTTCCAACCATCATATCTGCCTGAGATTCAGATCTGGTTGGTAACGGAATATTCCAGACAGCATATCTGGAAAAAGAAAGGTAGCAACACAAGTCAAACAGATGACGTTGCAAGATTCTCGGGAAATGAACTACGATAGCAAGCTCCAAAACATGAGCTGGTTCTGCTACAAACCTATGAACACGCTGTCCAAGACAAGCATGATCACATAGTAGTCTTACAATAAATACACTACCGGGTTTAGATGGGGAACCATCATTGAGGATATCGAAGTCCTTGTATACTTATCGATGCACTTCTTATCCTTGAACAGATCAATCAGTGGCTTGGAGTGCTAGGGAATACATATGGAATGAAGATGATCAGTCTATCAGACCATAGAATACTTCGCACATGCATGACTGACTTGGGATGATTCCAGAGGAAGCAAAAACGAACTTTCTTGAATTCACGGCGGCAACTTACATCAAATGCACGTGAATCAAAGGAAGTCACTTCTTACACCAAACATATGCTTCATGAGCTAGCATGAAGAAATGTTTACAAAGTTTCCAACACTAGCTCAACATTCAACATGAATCATGGAGGAGACAAAATACCGCTGATGGTCTCAACAACAACTCATCGGAATTTCCATATCACTGTACTTCCACCATTATGTGAACAATGTGATAGTATTGGTCAGACCAAAAGATATAATGGTGTATGCTCGAGGAATCAACCACGAGTAAGACAACATTACGAATATTGTTGGTTCTGATTTGATTTGAAGATATCCCTTGCTCAAATCAAAGTTTTGATAAGTCAATAGGTCCAACAACTGATCACAGGGACCAATCGGTGAAGATATCATCTTTCTTCAACACACACACAAGGATATCCCTTTGGAATGAGCTAAGTCAGGCAAAGCATTTATCTTCCAACTCTCCAAGTTATTATTTAGCTTAACCAACTAGCTCAGGGGTACCCAACACAGATTCTTGGAGAAGGGGTGGTTTAGAGGAAAACCAACTTGATCATGAACTCAACATAGCGGTCAGGTGACAACCTGGTGATACCTCCCAGAATATATTCGGAAAATCACGAACCACCGATATGTTACTAAGCTCGAGAACAATCTTGCTTTTCAGGGCAAGACGATGTGATCAAATAAGCAAGGGATTGACACAATCCTAACTCCTTGATTGAAAAATGCACCAGGAAAATGGACAAGGTAGCACGATCAATTATAGAATAATGATTCGATAACCAACACGCTAAGAATGATATTATCGTCCATTAAGAACCAAGCAGCACAGTTGCTAGCGGTATTGATTTCACACATCATGTTTCACTTGTCGGCATTCCGGTTGCAACCACACGGGGACCAAGGAATGAATAATGATGGCGAGAAGTATCACAGTATCAAGAGTTCATGGGATGGTGTGCAATTCCCATGATAACCCTGACATAAAGGGGGTAATACTTCAAGGTAGAACAGAGCAAAAGCTGGTTTGGCATTTTGACCTACGGAATACAACTGCTTTGACCTAATACTATAAACTGATGAGGTACCAGAGTTTGTTTCTCCTAGTCATTCTGGAATAGAATGGCTTGACGGACCACAAGAATAATAGGCATCGATGAACACGAATGCACAACTATTCCTGACTATCAATTGATAGACTAGGGTCGGAATACAGCTGAGGAGGTTCAACTCAAGGAACATATAACTTTCTGAGTTGTGGATGCATAGATTAGTTTGCCGAACCAAGTTCAACAGGTTTCTTCCGGATAACCCATGCAGAGAGGTAGGACTGGCAGAGTCACAATATAGAATGGGGAACTCATCGAGAGCACCCTGGTTGTGATCTTTTGGTTCAAAAGAACTTCTGCCCTAAGCAGTTCATGGTATTTGGAAGAAGGAAATACCACGGACCTCGAGGACTATCGCAAAGGTTAATAATATCCTAAAGGTACGAGAACCACTATCAACACGAGGTAAGTAGAGTGAATCTTGGGTCAAGATCCCAAGAGTAGAATACCTACTACTAAATGGCATCACGAGATGCTTTCGAGAATGGTGGCCAGAATCATCACACCGGGAACACAAAACATGGCTAAATTACTAGGTGACTCCGTAAAACACCTAGGGTCATAATAATAGCTCCAACATATATGTCGAGGCTACAGAGTACCTCAACTCACCGATTAGTGTGATTAATCTGGCCCAAATGGACATCAGGAACATGGAGGAATGATTGCAAGTGCATCAGACTATCTAGAAACCTGGGATGACTCGGACAACATAACAGCTGTAAATGCTCAAAAGATTTGAGACATCCTGCAAAAATGGTGGCATAACCACTTAGAAGCACAATAACAAGGTTCCGAGACCAACTATGAACACACAGAAGTAGTAGAAACTGAACTGGGGCTTAAATCCATCAATCCTATAAGTCTCTATCATAGTAAGTCGTCATCCTGATAGATAGATGAGCAGGCCTAGTTCTTAATCCCTGTAGAAAGGAAGAGGATGACTCAGTTCATAAGGGCATAAGGTAAAGGAGTAAAAAGAGCCTTACGTTCCCTTCCACAATCAATTCCCTTACATAACTCAAGAAGTTCTAGACTCAATTTCAACCAGTTTGGCTTGATAATCCTACAGGCAGTCAGGCTCTGATACCAAAGCTGTCAGACCCCGATTCCAAGTCACATCGATCTAGCCGGTAACACCTCATATCACTTTGCGGCCTCACGCACGGTATTCCCACGGGTGTCGCCTTACCATGGCCCGGGACCATTTGCGCCTTTTGGCTCACGTATATGATAGTGTCGCTAGCATCCATATGACAGAGAACCCGGGCCGACATGACTAGTCGTGAACCCAAAGTGGCACTAACTTACGGGGACAGGCATACATGAATCAACATCGAGCATGTCGGTCAGCAGCGTGCGAATCCGGGTTGTAGCACTGGGCTAACAGGTCTCCGGTGAACCGGTCTGTAGCAGGCTAGGCAGGATTCCGGATGTCACCGCGTGACATTTCCCCGAAGGGACAGACACAGGAACAAAGTGAATCATATGCCGGCCGGTCAAGTGTTCCGGAGCAGTAGTGCTGGGCTAGCAGGACTCCGGTGAACCGGGCTGTAGCGGACTACTATGGCTCATGGAAGCACAAGACTACATTTCCCCATAAGAGAGGCTACCAAGGATAAACAACTAGGTTGTCGGATCCCACACATACCAAGCATTTCAATCATCCACACAATATGCTCGATATGTGTAAATACAACATGGCATCACAGCATAACTCTATGACTCAAGTATTTATTCATTAGGCTCCGAGGAGCGAGATATTACAAACATGGGTCTCATGACCCAACATTCAAGTCATACAAGCAATAGCACATGCGGAAGCTTATCTTGTCTGAGTACAGACAACTACAAATGAAAAAGGCTGAGAAACCTGACTAACTACAAGACCCTGCCGAGGGCACAAGATCGTAGCTGAGGTATCAAGCTAAACGTCGAAGTACACACGGAACTACTAACGAGACTGACGTCTCTCTGCAAAGCATGAAATAGGCAAACGTGAGTACAATTGTACCCTGCAAGACTTACATCAGAACTAACTACATATGTATCATTATCAACAAAGGGGGTGGTGGAGTTTAACTGCAGCAAGCCAGCTTTGACTCGGTGGCAATCCAAAACTATGACTGCAAGTAACTCTTTTGAGGTGGCGCACACGAGTCCACATATTCACCATATCAATACACCACTATGGATCCGCTCCCGTCTCCCTACGAGAAGGCCATCCATAGCACTCACGCTTATCTTGCGAGTTTTAGAGTATCCACATTCACTTGTCTATGAATTGTACAGGCAACCCAGAAGTCCTTTACCGCGGACATGACTATTCGAATAGATGATGTTAACCCTGCAGGGGTGTACTTCTTCACACACGCTCTCGCCACTTACTGCCATGTACATGTCGTGTATCTCGGCAACCTTCAAGCGGAAGCCTGGCAAGGGTGTCGGCCACGTCCTACCTAAACACTCAAGTCTCTAGTCCAGGTTTATCGCCTATTCAGGTTCCATCCGCAGGGAGTCCGGCCGAAGTTTCCACATACGGCCCCGAACGATGTGAGCAGGGTTCCCGAGACACCAAATGGGCGCTCGGTACACCGTGCCATGTGCCTACCGCATCACAGCCCACCCCGAGGGTCAGCGCTGCGCATGACCTCCAACATACTACAAACACCAGAAACTACTTGGAACTCCTGGACAGAGGACAAGGGTGGTTAAGAAGCGGAGAGGGTTCATTGGTTTCGGGCCCAATGCATAGTAGTAGTTGTTCATGGATCACAAACACAGAACTCAGTTCCTGAGGACGGCTACAATGAGACAACCCACCATGTACTCCAACATGGCCTCTCACCGCTACCTTTACCAAATCGTGTTCACACACTTAGCTCACACACAGTAGGACATGTTCATCACCATTCCAATTAATTCCCGATGAATCAGACCTGACTCAACTCTAAGCAGTAGCAGGCATGACAACAAGCATGAATGAGTAGGCACATCAGGGCTCAAACAACTCCTACTCATGCTAGTGGGTTTCATCTATTTACTGTGGCAATGACAGGTCATGCAGAGGAAAGGGGTTCAACTACCGCATCATGTAACAGTTGAAGCGTTGTTGTCCTAATGCAGTAAAAGAGAGCAGGAGCGAGAGAGTCGGATTGTATCAAATGAACAAGGGGGGTTTTGCTTGCCTGGCACTTCTGAAGATAGAATAACTCTTCATCGGTGTCATCGATCTCATCGTCGGAACCATGTCTACTGAGATGGGACAAGTACCGGCAACAGAGAAGGAACACAATCAATGCAATGCAACAATATGATGCATGATCATGACATGGCAATATGCTGTGGTTTGAGCTCATGCAACTAGAAACCAGATTAAATGAAGTTGGTTTGAACCAAGGGTTCAAATTCAAACTCCATATGTGCTTATTTAAATGCCAATTATGCAAATTGCCATATACAGCAACCTTAGGTTGCTCAAACATGCATGCAAATGGTACATATGGATAGATTGGATTTTTCTGATCATTTTTCATATATAATTTGTTTGATTTGGAGTTACGGATTAATTCCTATGAATTTTTGAAGTTAGCATTATTTTCTAAAAATTCCTGAACAAGAATAATTCCAGAAAATAATTAACTGCGTCATGCTGGCATCAGCGGGTCAACAGGGCTGTCCCGGGTCAAACCTGACCAGTGGGGTCCATTGGTCAGTGACACAGTGCTGGTTAGTGTCGCTGACAGGTGGGTCCGGGGCAACAGACACGTCAGCAAGTCAATACTGACGAGTGGGGTCGGTCAACGTATGACATGGCCACGTCAAACTGACATGTGGGGCCCGTGGGGGTTAGTTTAGTCTAAACAGAAATAAAATCCAGGTTAATTAGGGAGTGGGGCCCAGGTGTCAGTGAGCTAGGGGGTTAGTTAAGCGTCATTAGCCACGTCGGATTGCGCCGGCGGTTAGACGACGGCGATGACCCAGAGCGGCGGTGGCTCACCGGAGTGGCGCCAGGGGCAGTGGCAAGGTGCGCTGAGGGCACCAGGAGGAAGCCCACGCTCCCGCGCATCCAGCAGCGGCAGGTCACGGGATGCCCGGAGTCGACGACGGCGAGCACCGGGGCGGCGACCGAAGATCGGGCGTCGGTGGAAAGGATGCTACAGTGCACGGCAGGAGCAATGGATGAGTGTTCTAGGCTCCTGACGGCGTTCTGAGCATGTTGCAGTGCTCGGTTGTGGTCATAACTAGCTCTCGCCGCGGCGGTGATGAAGCATGACGGCGGCGAGCTTTCAGGTCCGGCGGGGTAGCTAGCTAGGGGTCGAAAACGAGCTCAGGGAGCAGGGGGAAAACGGCGGATCTCACCGTAGGGTCGAGGCGAAGCTCAGCCGGGTCGAGGAGGCGACAGAGACGGCGAATCGACGGTGGCGGTCGTCGGATGCCGAGGACGAGGACAACGGTGTAGTCTGTGGTGCAGGGCATCCGGGCTTGCGCTTGTTGAGGGGGAAGCTTCACAGCGTCGAGGCGGACGACGGGGACGACGCGGAGAGGCGCGGGGTCGGATATGGCCGCGGCGGTGCTCGTCGGCGGCCTCGAGTGCGTTCGGTGAGCTCGGGGAAGGGACGAGAGGGCGAGGGAGAGAGCAGAGAGTGAGGGAGAGGAGCGAGGGGATTCCAGGGGGTGCGTGGCATCGTCTGGAGTCGTCCAGGGCGTCGGCAGAAGTAGGAGGTGGCCGGCGTGCGACGGGCACACGCCCTCTGCCTACTGGCAGAGGTGGAAGAAGACCTCGGCGCCCCTGGAGGGCTGGGCCGATTCTCTCCTGGGCCAGGTTAGCAGGTAAGATTCTCTCTCTCTCTCTCTGTTTTATTTTTCTGTTATGTTTTCTTTTGTTTAATATTCTGCCACTGTTCAAAATTCAAAACAATTTCAAAACAGTGACAAAACCCTTTGAATAATTTTATGTTGCAGAATGGACATTTCCAAATGCAAATAAAATGTTTCAAAGATATTTGAAATTATATTCTAGTTATATGAATATAACTCAAATTCAAATAGCTAATGATTTAAATTTAGAGTCCCAAAAATAAATCCTAAAAATTGTTCCTAAATTCTGGTTTGATATATAGCTCTTGCGAAAATTCTCAAGCATTGCAAAAGGACATCTTGGAAACAAAGAATGAGATTTCCAGGGTTCTTTGCCCTTCTTTTATTTAAGTCTTTGAGGCTTCCACTTTCCTCAATTCTAAGTTTCAGAAATTTAGACCTGATGCATGAGTGCTCTATGATGCAACTAATACAAGCAATAATCTAGGGTTGTGACAGCCATTAAGTCACAAGTGCTGGCTGATTTCATCGCCGAATGGACAGAAGCCGGACTCCCTAAAGAGTACGGCACGTACTCCAATTGGATCATGCACTTTGACAGCTCTAAGATGCTGGCTGGTCTGGGAGCAGGCATTGTCCTGACATCCCCCACCGGAGATACAGTTCAATACGTACTCCAAATATTATACACAGACTCCAACAATGCAGCAGAATATGAGGCCCTGTTGCATGGTCTCCGGATGGCAGTCTCCATGGGAATTCAACGCCTAGAGGTGCATGGGGATTCGGACCTCGCAATATCTCAAATAAATGGAGACTTTGACGCCAAGGACCCAAAAATGGCGGCTTACCGCAACGCCGTCCTCAAAATGTCAGCTCAGTACGAGGGGCTTGAATTCCACCATGTGGTCCGAGAAAACAATCAAGCGGCGGATATCCTCGCCGGCATCGGTGCTAAGCGCGACCCTGTCCCACCTAATATCTTCTTGGAAAGGCTGTTTAAGCCATCCGTGGTATGGGAAGGAGAGACTGGCAACAACAGTCCGGACCCGGCCACAATGCCAGATACCAAACACTCTGACGTAATCGGAGGCTCTGCCACCGAAATAACGCCTTCGGCCCACGTGATTATGGCTGTCATCGCCCCGTGGACAAAACCCTTCTTCGCTTACTTAACTAGGCAAGAACTCCCTGATGACCCAAATGAGGCACGTTGAATTGTGCGGCGGTCTAAAGCCTACAAGGTCCATGAGGGAGAGCTTTATAAGAAAAGCGTTACCGGAGTACTTCAAAGGTGCATCTCCGAAGAGGAAGGACGACAACTTTTGGCAGAAATTCATGCCGGACTCCGGCCACCACGCTGCAGCTCGGGCCCTTGTAAGCAAGGCCTTCTGTACAGGTTTTAACTGGCCGACGGCCCGAGCAGACGCACAGGACCTCGTCCAACGTTGCGTCAGTTGCCAGCTTTTTGCAAACCAAAGCCATCTGCCACCTACTGCTCTCCAAACAATCCCCATTACTTGGCCCTTCGCAGTCTGGGGGCTTGATATGGTCGGACCCCTTAAAGGGGGAAGCCACAAGAAAAAATACCTATTGGTCATGGTGGATAAATTCACCAAATGGATAGAAGCCAAACCAGTTAAAACGGTCGAGTCCGACCAGTGATAGACTTCATATCCGGGGTTGTACACCGTTACGGCGTCCCCCATAACATCATCACCGATAACGGCTCGAACTTTACAGCCGATGAGTTAAAAACTTGGTGCGGCAACATGGGCATTAAGCTCGATTATGCCTCCGTCTATCACCCCCAAACAAACGGTCAAGTCGAGCTTGCGAATGGTCTTATCATGAGCAGCATTAAACCCAGATTAGTGCGATCCTTGAAGGAATCAGATACACACTGGGTTGAGGAGCTCGACTCCGTACTATGGGGGTTGCGGACCACACCGAATCGCACTACCGGATACACACCATTTTTTTATGGTGTATGGCGCAGAGGCGGTACTGCCCTGCGACATCATTCATGACTCACCTCGAGTGCGCATGTACGAAGAGAAAGAAGCCGAGCTTGATTGGCAGGACAGTTTGGACGCCCTGGAGGAGGAGCATCACGTAGCAAAAGCCCGCTCCGCATTCTATAAGCAACAGGCTCGACGGTATCAAAGCAGAGAAGTATGGGCCAAAACTTATAACATTGGCGAACTCGTTCTACGCCTACCGGAGAAGAAAAAGGACAAGCTCAAGCCCAAATGGGAAGTTCCCTTCATTATTGACAAAGTTCTGACCGGTGGAGCGTACCGTCTGCGGGATGCATCGGACAATCGACTCGAGCCAAACCCATGGAACGCGGCCAGACTCCGAAGGTTCTACGCCTAGTGCAGAACTCTGTGTTCGCCCCCATACCTCTGTCAATTATATATATATATATATATATCCGTTATCTGTCTTTTCTTTCTTTTTTCTTCCCTTTTCTCTTCACGGCCTTAAAAGGTTAAAATGTGTCTTGACTGCACAATCTTGACGCGCTAGGCGTGCCCATTATACCTGGGGGCTTCTTATACAGAAGCATAATATAACTATGTTCCGGGGTCTATGCCACCCGCACATGTGTTACTTTTCCACATGTACCTTTTCTTCGCCATTATATGCATCGATATGACTTAAGTTTTGTCCAAGCATGGTTGCCTGGCTCTTGTGTTTATGCCCTACGTTCCTGTTAATTCGGCTAGGGCATAAGGGGAGCACCTCTGCGATAGTTACTGCCGAGTCAGCCGGATGTGTACCTCAGACTGGCTGAAGCCGAAAGCTAGCGTTCTTAAGGGAATATTCGGTCGGTGAACAAAAGATCACTTTTACTTATTTCAATACATACCCCCAGATGTTTATATCCTGCATCTCTTTTCGCAGTTCGGACATGCACATCAATGCATGTGTACCTAGGGAAAGGAACCCTTAACGGAACTATTCTCCCTGGAAGATGTTTCTTACTATCCATGTAATATAACATAGCTAGTTGGGTACTTGTCTGTTCAAGCACTAATGACCCCTGCGCCTGGTTTCCACGCGTACCCCAGTTTTTACATAATTGAGCGGGTATTCGGAGACACTCCGGATTGTCGGGTCCGGAGGTTGAACCAAAAAGGTCTGCCATGACAAATGATTTACAATCCGGCTAGGGACAATATATGTCACTTGAAGTACACAGTCATTTAGACTGACTAAATTCTTCTTCTATACCATCCAACAGGCTGTCTAGCCTACAATCCTATTGGGAATACTTTGCGGCTAATTTCACCTGGTCATACACCAAACTGACGGGTATCTCTTTCCCATCAGACCCCACAGGTCCGACCTCGGCCATGTGGTTCGGGTCAGCCTTGGTATATCGAGTCTTCACCATGGCCCAGGCTTCCCTTGCACCTTGTCGACAGGCAGATATCTTCCATAATCGGAAGCGGCGCCACGCTCCCTGGAGCATCTCTACGAGCTCTCCCATGCCTCCTGGCAGGGAGGCGGAGGGCCACAAGGCTTGGGTAATGCCCTGCATCACCTACCGAACACGTTCGTGCAGTTGTGGGAGCTCTGGCAGAAGATCACCTGCAGACCCGGGCATCTCCTCTGCGGGATGACCCATCAGCATACCTACAGATATAACTTTGTTAGCCGGTTTCTTCATCGAACTCCATAAAAGTTCGTTCAAGCACTTACTAAAAATGCTGCGTCGAAGCCTCTTATTCTCCTTTATGGAGTCAGCAAGCTGGGCCCGAACATATTTCAGTTCAACGCGCAGCCGGGTATTGGCATCTTGGAGATCATTTTTCTCCCGCCTCACCTGTGTAAGCACGCGCTTGCCAGCCTTTAGTTGTTGTTGAGCATGTTGCTCATCCCCCCGTACGACCTTCGGATTCACTCTGGGATCATCTGCAGAATCTATTGTAAGATTTGCATGCATGCCTCATACTAGCCGGTACATGTCATTTTGTTTGATAGAACAAGTGTTACCAGATGGGGCCATCTCGGACTCCTTCATTGCGGCAACTGCGGCCCGTAGCTGGGCTTTGCACTCCTCCAGCTCTTGAGACAACTGGGTATTCTTCTTTGTAAGAACCTACGCAAATAATGATCCTTAAATCAGTTGTGTCAACTGTTTCAAGTCTCAGGGGCTACTGATATACATAATTATCAGATTTTCTTACCCGTATATCCTTTACATACTGGTTTGTGGCTCTGGCAAGACCATTTTGAGCAGCTCGGATGTACGCGTCTCCTGAGTTGAAGGCATCGAACGCCTCTTCAGAGAAACAAGAGTCGCGGAGTACGGCCTGGCGATGCCTGTGATTCATGGCACTCTCCACTTCGGAATTCATAGCGGACAACCTATCCGCATCCTCGTAGGAGGAACATCCGGCGTTGTCCCCACGTTAGCATCTGCCTCTAAGTCCGGCTCTGGAGCCCGGCTGGTGGAAGCGTGGCCCGCAGGCTCTCCGGATACGGTCCGGCGAGTGTTTTTCCTGCCAGGAACCATGGACGTCATTATATTTTCAAAACAACAACCACGGAGCAGGATTCTTTTTCATACCTCTGCGACGGCGTCTCAGTCCTGGCCGCCTTCCTTTTAAGCCTAGCCGGTTTTGGTGCCCTTGTTGGTGAGTCACTGCGGGTTCGGCATCGCGTCCCGAGGTCCTTCCCTGTAAGACACCAAATGTGTGCGGTTGGTGAAGTGCAAAAAAATGGATCCTTCTCGGAAGTTGGGACTCCGGTTTTACTTACATGCGATGCAGGGAGCAGTCCAGGATAATCGGCTATGATGGCCACCAAGGCACCGTCACAGCTTAACTGATAGAACGTCCTGTCGATGAGCTCCACAAATGTGTCCGGATCTTCTTCGAGTCCGGGGTCGAGGGCCCGGTCAGGGTCCTCTGGTTGTGGAGACGGGCTGTGGACCTCCCTCACAGCTTTTCGCAGTTCCTGCTATGAAATAGCAAGGTAAATACTTATGACGAAGAATGCAGGAAGGTCTGGAGTAAAAAGTAGCAGCTCACCCAGTTTGGGGGGTTGTACATGGAGAATCCATCCCGTGGCTTAATATGGATGAAATCCTCTTCCTCTCCTTTATATAAATCGGACAGCATTTTCGCTAGAGCAGCGACGGAGTCCGGACCTTTACGACCGCAGCGGGTGGCATCGTCTTCTCCATTGAAGTGCCACATGGGTTGTCCCCGATATTGAAGTGGCTGCACCCCCCCGCATTAACATATTGACATAACCTCGATTATTGTCAACCCTTATTTGGCCAGCGTTTTTATCCGGCCCATCAGGTAAAGGACCTCTCTGTTATCTTCCTCCTGGGGGCTCCGAAGGCGCCAGCTGCAGCGTTTCTTCAAAGGGGCGTTATCGAACTCAGGAAGGCCCATTCAAATAGGGTCCGGAAGGGGGACGTCCTCCATATAAAACCACTCCAAAGGCCAGTCTTCGGATGTCTTCTTCGGAGTACCGGACAGGTACCCGGTCCCGGCGATGCGCCATATCTCGGCTCCGCCCACTTGATGTATTGACCCCTCCTGTGTATGGGGTACGAGGCAGAATAGCCTCTTCCATAGCTCGAAATGAGCTTCGTGGCCCAGAAACAGCTCGCAAAGGGCGACATAGCCAGCGATCTGTAATATGGAGGCGGGAGTAAAGTTATGCAGCTGGAGGCCGTAGAACTCCAGGAGCCCGCGGAGGAACGGATGGATTGGAAATCCAAGTCCCCTTAATAAGTAAGGGACAAGCCATACCCGCTTCCCCATGGATGGGTTGGGAAAGCTCTCCGCTTGCTCCCCGCCGTTGTAAGTGGCTAGTCCGGCTCGGACGGGGACCATATACGCAGGAGGGTGAAACCCCTGTGTCTGTAATTCTACTAATTGGCTGTGAGGGAGGGAACACTTCTTCCAATTGCCTGGCTTAGGGCTACGGGAGCGAGAGGAGGAGCTGCGATGGCCGGCCATGATGGGATGGATTTTTCCGGGCGCGCTTCGATGGATACTCGCTGTGGGAGGATGGTGTGATCTAGATCTGAGGATCCCCGGCTCTTTAAATAGACGATTTATTCACATGGATAGGGTGGCAAGTGTAAAAATGCCCCGACTTCTCGCATTCGCTCGAAATGTGGAAGATAGCCATTATTATGCGCAAAAGCCAAGGAGTGCAACATTCATGGGAAGCCGGACACTACTCGACAGGTACTCAGAATTAGGAGAAGAACCTGCCTTGCAATGCCGAAGACAATCTGTGCGCCGGACTCATCGTCATTGAAGCCTGGTTCAGGGGCTACTGAGGGAGTCCTAGATTAGGGGATCCTCGGACAGCCGGACTATATACTTTGGCCGGACCGTTGGACTATGAAGATACAAGATTGAAGACTTCGTCCCGTGTCTGGATGGGACTCTCCTTTGCGTGGAAGGCAAGCTTGGCAATTCGGATATGTAGATCTCCTCCCTTGTAACCGACTCTGTGTAACCCTAGCCCCCTCCGGTATCTATATAAAACGGAGGGTTTAGTCCGTAGGACAAGATCAATCATAATCATAGGCTAGCTTCTAGGGTTTAGCCTCTACGATCTCGTGGTAGATCAACTCTTGTAATACTCATATCATCAAGATCAATCAAGCAGGAAGTAGGGTATTACCTCCATCGAGAGGGCCCGAACCTGGGTAAACATTGCGTCCCCCGCCTCCTGTTACCATCCGCCTTAGACACACAGTTCGGGACCCCCTACCCGAGATCCGCCGGTTTTGACACCGACAGCGACCGCCTGGAGAAGTTGAAGAAGGAGATGGAGACGGAGAAGGCCCATCTGGAGGCCCAGGCGAGAATCCTTGCCCACGATCGCGCCGCCTTTGATTCTCTTGAGCGGAAGTCCCGCGAGGCACTGCGAGACCTATACGGGAGGGGGTTGAAGAAGCCGTTGGTTACTGCTGAGGAAGGCCCCGCCGAGCTGCTTCCCCAGCTGGTGACGGCGCTCGAGGGCGTTGTTCTTGGGGTCGGCCCCATGGTGGAAGGAGAGGCCCGCGCACTCTCCACTTCATCTATGACGCGTGTCTTTAGCCACCTTGTAATGCCCACGATGCGGCTATATCTCGCACGCGTCGATGAATGACTTAGAGGCATAAGCGCATCGTGGTTTTGTCGCAAGAAGGGTCATCTTCACACAATCCCATGTATTGAACAAGAAAGGGATAAAGAGAGTTGGCTTACAATCGCCACTTCACATAATACTTAAATAATTCATACATCATCCAAAATACACACATAGACCGACTACGGTTGAATCCAAAAGAAAAGAAGATAAATGCTAGATCCCCGATCATCCCTACTGGGCTCCACTTCTGATCATCAGGGAACGAAACATAGTAACGGCCAAGGTCCTCGTCGAACTCCCACTTGCGTTCGGTAGCATCACCTGCACTGTTATCATCGGCAACTACAATTGTTTTGGTAGAATCTATGAGTTACAAGGACTCGTCGATCTCAAAACCCGCGAGATCAAGACTATTTAAGCTTATGGGTAGGATGGGGTAATGAGGTGGAGTTGCAGCAAGCACTAAGCAAATATGGTGGCTAACATACGCAAATAAGAGTGAGATGAGAAGCTACGCAACGGACTTGAAGCTAGAAGTGATCAAGAAGTGATCCTGAAACTACTTACGTTCCTACATAACCCAAACCGTGTTCACTTCCCGACTCTGCCGAAAAGAGACCATCATGGCTACACACGCGGTTGATGCATTTTAATTAAGTCAAGTGTCAAGTTCTCTACAGCCGGACATTAACAAATTCCCATCTGTCACATAACCACGAGCACGGCTTTCGAAAGTTTATACCCTGCAGGGGTTTCCCAACTTAGCCCATCACAAGCTCTGACGATCAACGAAGGATATTCCTTCTCCCACAAACACCCGATCAGTCTCGGAATCCCGGTTACAAGAAATTTCAACAATGTTGAAACAAGACCAGCAAGACCAACCGACTGTGCCGACAAATCCCGATAGGAGCTGCACATATCTCATTCTCATGGCACACCGGATGATACAAGCTACGAGTAAAACCAGCCCTCGAGTTTCCCCAAGGTGGCCCCGCAGGCGGCTCGGTTCGGACCAACAATCAGAGGAGCACTGGCCCGGGGGGGCTAAAATAAAGATGACCCTCAGGCTCGTGAAAACCCAAGGGAAAGGTATAGGTTGTTAGACAAATGTAAAACAAAGGTTGGGCCTTGCTGGAGGAGTTTTAT
Organism: Triticum aestivum; assembly: GCF_018294505.1. NCBI lineage: Eukaryota > Viridiplantae > Streptophyta > Magnoliopsida > Poales > Poaceae > Triticum > Triticum aestivum. Next base: position 236,990,852 of record NC_057805.1, read on the forward strand.
TCAAAGCGAACTGTCAAGGGGGTCCCATAACCCCAACCGCGTAAGGAATGCAAAATCAAGGAACATAACACCGGTATGTCGGAAACTAGGGCGGCAAGAGTGGAACAAAACACCAGGCATAAGGCCGAGCCTTCCACACCTTACCAAGTATATAGATGCATTAATTAAATAAGAGATATTGTAATATCCCAAAATCATCATGTTCCAACATGGAGCAAACTTTAGCTTCACCTTCGACTAACAACACTATAAGAGGGGCTGAGCAAAAGCGGTAACTTAGCCAAACAATGGTTTGCTAGGAAGGTGGGTTAGAATCTTGACATGGCAATATGGGAGGCATGATAAACAAGTGGTAGGTAGCGCGACATAGTGATAGAGCCAACAACTAGCAAGCAAAGATAGAAGTGATATCGAGGGTAATGGTCATCTTGCCTTCAAAGTTCTCAGAGTTGTAAAAAGCTTGATCCTCGTTAGCGTACTCAACAGGTTCCTCGTTCACGAACTCGTCTCCCAGCTCTACCCAAAGCAAGAACACAAGCATGTAACAACAATCAATCATGTTGCAATGCACAAGCAACATGATGCAATACATGGCATGGGATGCAAGGTATGATGTGCAATACATATGAGAACTCCGGAAGGGAAAATGATGATCCAGGAATCCACTTGCCAAACTAGGTATGCCGCTGGAAATATGAGGTGATTTCGGTCAAAATCGATATAAGGATCACCGGAAACGGATGCATGGTTTGCAAATAACAAGCAACACAAGAATGATGCAAATCTGCGCTTAACAACAACATAGCACTTCCAATGCATCATAAAACTATGCTACAACACTCCAAAATAGCAACAATGCCATTGGCAGTGAAGAACACATGAAGCTCTACAAATCATGAACACTAAGCTTGTGCTAGTTCTCACTAGAACAAGCCTAAAACAGCATGACAAAAATGCAAATGATAACAGCTTCACAGACGGTGAAAATACTACACATGGCATAAACAACATCAGGTAGCAATGTTTAGAGCTAGCAAACAACATGCTACATGAACATATCATGGCAAACAAAGATATGGCATACTAGTGCTAAAGACATAGAACAAAACTCCCTTAGTGAACTTTAACCAAAGAGGCATGGAAAATATGGTAGCACCCATGAAAACATGGCAAGTTATATGAACAGTTTTAGACGGAAGAAAAACAGAGCATGATAGGAACAGATTCATGGTAGCAACTTTGCAAGCTCAAACCACCCACCACAAAGCATTTCTTCGTGGCATAACAAGGTACCCAACAGTAAGTAGACATGTTCAAGAAGTTATGCATGGAAATATCAAGTTCATAGGGTACATGCATCACTAAAAACACCCATAGCAAAGTTGAATCCAATGTTAACAATCTGCCAGGAACAATATTTAGCAAAAGTAGAGAGAGGAAATAACATGCTAGATTACTCTATAATTACAAAAAGAGGCACGAATGGATAGAGCAATACCATATATTCAAAACACTCTTACTAAACTATCTCAAAATGTGCATGGATCTCATGGTAGCAACATGGAAACATAGCATCACAATGTACCAGGAAAAGACTTGTTTCTTTCCATGCATAACCCTGACCCACTTTGCGTAGCCATTTACTATAGCATATTTCTACAACCCACCAACACAACTCTAAGCAAGGGTAGAGTCATGAACAATGCAAGTATCAATGGAGTATGCAAGGGAGGCAAGCCTAGCAAGGTTGCCATTCAAGATATATATCATGCATTCGATGAAACAACGAAAATGCTATTATGATGAATAATGGTTCATCATGGTCAAAGGGCTGCTTTCCTGTTTTAACAAAGCCTTCGAGGTCTTCAAATATCTCTGGTCCAACTCCAAGCATTTCGTCTACTTCGTCAACTATCGTCGAAAGCAAGCATAATAAGCAACACAACAAGGCAGAAAATAAAAGTGCTCTAAAAATATTGATTTGAATTTTCTAGGACATCTCTGGTTATATGAAAATTAACCAGAGTGGTTTCATTGGAATTGGGTTAGTGGATATTTCTAAACATTTTGATATGATGGAATCAAGGGGTTTATGGATTTGCAAGAAGTGTACAGAAACATATTTTTGAAAACTGAGCAAAGGCACCCATTTAACAAAGCATGATTTTAGAAGCATCTAGGAGTTGGTTTATCTGGATTTGGAGTTCAAACGAATTTCCTATGAATTTGTAAAGTTGACAAATATGCAGAAATGTCTCATTATTTTGTGTGGCACATAAAGTATTGATAAAAATGTTCATAACCTAAATTATGAACTTAGAAGTACCTAGGAATTTGAATCATGGAATTTGGATCAATTTTGAGCTCTCTGTGATTTTCTAAAGTTCATCACAAAAATAGGAAAATGGGGTTCTATGAAATATGTGAAGAAAAGTTTCCTGGAAAAATGTGCAAACAGCAGCATGTGATAGATCATGAATTTATGAACTACTAGAAATTTGAATCATCAAATTTGGAGCCATTTGAATTACTTGTGGATTTTATAAGTCATCTAAGAAAAGAAAATAAGAAAAAGGCTATACCCTTATTCTGCGCACTGGGCGAGAGATAGGCAGTGGGCCGGTCCAGCGCCTCAACTGCGCGGGTGGCAGGGGCGACGTCGAAGGCGCCCCAAACGGAATACGCCTTCGCTGCTCGGGAAGCGGGTTTACTCCCGGTCCGTCTCCACTTAAACGGGCGGGGCCCGCCCACCGGGTCGCTGACGAGCAGGGCCCGGTGCTCAGGTCGTCTCCTACGTCCCACTCAAACAGAGCAGCGGCACGGGAGGCAAGGGCGAGTGGGCGCCGGCGCTCTCCTCGGTGGTACCGGCCACCTCCGGCGACGCCCGGCGTACCGGCATGCTCAAGAGAGCGTGCCGCATCCTCCGAGGTGCTTCACGATCGCAGGGGTGGCCAGACGCGAGCGCATCATCGGCCGCGGCGGGCGAGGCCCGCGGTGGTGATGGAACTCGACGGAACAGCCACAGGGAGGAGAGGGAGAAGCACGGGAGGGCTCGCGGTGATGGTGGTGGTGCTCTAGTGCGGTCCAGAGGGAAGGAGGAGGAGAGGTGGGAGCGAATTTAGGCGGAGGCCGACCGCAAGGCTCCGTCCATGGAGGATGTTGGAGGGCACGGGAGGAAGAATGGGTTGGCCTGGGTGGTGTTCGGGAAAGAGAGGGAGCAAATGGAGCAGCGAGGAAGGCCTGGACGGCCTTAACTAGCCGACCCGCGGCTCGCCATGGACGCGGTGCATGGGTGGCTGCGGCAACGGCTCGGGCGGCCAAGAGAGAGAGCTAGGGGTTGTCTGTGGTGCTCGTGGGGGTGGAGTAGGGCGCCAGGGAGAGAGATAGGGAGCGGGGCGAGCTCCGGGTGGAGCCACGAGCTCGCACAACATTGGTGGGCTCGGGCGGCTCTGGGCACGCGCGGCATGGGCAAGACAGAGGGGAAAAGGAGGGGGGAGCACGGTGGCGTGTTGCGGACGTCGAGGCACCTCGACTAGCGCGAGGGAGAGGCTCGAGGCTGTCGAGGGACGCGGTGTCAACGCTCGAGTGCTCTGCCACGCGCTCCAGAGCATGCAAACGGCCGGCACCCGTGGCTTTTTGCACACACTCGCGCGTCCACTTGCGTCTGGCGTCTGCAGGGGGTATGGGCAAAAGCTGAGGAGAGCTCTGGAAGCTCTGGAATGTCAAGGAGGGAGAGAGAGGCTGAGAGAGAGGGAGAATGCTGCTGCCCAGAGAAGAAAAATGGGGTTCTACCCCCCTTAATCATGGCTCCTCGGGCAGGGAAAGATGCAGGAGGTTGAGGAGGACCAGATGAGGTTGTGGGAAAAAGTTGAGCTCATGGAGATTAGTGGAAATGGACAAAACATGCATTTTAAATTTCTGCCAGAAGGTGTTTGATGTAGGTTTGGGCAAGCAAATGGACTTCCCTTGTCATGAGGCTTGACAGGGTCAAATGGCCTGAGAAAATAAGAGGTTCCACCAAGATTGAGTTCATTTGGGCAAAGTTGCCAATGCAACTTTTGTAAACCCTAGAAATCAACAGAAATGGACTTTCCAAGATTTATTCATGCCAATCTATTCTCCTTGATGCACCACTTAGTGTAGTGTCATCATTTGAGGTTCTGAACATGTCCACAAAAGTTGAGATCAAAAGGAGAAAGTTGCCAATGTAAAGTTGTTCAAATTTGGTTCTGGACAGAGAGGGTTTTGGGGCACTTTGATCAAGATATCATTCTCTCCAACTTGTTCCATTTGGTATAGATGAAAAATTAGACCATTTGAGAATGTGCACCAAGTTTTAGAACATTTTGACATGTTTGGCAATGTAAAGTTGCTCAAACTTCAAAATGGACAGAAATGGTTTTGATGGGATTTCATGGGGTTATACTAATCTCCATGACATGAGACTTGGCAAGATCATCACACATGTCATATGTGACATGCTAGAATTTTCTTGGAATTTTTGGGGAATATTTCCTTTGTAAATATTTCAAAAGCTTGAAATATCCAGAAAGGGTTTTTGAGATATTTGACCAATATTTTGAACATGACCATGTGTCGAAACTCTTACATATGGACAATATATGTCCACTAAGTTTCCCTAGGTTTTCCCCAAATATTTTTAAAGCATTAAAATAATTTTAACCTATTAAAGACCATTGCTGGACTTAAGAAAAAGCCTTTCAATAAAATAGGAAAATAACTTTTAAAATTATATTTTTGTGGTTTCTGGGTGTCCTATATCTAATAGGAGTCAAATATATTTTTGGAAAGATTTTTACTGCCCTTAATTAAGTACTTGCAGTGCAAATCTCAATTCAGGGGTTTTTGGAAAACTAATTTTTGAAAATACTATTTGGCCAAATTATTTTTGTAAGAAATTATTTTTATGTCCTATACACATGGCATGATCATTGGAAAAGGTTTCTGGATCAAGGAGAAGGAGTATAAGAGTTGGAGGATTTATTTGATTTTTAGAGCACTTGCAACCAACGCACACAAAAAAATCTAATCAACCGAAGTGCAAAGCACTCAAAAGTTTTTTTTGTCAAACCATATTTTACCATGATTTATTAGCTTAAGTGTTGTGGCATGAAAATTAGGGTGTGACAGAAGATGACCCTTCTTGCGACAAAACCACCATGCGGTTATGCCTCTAAATCGTGCCTCAACACGTGGGAGATATAGCCGCATCGTGGGCGTTATAAGTTGGTATCAGAGCCATCCCCGACTTAGGAGCCCCTTGCTTGATCGAATCACTGACGTTGTTGAGTCTAGAACAAAAATGTTTTGAGTCTTAGGATTATATATATCGGAGAGTAGGATTCTTTTTACTCCTCAGTCCCATCGTTGCTCTGGTGAGGCCTCCTGACGTAGATGTTTTGTCTTTCCTCTCCTCAAATTTCACTAACTTTTTTTAGGATCACGCGGGTACCTTGGAATCGTTCCGATATTCCTGTGATGAGAACATTGTTCTTGGTGCCTCCTGACATTTAGGGGTTGTGGCAGTGTCCCGGGGAGTTGAGCTCCGAGGTGTTGTCGTCACAATTTTATCATTGCAGTTCTGGAATACCTGAGTTTCTCCGACATCGAATATCTCTTTTATGCAGCCAGTGGTGAGATAACCTCGACGCCACCCAGTACTGGGGCGAGAGTTCGGGAGTATTGCCATAGCTCATATAACGGATGCTTTTCGAAGGTTGAGGTGCACGATTTCCGAAGTTTTCTTGGTTATGTGTTGATGGATGGATACAACTGGATGTAGGGATTGTTAGTTTGGGTGAGATATTGTGCTTCCCCTGTATCCCCAACACCAGATTGCATAACTAGAAAGTTTCGGGAGTTTATAGGTGGAATTCAAGTAGCTCTAGTTATTCTTCCCACAGATATTTGGTTTGTGATTGGGTAATCCTTACAACTTATTTGTTCCAGTTGTACCTTGTTTTCATTCATCAATCCCTTATCAAGTGGCTTCTCACCTTAATGGACGTATGATGTTAACTTTGGAATTCATTCATTCAATCCTTGTTCGAATGCTTATTCTGAAGACTATTTGTTGCAATTTCTATCCGTTGATTCAGCTTGTCTATCTGTTTATCAAGATTCTAACGGATGTCACCCTCTTCAGGATGGCTCCTCCAACGCGTCGGAATCCGCAACGTGCTGAGGGAGAGCAGTCCAACCCTCCGCCACCTCCTCCGCCTCCGGAGGCATGGGAAGCTGTCATGGCAGCAACCAACGCCAACACCCAGATGCTTTTGCAAATCTTACAAGAGCGCAACCAAGGAACTCAAGGTCAAGGGCAGTTCAACAATCAGCCTCAGTTTGCTACCCTCAACCAGTTCCTTGCAAATTAGCCAAAGTCTTTGAGCAACTGTGTCGAGGCCACGGACTCTGATGATTGGCTCGTGGACATCTGCAAGCATTTTGAATGTAGCAATGTCAGGCCTGAGGACTACGTCAAGTTTGCTTCATTTCAGCTCAAGGACCAAGCTGCTGATTGGTATCAACAATACAAAGACTCCTGAGGAGGTCGAGTGATTACCTGGACTAACTTCTGTCGGGACTTTAAGCTCGCCACATTCCTGCAAGTGTTGTTGAGAGCAAGCGTGAGGAGTTCCGCAATCTCAAGCAAGAAAGAATGTCTGTGTACCAATACAACATCCAGTTTCAGAAACTTGCTCGCTTCACAAGGCAAGACGTTCCTGATGAAAAGAGCATGATCTATCACTTCGGAGGTGGCCTCAGAGAGGATCTGTAGTTAGCTCTCGTTCTTGTTGAGCCTACTCAGTTTGATCATTTCTATAACATGGCCCTCAAACAAGAAGCTACTCAGCTCAAGTGTGAGGCTTCAAAGAAGAGAATCAGGCATGCAGTTCAGTCTTCTTCTTCCTCACAAGTGGCAGCTAAGCATCAGAAGTTCTGGCTTCCTCCTCCTCTATTTCGTCAGCCCTACTAGCAGAAGAACAAAGGTGGCCATGGATCTTCCCACCCACCCAACCCAGGCTATCAGAACAAGTCTCAGACTCAAGCTCCAAGGTCAAGTGCTCCTTATCATCGTCCGCTCTCAGAGGTGACTTGCAAAAAATGTCACAGAAAGTCACTATGCAAACAAGTGCTTCAACCAAAGGTGCCTTCCGCCTCCTCCTCCTGTGAGATCGGCAAGCAATGCAGTGGTCAAGCACAATCCAAAGTTTGCAAAGGTGAACATGTTGAATGCAGCTCAAGCAAAGGATTCTTCAGAAGTGATCATGGGTAATCTTCTAGTTAATGATATTCCTGCAAAAGTCTTATTTGATACCGGTTCATCGCATTCTTTCATGTCATATCCATTTGCATCGAAGCACAATTTTGAAACAGAGGTTCTACCTAGAGCATTGCAAGTTGTTTCTCCGGCTAAGCGTTTGAGATCTAGCATGTTGGTTCCGAATGTCGGTATCAAGATGGGTAACTATAAATTTATGTCTTATCCAATTGTTCTTGGTGACTCTGATATTGATCTAATTCTCGGGATGGACTGGCTTTCTAAGCACAAGGCTCAACTTGATCGTGCTGCTGGAGAGATTCAATTGACACACTCTTCTGAGGATGTGATCATCTATGCCCCTCATGACGAAACCATTCGGTTATTCTCTCTCAATGAGAAGGGCGATTTAGATGCAATCTCTCAGATTCCAGTCGTTTGTGAGTACCAAGATGTCTTTCCAGAAGAGCTTCCGGGTATGCCTCCTCAGCGGCCAGTTGAGTTCGTTATCGATCTTGAGCCTGGTACTGAACCCGTTTGCAAGCGTCCATACAAGCTTGGACCAAAGGATCTAAAGGAATTAAAGAAACAACTCGATGAACAAGAGCGTATGGGTTTGATCAGACCGAGTTCATCTCCGTGGGGTTGTGGTGTTCTTCTTGTCCAGAAGAAAGATGGCACGGACCGACTTTGCGTCGATTACCGTCCATTGAACAAGAAGACAATCAAGAACAAGTATCCACTTCCCAACATCAATGAGCTATTCGAGCAACTTAAAGGTGCACAAGTGTTTTCCAAGCTTGACCTCCGTATGGGTTATCATCAGATTCACATTCGTGAACAAGATATTCCCAATACAGCATTCAGAACAAGCTTTTGTTCTTATGAATAAACTGTCATGTCTTTCGGCCTTGTCAATGCTCCTCCAACGTTCTCTCGCATGATGAACTTCATCTTCAACCCCTACACCACTGAATTCGTCCTGGTGTATCTCGATGATATCTTGGTCTTCTCCAAGAATAAGAAGGACCATGCCAAGCATTTGCGATTGGTGCTCGACAAGCTCAGAGAGTATCAATTCTATGCGAAGTTTTCCAAATGTGGGTTCTGGCTTGATGAAGTTCTTTACCTTGGTCATATCATCTCCCCCAAAGGCATTGCTATTAATTCGGAGAAGGTTTCTGCAATTGTGAACTGGGAATCTCCTCAGAATGTCAAGAAGCTCCGCGGTTTCCTTGGACTTGCAAGCTATTGCCGAAGATTCATTGAGAATTTCTCTAAGATTGCAAAGCCTCTTTCCAACCTCCCCCAGAAGCATGTCAAGTATGTCTGGACACCTGAGTGTGACGTTGCTTTCAACACCCTCAAAGAGAAGCTCGTCTCAGCTCCTGTCTTAACTCCTCCTGATGAATCCAAGCCATTCGAATTTTTCTGTGATGCCTCTTTGCAAGGTCACGGCGCTGTGTTAATGCAAGAGAAGAAACTTGTGGCCTATACCTCTCATCAGTTGAAGCCCAATGAAAGGAACTACCCCACTCACGATCTTGAGTTGGCGGCAGTTGTCCATGCATTAATAACATGGAGACATCTCTTGTTGGGAAGGCAAGTGGACATTTTCACTGATCACAAGAGCCTCAAGTATATCTTCACTCAACCCAACCTCAACCTCATACAAACTTGTTGGGTCAAAATGATTCAAGAGTACAATCCAAGTATTGAATATACTCTAGGTAAGGCCAATGTAATTGTAGATGCTTTGAGCAGAAAGGCTTACTGCAACAGCTTAATTCTCAAGCTATTCCAACCGGATCTGTGTGAAGCTTTCCGCAAACTCAGTCTCCAAGTTGTTCCTCAAGGTTTTCTTGCCAACCTTCAAGTCACTCCAACTTTGGAAGACCAAATTCGTGAGGCACAACTCCTTGACACCATGGTGAAGAAGGTGAAACACGGTATTGCCAAGGGCTTATCCAAATACAAGTGCGATCACATTGATGACAAAGACACTTTATTCTTCGAGGACTGGATTGTGGTTCCTAAAGGTGATCTAAGGAAGGTCATAATGAACGAAGCGCACAATTCTCTTCTGTCCATTCATCCTGGCAGTTCAAAGATGTACCATGACCTTAAGCAGTCGTATTGGTGGTCTCAAATGAAGCGAGATGTGACGCCCCCGATTTGACCGTACACTAATCATGCACGCAAATGTGTACGATCAAGGTCAGGGACTCACGGGAAGATATCACAACACAACTCTAAAACATAAATAAGTCATACAAGCATCATAATACAAGCCAGGGGCCTCGAGGGCTCGAATACAAGTGCTGGATCACAGACGAGTCAGCGGAAGAAACAATATCTGAGTACAGACATAAGTTAAACAAGTTGCCTTAAGAAGGCTAGCACAAACTGGGATACAGATCGAACGAGGCACAGGCCTCCTGCCTGGGATCCTCCTAACTACTCCTGGTCGTCGTTAGCGGCCTGCACGTAGTAGTAGGCACCTCCAGTGTCGTAGGAGTCGTCGTCGACGGTGGCATCTGGCTCCTGGACTCCAGCATCTGGTTGCGACAACCAGATAGAAAGGAAAGGGGGAAAAGAGGGAGAGAAGCAACCGTGAGTACTCATCCAAAGTACTCGCAAGCAAGGAGCTACACTACATATGCATGGGTATATGTGTAAAGGGGCATATCAGTGGACTGAACTGCAGAATGCCAGAATAAAAGGGGGATAGCTAGTTCTGTCGAAGACTACACTTCTGGCCATCTCCATCTTGCAGCATGTAGAAGAGAGTAGATTGAAGTCCTCCAAGTAGCATCGCATAGCATAATCCTACCCGGCGATCCCCTCCTCGTCGCCCTGTTAGAGAGCGATCACCGGGTTGTATTTGGCACTTGGAAGGGTGTATTTTACTCAGTATCCAGTTCTAGTTGTCATAAGGTCAAGGTACAACTCTGGGTCGTCCTTTTACCGAGGGACACGGCTATTCGAATAGATAAACTTCCCTGCAGGGGTGCACCACATAACCCAACACACTCGATCCCATTTGGCCAGACACACTTTTCTGGGTCATGCCCGGCCTCGTAAGATCAACACGTCGCAGCCCCACCTAGGCTCAACAGAGAGGTCAGCACGCCGGTCTAAACTTATGCACGCAGGGGTCTGGGCCCATCGCCCTATGCACACCTGCATGTTGCGTACGCGGCCGGAAGCAGACCTAGCCCCCTTAATACAAGCGCGAGCTTACGGTCCAATGCGGCGCGCGCCACTCAGTCGCTGACGTCAAAAGAGCTTCGGCTGATACCACGACGTCGGGATACCCATAACTACTCCCGCGTAGATGGCTAGTGCGTATAGACCAAATGGCCAGACTCAGATCAAATACCAAGATCTCGTTAAGCGTGTTAAGTATCCGCGAACGCCGGCCAGGGCCAGGCCCACCTCTCACCTAGGCGGTCTCAACCTGCCGTGTCGCTCCGCCACAAAGATCCACTTGCGGGTACTCCTACGAGCCGACCCGACTTTAGTCGTCACATGTGTCATGTGTATAGTATATAAGTATATACCCGTGATCACGGCCCGATAGTATAGCACAGCAGACGGACAAGAATGTAGGGCCACTGATGGAAAACTAGCATCCTATACTAAGCATGTAGGATTGCAGGTAAAGGTAACAACAGTAGTAGCAAGGATAGGCTATGCATCAGGATAGGATATCGGAAAGCAGTAACATGCTACACTACTCTAATGCAAGCAGTATAGAGAAGAATAGGCGATATCTGGTGATCAAGGGGGGGGCTTGCCTGGTTGCTCTGGCAAGTAGGAGGGGTCGTCAACTCCGTAGTCGAACTGGGCAGCAGCAGTGTCGGTCTCGTAGTCTACCGGAGAGAAGAGGGGGAAGAAATAGTAAATACAATGCAAACATAAACATGACGATGCGTGACATGACAATGAGCAGTGCTACGTGTGCCCTAACGCGACACTAGGTGGTACCGGCGAAGGGGGGAACATCCGGGAAAGTATTCCCGATGTTTCGCGTTTCGGACAGACGGACCGGAGGGGGAAAGTTGCGAGTTCGATAGGTTAGGGAGGCGTGGTGGACGAACGGACTGCGTATTCAGATTCGTCTCGTCGTTCTGAGCAACTTTCATGTAGAAAACATTTTCATCCGAGTTACGGTTTAAAAGATATGAATTTTCAAAGATTATTTGAATTTCTGGAATTATTTGAATTTAGCAAAAATGAATTATGACGTCAGCATGAGGTAACGCTGACGTCAGCAGGTCAACAGGTCGGCTGACCAGTCAAACCAGACAGGTGGGTCCTACCTGTCATAGACAGTGGACTAACAGAAGATTAAACTAACTAAAATTAGATTAGTTAACTACTGGACCCCACCTGTCATTGTCTAATCATCTAAACTAATTAGTTTTAATTATTAAAATGTTTTAATTACCGGATTAAGTGGTGGGGCCCGCACGTCAGTGGCTGGGGCCTGCCCAGTCAGCCCAGTTGACCAGGTCAACAGGTCAACAGGGGGCGAAAGGGCCCACTGGCAGTGACCTAGGGGGTGGCCCCAGGTGTACCAGCTCAGCGCGGCCAGCGGCTCAACGCCTGCGACGCCAAACGCGGCAGCGCGGCTCGGATCTCGCCGGAAAACGCGTACAGGGCTCGGGGAGGAGCGGGGCTAGCCTCATTCGAACGAGCTCTCAGCGCCGCATCCAGTGGTGGCCGTAGCATCGTCGGACTTGGCCGGAATCGGCGCCGGTGAGCGGCGGAGGTGGCGGCGTGCACGGGTGCTCGACGAAAACGGAGCTACGACGTGCTATCGAGCAAACGGAGAGGCTGGGGAGTATCTACGCGTTGTGGGGAGTGCAACGGGCTTGAGCCCGTGACCAAAAGGTCACCGGAGCCTTGCCGGCGGCGAACTCCGCGGCGACGTGTTCAGGCGCAAGCAGAGCGGCGGCTAAGAGAGCTCAAGAGGCCAGGGGAGCGAGGGGAGAGGATGAGGGGCTCACGGCGCGGCGCAAGAAAGGCCCGTGGGAGGTTTAGGAGCTGCTGTGCAGTGGATCGACGCCGGCGAGCTCCTGTGATCCGAAGTGGAAGACGAGGCCGGGGCAGCGTTCGGGGTCGCCCGGCGTCCTGCGGCTCAACGGGGAGGCGTAGTCGCGGGAGGCGGAGCGGCTGGACACGAAGAGGTCGCGAGGAAAGCACGGTGGTCGCGTGAACGACGGAGAACGGCGACGACCGCGTCGTCTCCTCTCTAGAACGAGGGAGAGGGGAGAGGTGGATCTGGGGGAGGGGAGGCGCAGAGGCGAGCTAGAGGGGGCAAGTGGGAGGCGCGATCGAGGAGGCGGAGCGTGGCGGCCTTATCCTTCCCCGTCGCCGGCGAGGGGGTGCGGCGGGGACCTGCCCCTGTTCCGACCCCTATCGGGGGAACAGGGAAGGGGAGGGAGCGACCGAGCGAGGTGGGCCAGGCCGGCTGGGCCTGGGGGTCGGCCCAGTTGGGCCAGGGTCCAGTGGGGGAAGGGGGGTTCCTTTTCTTGTTTGTTTTTTTCTTTTTGTTCTGTTTTCTCTTTTGTATTTTCTTTTCTTTTTATTTATTTTCTTTTCTGTTTTACATCATTTTAAAATAGTTAGGCATTTTCTAAAAATATGTTTTCTCCACAATAATTATCAGTGCAATATCTGGCACCCACCGAACAATTTTGTTTAAATTTTTGAAAACTTTTATTATCGACATTAATTTGAATTTAAATTTTGAACGGTTTCGAATCATCGCGAGGTTAACAACAGTAACCGTGGTGACGTGGCATCATTAGCGTGGGATTACTGTAGCTTAATTATCCGGGCGTCACAAATCTCCTCCACTACAAGAAATCTCGTCCCGAGATTTAGGAGGTAGAAGGAAAAAATGCGGGGTATTCTTCGCGCAGACGATCCTCTCGTTCCCAAGTGGCTTCATCTTCAGAATGGTGCGACCACTGGACTTTGAGGAACTTGATCGCCTTCTGACGTGTGCGGCGTTCAGCTTGGTCGAGAATGCGGACCGGATGCTCCTTATAGGAGAGGTCCTGCTGCAATTCGAGCACTTCATGATCCACTGCTCTGATTGGGTCCTTGAAGCAACGGCGGAGCTGTGACACATGGAACACATCGTGAACCTGAGAAAGGTTCGGCGGAAGCTCCTGTTGGTATGCCACTTTTCCACGCCTTTTGAGAATAGTGAATGGGCCAATATAGCAAGGAGCTAGTTTGCCCTTGATTCCGAAACGGTGAGCACCCTTCATAGGTGTGACTCGAAGATAAGCCTTTTCGCCAGGTTGATAGACCATGTCTTTATGATGACGGTCATACTGACTCTTCTGACGTGACTGAGCAGTCTTGAGATTCTCACGAATAATGCGGACTTGTTCTTCGGCATCTTGGATAATATCCGGACCAAAGACTGGACGTTCCCCAGTTTCTGACCAGTTCAGAGGGGTTCGGCACTTTCGTCCATATAACACTTCGAAGGGGGCCATCTTCAGACTAGCTTGATAGCTATTATTATAAGAGAACTCAGCATACGGGAGAGATTCCTCCCATTTCTTGCCGAAGGAAATAACACAAGCTCGAAGCATATCTTCGAGAACTTGGTTGACGCGTTCAACTTGCCCTTGCGACTGAGGATGAAACGCAGTACTGAATGACAGATGAGTTCCCATGGCTTCTTGGAAACTTGCCCAGAATCTTGAAGTGAATAAGCTGCCACGGTCTGAACTGATAACCAATGGAATACCATGGAGTGAAACAATCCTGGACATATAGAGCGTTGCCAGCTGACTAGCAGTGATCGTTTCTTTAACCGCCAGAAAATGTGCAACTTTGGAAAGCCGGTCAATGACGACAAGAATAGCATCATTACCTTTCTGTGATTTGGGAAATCCAGTCACGAAGTCCATCTCAACATGGTCCCATTTCCATTCAGGAATAGAGATAGGTTGCAGAGTTCCAGCAGGCCTTTGATGTTCTGCTTTGATACGACGGCAAACGTCACACTCAGCAACATAACGAGCAATGTCTTGTTTCATATTAGACCACCAGAATCTCTGACGGATGTCTTGGTACATCTTTGTACTACCAGGATGTATACATAGAGGCGTATCATGAGCTTCTTTCATAACTTCCTGTGTCATATCCAGGTTTTTCTCTGCACATGGCACCACTAGGCGGCCCTTGAAGTATAAGGTGCCATCTTCAGCAATAGTGAAGAATGAGGGCTTTCCTTCTGCGAGGTAGCGCTTAATCTTGTGGGCTTCAGAGTCATACTTCTGTAGCCTTTTGATGCTGTCCACGAGATCTGGTTTAGCAACTAGGGTATTGAGGGAACCCTGGGTAACAACATGGAGGTTCACCTTGCCAAACTCCTTAGGAGGGGGAGCGAGTGCACCCGGAGGAACAATATGGAGGTTCAGCTTCCTGAATTCTTCAACAAGCGAGGGCTGAACTTTGTGAACCTGGAGGTGGTTGCAGTAAGACTTGCGGCTCAAGGCATCAGCCATTACATTAGCCTTGCCTGGCGTATAGGAAATACCCAAGTCAAAGTCTGCAACAAGCTCCATCCATCTCTGCTGACGGAGGTTCAGATCTGGCTGAGTAAACAGATACTTCAGACTTTGGTGGTCAGTGAAGATCTCGCAACGATTACCGAGAAGGTAATGTCGCCACTGCTTCAGCGCATGAATGACAGCAGCAAGTTCGAGGTCGTGAACTGGGTAGTTCTCTTCGTGAGGGCGCAATTGCCGAGAGGCATAAGCAATCACTTTGCGGTCTTGCATTAGGACACAGCCTAATCCTTGACGGGAAGCGTCGCAGTAAATGACGAAGTCCTTCTTAGTATCAGGTGGAGCTAGAACTGGGGCAGAAGTCAACTTGTCTTTGAGTGCCTGGAAACTTTCCTGACATTTGTCTGTCCATTGGAACTTGACGCCCTTATGCAACAGGTTAGTCAGAGGCCTGGCGATCTTGGAGAAGTTCTCGACGAATCGACGGCAATAGCTGGCGAGACCGAGAAAACTTCTGACTTGCTTAACGTTCTTGGGAGGAGTCCAATCAAGAATAGCCTGAACTCGCTCGGGGTTGACGGCAATACCATCCTTAGAGATGACATGCCCAAGATAGGTTACTTCCGGTAGCCAGAATTCACATTTGGAGAACTTGGCATATAGTTGATGCTCTCGTAGCTTTTCCAGCACAAGTCGAAGATGTTCAGCATGTTCTTCTTCGTTCTTGGAAAATACCAGGATATCATCCAGATAAACCACGACGAACTTGTCGAGGTAATCCATGAATATATAGTTCATCAGACGAGAGAAGGTGGCTGGAGCATTGGTTAAACCGAAAGACATGACGGTGTACTCGTATGAACCATAGCGAGTCACGAAGGCGGTCTTTGGGATATCCTCTTCGCGAACACGGATCTGGTGGTAACCCAACCTCAAGTCGAGCTTAGAGAACACTGACGAACCCGCCAGTTGATCATACAGATCATTGATCCGAGGAAGAGGGTATTTATTCTGAATGGTAGCTTGGTTTATAGGACGGTAGTCTTGAACTAACCGGTTTGTCCCATCCTTCTTCTTGACAAAGAGAGAAGGTGCTCCCCAAGGAGAGCAACTTGGGCGAATGAATCCTTTGCGAAGAGATTTGTCGATTTCCTCCTTAAGCTCAAGGAGTTCATGTGGTGGCATTTTGTAGGGTCGCTTGGCTATAGGAGTGGTGCCTGGTTTCAAGTCGATGATGAATTCGACAGCTCTAGCAGGGGGAATCCCTGGAAGTTCTTCAGGAAAGACATCGAGGAATTCACGCACGACGGGAATGTTTTCAATGCCCTCGAGTGGTGCAGCGTTCAATGCATTCAATGCATAGAGCCTGGCCTCGGCATTTTGCACCAGATGAGCTTGGTAAGCAACTATTTCATCTGAAGGGTGTAGCAGATGGACGGTCTTAGTGGCGCAAACTATAGAAGCAGTATGCGCTTTCAACCAATCCATACCAAAAATGAGGTCGATGTTAGACGACTTCAGGATAATGGGAGAGGCATAGAATTCCAGCCCTTCGATTTCCACGGGGACATCGATGCCAACCAAGGAGGTTTGACACTGTCCCACGGGGGTTTTGACCAGTACCGAGGTGTTCATCTCCTCACATTTAACGTCGTGCTTGTATGCAAAATCTTCTGACATGAATGAATGCGATGCACCTGTATCAAATAAAACGGATGCTGGTACTGAATTTACGAGGAGTGTACCCATTACAGTAGCAGGCTGGTCTTGAGCTTCGTTGAGATCAACGTGGTTGGCATGAGCACGACCATAAGACTTAGAATTGTTGTTGCGGGGCTGGTTGTTACCACGGCCAGTTGCTGGAAGGGCCAGTTGATTCTGGTTCTGGTTGCATTCTCTAGCACGGTGCCCTGGTTGACCACACCTGAAGCACAAGCCATTATTGGGAGTGGGAACAGGGGCTTGGGACGGTGGAGCTGGAAGTCTTGACTGCCTAGATGGTGGTGGAGGCAGACGAGGTGCAGCATAGGTCTGCCTTGGGGCAGATGCATTTGGACGGTACATGATGTTCGGGATCCATATCTTACGCTTCTGGGAGGGCGAGCCCGAAGATGAGCCCGTGTCACGGTTACGCCTGTGAGAGCTCTGGTATTCCTGCAGACCAGTTTTGACATTAATGGCCTTGTTCACCAAGGTGGAAAAATCAGCAAAGTCATGCACTAGAAGTGTGAGCTTCATGTCAGCTTGAAGGCCATCACGGAACTTCTCCTGTCTGCGTGCATCAGTTGCAATGTCCTCCTCAGCATAGCGAGACAAGTCCAGAAACTCCCGCTGATAAGCTTCAACAGTTTTGTTGCCTTGGGTGAGGTTGCGGAACTCACGCTTCTTCCGGTCCATGACTCCCTGAGGAATGAAGCAGGCACGGAAAGCTGCTTGGAAGTCTGGCCATGTGATGATTGTTCCAGCTGGCAGAGTACGCCTGTGGCTGTCCCACCATTGAGCTGCGGGTCCCTTCAGAAAGAAGGAAGCAAAGTTGACATAGCTGGCAGGGGCTACATTGGCAGACTCCATCTCATAGGTGATGTCACGAAGCCAGTCATCAGCATCCAGAGGCTGAGTTGAGCTGCGGTACATAGTTGGATTGAGGCGCATGAATTCCTGCAGAGTTACTGGGGTTGGTTGCTGGTCCATATTGGGGCGAGGAAACTGAGCCATCATATTTTCCATGAATTGGCGGTTCAGTTCAAACTATTGGATCATACCTGCCATGTACTCAGGTGGTGGTGGGGCATCGCCACCACGACCACGACCACCTGGTCTAACCATCCTGCTAATATATAACAGGGGTAGTTCAGCATTGAGAAAATTTGCAAAGACAAGAATCATTCATGATGAAACATGCATAATGAAAGGAGCACGATAGCTACTACATAGTAGTCGGCATAACTTACAAAAGGGGTCATGCATAGAGTTCAGTACATAGAGTTCAGTACATAGACTAAAACATTATAGGCGGCACACAGGCTCGCGGCGAATGCATCTAACTCTACAAGCAAGCCTACATCAGTCCCAAGAGGTACTGTGGAGGTAATCGTAGCCCGACAGCTGGTAGTGAGGCAACGGATAGCCCTCCACGCCAGCAGACTGGGGGCTGCGGATACTCAGGTGTAGAGCCCGACGCTCAGGTGGCAGAAGAGGACCAAGTGCGGGAGAGTAGCCTCCCACCTCTGGCCAACCGACACCGTGGGGCATCACGGTCCTGGCTGGGTAGATCGCAGTACGCGGTAGCTGTCCAGATCGGACAAAGGGGTGCAGCAGCGTCAGAGCACGGTAAAGGTGCTGAAGGGTGGTGTACATCTCGTGGCGAAGAGCTCGGTTAGCTCGATCCAGCCCATCAGCATGCAGAACCAGGTTCTGATGGTAGAAGGGCTCTCGGGTGACAGTGGAGTAGGCAGCAGTATAGTATCCCTCCGCACCAACATCAGATGCGATAGCAATGTGCCTAAAAGGGGAGGTGTCCAACTCCCGATACTCTCCATGAAGACGTGTCAGAGCAGCATAGGCAGCATCGTGGACAGCCATATCGATGGTCACACCAACACCATGTGCGGTGTGCAGCACAGTAGTGGAGTCATACTCCCGCGAGTAGAGGTGGACGATGGCACGGTACTGCTCCTGGTTAAAGTCCTGGTACTCCTCGTAGACGGTGTACTCAGGGTGCCAGTGATAATCCAGATAGGTCATCATCTCAGCTAGCACAGCCGGTGATCCCGAGGCACCAATGGCCGTCGTGTGACGCACGACCTGCCTCGTGGGTTCCATCTGAAAGCAAAGATGTTTCAAAGGAGTCAAATGACAGTGTGTGAATTGTTCAAAACACTATTCTAAGAAACAACTATGGCTTATCCAACTTTGGGGTGAATGCGGTCACGGGATCCTAGTGTTAGAGTTAGTAAATTCGTTTAACCCGAGTAGAAGAGAGTTCAGAGTCCCAGAGTAAAGGTCGAGGAGTAAAAAGATCCTAGTACCACCCAATGGCGACGTGAGCCCGTAAGACACACAGCCATGTTAGTAAAAGTTTTGTAATGTCTAGACTCGACTTCGGCCAAGGAGTGTGGAAAGGGGGATTCCTACAGGCAGTCGGCTCTGATACCAACTTGTGACGCCCCTGATTTGACCGTACACTAATCATGCACGCAAATGTGTACGATCAAGGTCAGGGACTCACGGGAAGATATCACAACACAACTCTAAAACATAAATAAGTCATACAAGCATCATAATACAAGCCAGGGGCCTCGAGGGCTCGAACACAAGTGCTCGATCATAGACGAGTCAGTGGAAGCAACAATATCTGAGTACAAACATAAGTTAAACAAGTTGCCTTAAGAAGGCTAGCACAAACTGGGATACAGATCAAACGAGGCACAGGCCTCCTGCCTGGGATCCTCCTAACTACTCCTGGTCGTCGTCAGCGGCCTGCACGTAGTAGTAGGCACCTCCAGTGTCGTAGGAGTCGTCGTCGACGGTGGCGTCTGGCTCCTGGACTCCAGCATCTGGTTGCGACAACCAGATAGAAAGGAAAGGGGGAAAAGAGGGAGAGAAGCAACCGTGAGTACTCATCCAAAGTACTCGCAAGCAAGGAGCTACACTACATATGCATGGGTATATGTGTAAAGGGGCATATCAGTGGACTGAACTGCAGAATGCCAGAATAAAAGGGGGATAGCTAGTTCTGTCGAAGACTACGCTTCTGGCCATCTCCATCTTGCAGCATGTAGAAGAGAGTAGATTGAAGTCCTCCAAGTAGCATCGCATAGCATAATCCTACCCGGCGATCCCCTCCTCATCGCCCTGTTAGAGAGCGACCACCGGGTTGTATCTGGAACTTGGAAGGGTGTATTTTACTCAGTATCCAGTTCTAGTTGTCATAAGGTCAAGGTACAACTCTGGGTCGTCCTTTTACCGAGGGACACGGCTATTCGAATAGATAAACTCCCCTGCAGGGGTGCACCACATAACCCAACACGCTCGATCCCATTTGGCCGGACACACTTTTCTGGGTCATGCCCGGCCTCGTAAGATCAACACGTCACAGCCCCACCTAGGCTCAACAGAGAGGTCAGCACGCCGGTCTAAACCTATGCGCGCAGGGGTCTGGGCCCATCGCCCTATGCACACCTGCACGTTGCGTACGCGGCCGGAAGCAGACCTAGCCCCCTTAATACAAGCGCGAGCTTACGGTCCAATGCGGCGCGCGCCACTCAGTCGCTGACGTCAAAAGAGCTTCGGCTGATACCACGACGTCGGGATACCCATAACTACTCCCGCGTAGATGGCTAGTGCGTATAGACCAAATGGCCAGACTCAGATCAAATACCAAGATCTCGTTAAGCGTGTTAAGTATTCGCGAACGCCGGCCAGGGCCAGGCCCACCTCTCACCTAGGCGGTCTCAACCTGCCCTGTCGCTCCGCCACAAAGATCCACTTGCGGGTACTCCTACGAGCCGAGCCAACTTTAGTCGTCACATGTGTCATGTGTATATTATATAAGTATATACCCGTGATCACCGCCCAGGTGATCACGGCCCGATAGTATAGCACAGCAGACGGACAAGAATGTAGGACCACTGATGGAAAACTAGCATCCTATACTAAGCATGTAGGATTGCAGGTAAAGGTAATAACAGTAGTAGCAAGGATAGGCTATGCATCAGGATAGGATATCGGAAAGCAGTAACATGCTACACTACTCTAATGCAAGCAGTATAGAGAAGAATAGGCGATATCTGGTGATCAAGGGGGGGCTTTCCTGGTTGCTCTGGCAAGTAGGAGGGGTCGTCAACTCCGTAGTCGAACTGGGCAGCAGCAGTGTCGGTCTCGTAGTCTACCGGAGAGAAGAGGGGGAAGAAACAGTAAATACAATGCAAACATAAACATGACGATGCGTGACATGACAATGAGCAGTGCTAGGTGTGCCCTAACGCGACAGTAGGTGGTACCGGCGAAGGGGGGGAACATCCGGGAAAGTATTCCCGATGTTTCGCGTTTCGGACGGACGGACCGGAGGGGGAAAGTTGCGAGTTCGATAGGTTAGGGAGGCGTGGTGGACGAACGGACTGCGTATTCGGATTCGTCTCGTCGCTCTGAGCAACTTTCATGTAGAAAACATTTTCATCCGAGTTATGGTTTAAAAGATATGAATTTTCAAAGATTATTTGAATTTCTGGAATTATTTGAATTTAGCAAAAATGAATTATGACGTCAGCATGAGGTAACGCTGACGTCAGCAGGTCAACAGGTCGGCTGACCAGTCAAACCAGACAGGTGGGTCCTACCTGTCATAGACAGTGGACTAAGAGAAGATTAAACTAACTAAAATTAGATTAGTTAACTACTGGACCCCACCTGTCATTGTCTAATCATCTAAACTAATTAGTTTTAATTATTAAAATGTTTTAATTACCGGATTAAGTGGTGGGGCCCGCACGTCAGTGGCTGGGGCTGCCCAGTCAGCCCAGTTGACCAGGTCAACAGGTCAACAGGGGGCCAGAGGGCCCACTGGCAGTGACCCAGGGGTGGCCCCAGGTGTGCCAGCTCAGCGCGGCCGGCGGCTCAACGCCGGCGACGCCAAACGCGGCAGCGCGGCTCGGATCTCGCCAGAAAACGCGTACAGGGCTCGGGGAGGAGCGGGGCTAGCCTCATTCGAACGAGCTCTCAGCGCTGCATCCAGTGGTGGCCGTAGCATCGCCGGACTTGGCCGGAATCGGCGCCGGTGAGCGGCGGAGGTGGCGGCGTGCATGGGTGCTCGACGAAAACGGAGCTACGGCGTGCTATCGAGCAAACGGAGAGGCTGGGGAGTATCTACGCGTTGTGGGGAGTGCAACGGGCTTGAGCCCGTGACCAAAAGGTCACCGGAGCCTTGCCGGCGGCGAACTCCGCGGCGACGTGTTCAGGCGCAAGCAGAGCAGCGGCTACGAGAGCTCAAGAGGCCAGGAGAGCGAGGGGAGAGGATGAGGGGCTCACCGCGCGGCGCAAGAAAGGCCCGTGGGAGGTTTAGGAGCTGCTGTGCAGTGGATCGACGCCGGCGAGCTCCTGTGATCCGAAGTGGAAGACGAGGCCGGGGCAGCGTTCGGGGTCGCCCGGCATCCTGCGGCCCAACGGGGAGGCGTAGTCGCGGGAGGCGGAGCGGCTGGACATGAAGAGGTCGCGAGGAAAGCACGGTGGTCGCGTGAACGACGGAGAACGGCGGCGACCGCGTCGGTCTCCTCTCCAGAACGAAGGAGAGGGAGAGGGGAGAGGTGGATCTAGGGGAGGGGAGGCGCAAGGGCGAGCGAGAGGGGGCAAGTGGGAGGCGCGATCGAGGAGGCGGAGCGTGGCGGCCTTATCCTTCCCCGTCGCCGGCGAGGGGGTGCGGCGGGGACCTGCCCCTGTTCCGACCCCGGTCGAGGGAACAGGGAAGGGGAGGGAGCGACCGAGCGAGGTGGGCCAAGCCGGCTGGGCCAGGGGGTCGGCCTAGTTGGGCCAGGGTCCAGTGGGGGAAGGGGGGTTCCTTTTCTTGTTTGTTTTTTTCTTTTTGTTCTGTTTTCTCTTTTGTATTTTCTTTTCTTTTTATTTATTTTCTTTTCTGTTTTACATCATTTTAAAATAGTTAGGCATTTTCTAAAAATATGTTTTCTCCACAATAATTATCAGTGCAATATCTGGCACCCACCGAATAATTTTGTTTAAATTTTTGAAAACTTTTATTATCGACATTAATTTGAATTTAAATTTTGAACGGTTTCGAATCATCGCGAGGTTAACAACAGTAACCGTGGTGACGTGGCATCATTAGCGTGGGATTACTGTAGCTTAATTATCCGGGCGTCACACGAGAGATCACTCAATTCGTGAATGAATGTGATGTCTGTCGAAGGGTGAAAGCAGAACACTAACGACCAGCTAGTCTCCTCCAACCTCTTGCTATTCCAGAATGGAAGTTTGATCATATCGGAATGGACTTCATTACTGGATTCCCTAAGTCCAAGCATGGGAATGATGCTATTTTCGTTGTCATTGACAAGCTTACAAAAGTGGCTCCTTTCCTTCCAATCAAATAATATATCACGACAGCTGAGTTGGCAGAGCTATACATGTCCAGAATTGTCTCCTTGCATGGAATTTCGCAATTGATCTCTTCAGACCGCGGAAGCATTTTCACCTCTAAGTTCTGGGACTCCTTCTAGAAGGCCATGGGCACCAACATTCGCTTAAGCAGATCTTTCCATCCTCAAACAAGTGGCCAAGTCGAGCGAGTCAATCAAATCCGCGAAGACATGCTCAGGGCTTGTGTCATCTCTTTCGGTATGAAGTGGGAAGATTGTCTCCCATATGCCGAGTTCTCCTACAACAACAGCTTCCAAGCAAGTTCGGGCAAGGCCCCATTTGAAATTTTATATGGCAGAAAGTGCCATACTCCTCTCAATTGGTCCGAGACTGGTGAACACCAACTTCTTGGCAATGACTTAATCACAGAGGCTGAAGAAATGTGTAAAGTCATACGTGAAACTCTCAAAGCCGCGCAATCGCGCCAAAAGAGTTACTATGATAGCAAGCACCATGACTTGGCTTTCGAGATCGGCGACCATGTCTACCTCCGCGTCTCCCCAATGAAAGGCACTCGTCGCTTCGGTATCAAAGGGAAACTTGCCCCGAGATACGTGGGTCCTTTCAAGACCATTGGCAAAAGAGGCGACCTTGCCTATCAACTTGAGCTTCTGTCCAACTTCGCCAATGTGCATGATGTGTTTCACATGTCATAGCTTCGCAAGTGCTTCAAGACGCCTGAGCGCACTATCAACTTCGAAGAGATTGACCTCCAAGAAGGTATGTCTTATCATGAGCATCCTGTTGCAATTCTTGAAGAAACCGAGCGCAAGACTCGCAACAAGTCAATCAAATTCCTGAAAGTTAAGTGGTCGCACCATTCCGACCGAGAAGCCACCTGGGAACGCGAGGATCACCTCCATTCCGAATATCCGGAGTTCTTTCAGTCCTAGATCTCGGGACGAGATCCTCTTGTAGTGGTGGAGTGTTGTAACACCCTGGATGTAACTTCCCATATTTGTAACTCCAACTCTTGCCAGTTCCGCTATGTGATATGATATTTCCTTCGTGGTTGGGTTTTTGTCTTCCGTTTTGCATTGTGTTCATGTCATGCATTTCATATCATGTCATCATGTGCATCTCATTTGCATTTGTGTTCATCTCATGCATCCGGTCTTTTTCCCAGTTGTCCGTTTCGCAATCCGACACTCCCACACGCACCCGTTGCACCCCTCTTATCGCGTTTCGTGAGCGGGAGGAAAACATTCTCGGAATGGGCCGACATTTTTCAATTGGATTTGGTATATCACCGGTAGGCCGAATGCGTCTGCAGCAAGTATCAGGAGGTTACAAACATCAACATCGAGAGAGAGTTGTGAACAACTCATGCTCAAGCTCATCGTGACTTCCTCATGAATCACGTCAACAGATTTACCAAACCGTGTTGTTTTCCAGAAACATATGGACATAGTCTAAGCAGCACCACCCAACTGTCCTTGACCGTGGACACGGCTATTCGAATAGTTTTACACTCTATAGAGGTTGCACACTTTACCCACAAGATCCGGGGAACTTCCATGTCATCCACGACCCGCGGTACCTCAAGTACCCGGGGTAAGCACCCGATCACTATCTTTCCCTAGACGACACTAACATAGAGTCCACTCGATTGGTAGTAACCCCCGTGCCCAACATTTCACATCTTAAAATTGTGGAGCCTCGCTCCCATATTCATCACATACCACAAGCACGGGGTACCAACGGTGTGTCCGGTGCCCAGTGAAAACAGTCATGGCCGCCCTACCTGGCACGACCCCGTCCCGAGAGAGCGCAACAACGACTCTCCCGTCACTAGTAATGCGGGCTCCAAGCTAGTATCGGCCTAGGTAATCAATAATGCCCTTTCCCATATAAGGGTAGAGTGGTTGCGCATGTAAGGTTGGGACAGTTGACAAATCTTAAATCTAATCCGTCTCTGTAAACAACACTTTTATCAAGCCTCCGTACACTACTTCTCCACCAAGTAGTGACCTAGTTCATCATCTCCCAGGGGCATCAGTGGCACCCACTGGGGCTGTTTGCAAGTATGTCAAACCACACTTGTTTCTTTCCATGCATAACCCTGACCCACTTTGCGTAGCCATTTACTATAGCATATTTCTATAACCCACCAACACAACTCTAAGCAAGGGTAGAGTCATGAACAATGCAAGTATCAATGGAGTATGCAACGGAGGCAAGCCTAGCAAGGTTGCCATTCAAGGTATATCATGCACTCAGTGAAGCAACAAAAATACTATTATGGTGTAAAATGGTTCATCATGGTCAAAGGGCAGCTTGCCTGTTTAAACAAAGTCTTCAAGGTCTTCAAATATCTCTGGTCCAACTCCGAGCATTTCGTCTACTTCGTCAACTATTGTCGAATGCAACCATAATAAGCAACACAACAAGGCAGAAAAGAAAAGTGCCCTAAAAATATTAATTTGACTTTCTAGGACATCTCTGGTTATATGAAAATTATCCATAGTGGTTTCATTGGAATTGGGTCAGTGGATATTTCTAAACATTTTGATATGATGGAATCAAGGGGTTCATGGATTTGCAAGAAGTGTGCAGAAATATATTTTTGAAAAATGAGCAAAGGCACCCATTTAACAAAGGATGATTGTAGAATCATCCATGATTTGGTTTCACTGGATTTGGAGTTCAAATGAATATTCTATGGATTTGCAAAGTTGACAAACATGAAGAAATGGCTCATTATTTTGTGTGGCATAGAAAGTATTAAAAAAATGTTCGTAAACTAAGTTATGGACTTAGAAGCATCTAGGAATTTGAATAATGGCATTTGGATCAATTTTGAGCTCTCTGTGATTTTCTAAAGTTCATCATAGAAATAGGAAAATAGGGTTTTACGAAATATGTGTGAAGAAAAGTTTCTGGAAAAATGTGCAAACAGCACCATGTGATAGATCATGAATTTATGAACTACTACAAATTCGAATCATCAAATTTGGAGCTTTGTTGAATTATTTACAGATTTTTGAAGTTGACTGAAAAAGAAAAAGGAAATAAGGCTTTAACCTTATCCTGCGCATGGGGCGACAGATAGACCGTGGGCCGGCCCAGTGGCTCGGCTGCGCGGGCAGAGGTGGTGATGTCGAAGGCAGCTTCACGGGGGCGCGCCTTCGCGCAGGGGAGGCGGATCCGGCCGAAGCCGTTTCCACTTAAACGGTCGGGCCCGCCTGCTGGGTCGCTGACGCGCGGGGCCCAGCAGCAGGTCGCCTTCAACCTCCCCGCGCTCCGGCCGCGGGGAGGAGCGGCTCCCGCCGGCGATTGCCGGGGATACAGAGCATCTTCGGCGACGCTCTGCCCACCAGCGTGCTCAGGGAGCTGCAACGCATCCGCCTAGGTGCTTCAAGCACGTCGAGGATGGCCGTAGTGGCGACGACTTGGATGGTAGCGGAGGAGGCCGTCGGCCATCTTTGGTCGTGAGCGCCTGGCCTTCCCGGGGGCGAACAGATGCGATGGAGGGCCTTGTGGTGGAGGTATGAGCGCGTTGGACTGGCTCGGGGGTGAACGAGGGCTTGGGTTAGCTCGAATTTAGGCGGAGCCCGACGGCGATGCTCCGGCCATTGTGGTGGATGGAGGGCACGGGGAGAGGGATGGTCGGGTCTGGGTGACGTACGGGAGGGAGATAGGACGAAAGGGCTTAAGAGAGAGGCCTCGGGCGGCCTTATATAGCGAGGCCGTGGCTCACCGTGGACGTGGCCTACGGGCACCCGCGGAAATGGCCGCAGTGGCCACGGGAGGAGGCTCGGGGCTGTCTGCGGCGCTCGTAGGCGTGGCCCAAGTCGAGGGAGAAGGAGAGAGAGAGCGGGGGGAGTGGCAGTGCGCCGCGCGTGTGGGCTTGCCCATTGGGGCTCTCGGGTGGCTCTGGCGCGCGTGCTACTGGAGGTGAGCGAGAGGGAGAGAGAGGGGGCCAGCATGGTGGCGTGTTGCGGACGTCGAGGCACCTCGACTGGCGCGAGGGTGTGGCTCGAGGTGGTGGGGGAGCGCGGCGTCAACGGTCGGGTGCTCTACCAGGCGCTCCAGAGCGCGCAAATGGCCGGCATCCGTGGCTTTTCCGCGCGCACTCGAGCGTCCACTTGTGTCTAGGGGCTGCAGGGGAGCCAGTAGAGTAGAGGAGGGGTGGAGAGAGAGTGAAAATTGCTGTTGTCCAAAGAAGAAAAGTGGATCCCTACCCCCCTTCATCATTGTCTCTCGGGCAGGGAAGCACACCAGAGGTAGAGGGGGACTAGGAGGGGTTGTGGTAAAGAGGAGAACTCATGGAGATTAGTGGAAGTGGGCAAATTGGTGTTTTTAGAAAAATGGCAGAAGGTGTTTGTTGTTGATTTGGGAAAGAAGATGAACTCCTCTTGTCATATGGCTTGACAGGGCCAAATGGCATGAGAAAATAAGAGGTTCCACCAAGATTGAGTTTATTTGGGCAAAGTTGCCAATGCAACTTTTGTAAACCCTAGAAATCAACAGAAATGGACTTTTCAAGATTTGGTCATGCAAATCTATTCTCCTTGATGACTTAGTGCAGTGTCATCATTTGTGGTTATGAACATGTCCACAAAAGTTGAGATCAAAAGGAAAAAGTTGCCAATGTAAAGTTGTTCAAATTTGGTTCTGGACAGAGAGGGTTTTGGGGCACTTTGATCAAGATAACATTCTCTCCAACTTGTGCCATTTGGTCTAGATGCATTATTACACCATTTGAGCATGTGCACCAAGTTTCACAACATTTGGACATGTTTGACAGTGCAAAGTTGTTCAAACTTGAAAAAGGACAGAAGTGGTTTTGAGAGGATTTCATGGAGTTATACTATTCTCCATGACATGAGGCTTGGCAAGATCATCCAACATGTCATATGTGATATGCTAGAATTTTCTTGGAATTTTTGGGGAATATTTCCTTTGTAAATATTTCAAAAGCTTGAAATATCCAGAAAGGGTTTTTGAGGGATTTGACCAATAATTTGAACATGACCATGTGTTGAATCTCTTATATATGGACAATATATGTCCACTGAGTTTCCCTAGGTTTTTCCCAAATATTTTTAAAGCATTAAAATAATTTTAACCTATTAAAGACCATTTCTGGACTTAAGAAAAAGCCTTTAAATAAAATAGGAAAATAACTTCTAAAATTCTATTTTTGTGGTTTCTGGGTGTCCTATATCTAATAGGAGACAAATATATTTTTGGAAAGATTTTTAGTGCCCTTAATTAAGTACTTGCAGTGCAAATCTCAATTCAGGGGTTTTTGGAGAACTAATTTTTGAAAATACTATTTGGCCAAATTATTTTTGTAAGAAATTATTTTTATGTCCTATACACATGGCATGATCATTGGGCAAGGTTTTGGATCAAGGAGAAGGAGTATAAGAGTTGGAGAATTTATTTATTTTTAGAGCACTTGCAAACAACAGTTAAACATTCAATCAAAGCAAAGATAAAACACTCAAAAGTTTTTGTCGAACCACATTTTATCATGATTCATTAGCTTAAGTGTTGTGGCATGAAAATCAGGGTGTGACATCGGCGCCGCCCTTAAGGTTGTAGTACTCGTAGTAGTGGCTGCGCCAGAGCTCGCGTTGGTACTCCACCGTCGATTCCTCGACGCACAGACTCTTCTCTACCACGACCTCGGCCACACGCAACTCCTCCTCCCGGCGCTCCTCCATCTTCGCCGCCTCCTGCATCTCCAGCTCTCGCTCGGCAACATCATGAGGAAGCAGGTGTTCCATGGACACCACCACCTTTTCAGTCATGGGTTGCATGCTAGAGTCCGAGGTTGCCTCAAATATCTTGGCGTGTGCATCCTCGATCTTGGCGGGGATGGCCTCGACCCGGGCCAGGGCGACATCGGCGGCACAGACGGCAGCTCGAGCGCTCTCGGCGTTTGCAGCAGTAGCTGCAGCTGTCTCGGCTGCTGCAGAGGCCCTCTCGGCGGAAGCAGCCGCGCTCAATGCGGATGCGGTGACACTCTCGGCGTAGGCGGCCGTGCTCGGGGGGGGACGCGGCCATCGTACACGAAGCGTTTCCGCGGCGTCATCTTTGCAAGAAGAGGGTGCGATAATGGGGATCGGGATTCGTGGATTTGCGGGTTGCCGGCACTAGAGCAGACGAGCCGGCGAAGCTTAAGGAGGGATACTTAAATAGACCAAGATATTTTCATCACAAACGGTTCATAGAAAACAACTGTGTGTGATGTTGTAGATATTTTTTATTAGCTATGAAAGACGAATTTGGAGTAAAGTGGCAACGGATGGTGTTTTAAATGAACGAGATATTTTGTAGTACTAATACAACTGTCATGTCAAATTTTGGAAAAATTCAGGGGTCATTTAACCTTTTAAGACATTTAAGTTATTTTCTAGCCATTTAATGACCGTAATTGAAATTTGAACTACATGTACAAGCAACATCTAACCATAACGGTTTGAAAACTCATATTTCGTGTACTTGCGAGCGATTTAATTCCATGTGCAATAAATTGGAAGGAATTTTCAAACATATTGGTCTAACCGCTATGACACAATTAAGCATGGAGTGACATGGCATTTTAATTCCAAAAAAATCAGAAACACATGAAACCTGGTTGATGTAATGTCATGCCACCAAGATGATGTCGTAAAAAAATTGGCGTGTTTGATGAAAGTTTGGACACACACCCCTCACAAACCGGAGCAACTCACTAGAAGGCTCGTGGTTCCGAGAGTGGACAATGCATGTTTGATGACGAACGGGAGATAGCTTCCTCTTATGGCCTTTAATTTTTTTTACGTCTAACGTGCACTACTACAACTGTAATGTGAAATTTTTGAACATTCTAGAGGTCATTTGACCTTTTAAAGACATTTAAGTGATTTTCTAGTCATTTAATGACTGTAATTCAAATTTGAACTACATCTACGTGCAACGCCTAACCAAAACGGTTTGAAAAATCATATTCATGTACTTGTGTGTGAGTTAATTCCATGTGTAGTAAACTCGAAGGAATGTTCAAACATATTTGTCTCACGACATGGACACATGCATACGTATGCATGGAGTGACATGGCATTTTAATTCCAAAAAAAATCAGAAACACATGAAACCTTGGTTGATGTAATGTCATGCCACCAAGATGACGTGGTAAAGAAATTGGCTTGTTTGACGAAAGTTTGGACACACACCCCTCACAAACCGGAGAAACTCACTAGAAGGCGCGTGGTTCCGAGAGGGAACAATGCATGTTTGATGACGAATGGGAGATAGCTTCCTCTTACAGCCATCAAATTTTTTCTATGTTTAACGTGCACTAATACAACTGTCATGTGAAAATTTGGAAAATTCCAGGGGTCATTTGACCTTTTAAAGACATTTAAGTGATTTGCTAACCATTTAATGACCGTATTTCAAATTTGAACTACATCTACATGCAACGCCTAACCAAAACGGTTTAAAAATTATATTTTTGTGTACTTTTGTGCGAGTTAATTCCATGTGCAGTAATTAGAAAGAATTTTCAAACATATTGGTCTCAAGGCATGGGCACATGCATGGAGTGCCATGGCATTTTAATTCCAAAAAAATTAGAAACACATGAAACCTTGGTTGATGTAATGTCATCCCACCAAGATGATGTGGGAAAGAAATTGGCATGTTTGACGAAAGTTTTGACACACACCCCTCACAAACCCGAGCAACTCACTAGAAGGCTCGTGGTTCCGAGATGGAACAATGCATGTTTGATGACGAACGGGAGATAGCTTCCTCTTACGGCCTTTAATTTTTTTCTACGTCTAACGTGCACTAGTACAACCGTAATGTGAAATTTTGGAAAATTCTAGGGGTCATTTGACCTTTTAAAGACATTTAAGTGATTTTCTAACCATTTAATGATCGTAGTTCAAATTTGAACTTCATCTAGATGGAATGCCTAACCAAAACGGTTTGAAAAATCATATATGTGTACTTGTGTGCGAGTTAATTCCATGTGCAGTAAATTAGAAGGAATTTTCAAACATATTAGTCTCAAGGCATGGGCACATGCATGGAGTGCCATGGCATTTTAATTCCAAAAAATAAAAAAAATATCAGAAACACATGAAACCTTGGTTTATGTAATGTCATGCCACCAAGATGATGTGGTGAAAAAATTGGCATGTTTGACGAAAGTTTGGACACACACCCCTCACTAACCGGAGCAATTCACTAGAGGGCTCGTGGTTCCGAGAGGGAACAATGCATGTTTGATGAGGAATGGGAGATAGCTTCCTCTTACGGCCTTCAAATTGTTTTCTACGTCTAACATGCACTACTACAACTGTAATGTGAAATTTTTGAACATTCTAGGGGTAATTTGACCTTTTAAAGACATTTAAGTGATTTTCTAGCCATTTAATAACCGTAATTCAAATTTGAACTACATCTACATGCAACGCGTAACCAAAATGGTTTGAAAAATCATTTTTGTGTACTTGTGTGCGAGTTAATTCCATGTGCAGTAAACTAGAAGGGATTTTCAAACATCTTTGTCCCACGACATGGACACATGCATATGTATGCATGGAGTGACATGGCATTTTAATTCAAAAAAATGAGAAACACATGAAACCTTGGTTTATGTAATGTCATTCCACCAAGATGATGTGGTGAAAAAATTGGCATGTTTGATGAAAGTTTGGACATACACCCCACACAAACCGGAGCAACTCACTAGAAGGCTCGTGGTTCTGAGAGGGGACAATGCATGTTTGATGACGAACGGGAGATAGCTTCCTCTTACGGCCTTCAGTTTTTTTCTACATCTAACATGCACTACTACAACCGTAATGTGAAATTTCGAAAATTCTAGGGGTCATTTGACCTTTTAAAGACATTTAAGTGATTTTCTAACCATTTAATGACCGTAATTCAAATCTGAACTACATCTACATGCAACGCCTAACCAAAACGGTTTGAAAAATCATATATGTGTACTTGTGTGCGAGTTAATTCCATGTGCAGTAAATTAGAAGGAATTTCCAAACATATTGGTCTCAGGACATGGACACATGCATACGCATGCATGGAGTGACATGGCATTTTAATTCCAAAAAATAAAAAATGATCAGAAAAACATTAAACCTTGGTTGATGTAATGTCATGCCACCAAGATGATGTGGTAAAGAAATTGGCATGTTTGACGAAAGTTTTGACACACACCCCTCACAAACCGGAGCAACTCACTAGGAGGTTTGTGGTTCCGAGAGGGAACAATGCATGTTTGATGACGAACGGGAGATAGCTTCCTCTTACGGCCTTCAAATTTTTTTCTACGTTTAACGTGCACTAATACAACTGTCTTGTGAAAATTTGGAAAATTTCAGGGGTAATTTGAGCTTTTAAAGACATTTAAGTGATTTTCTAACCATTTAATGACTGTATTTCAAATTTGAACTACATCTACATGCAACGCCTAACCAAAACAGTTTGAAAAATCATATTTTTGTGTACTTGCGTGTGAGTTAATTCCATGTGCAGTAAATTAGAAGGAATTTTTAAACATATTGGTCTCAAGGCATGGGCACATGCATGGAGTGCCATGGCATTTTAATTCCAAAAAATTAAAAAAATGATCAGAAAAACTTGAAACCTTGTAGCGATCCGACCTCAAACGGTCAAATCTCTGTGTTCAATGTCATCCCTGGATCGGTAATGCTGACACAAACAGTAATCGAAGGATTTATAACAGAGTAGCAATCACACACTTATTACATCGAATGACTCAAAAGAGAACTTATTACAATAAATATGGCTTAAGGACATCTAAATAAGATAGCAGCGGAAGGCTTGGAAGAAAAAGTGAGTCCATCAACTCCCACGGCATAGCTGAGTGCATGACAAATGACCTATGGCACCTTACTCGTCGTCTGAAAAGTCTGCAACATGATACGTTCCAGCCCGAAACGGGTCAGCACATGGAATATGCTAGCAATATAACACAGTAGAGCAATAAACAGATAAACGCTATCACTACATGCATATATGGCTGGTGGAGGCTCTATGGTTATAATGTTTTGCGAAAAGCCAATTTTTTCCTACATCAATGGAATATATCTTATTTATCTACCAAGTTGGTTGAAGATTATTGAGAAGGTTCCTCCAACTCAATCCCAATTAAAAGTTAACAACCCAGCCAATTTAATTAAGTAAAGTGATGAGATCAATATGATTATCCAAGTACCAGATACTCAAGATGTCCATAACCGGGGACACGGATAACCATGATTAGTTTGTACACTCTGC
Source organism: Triticum aestivum (assembly GCF_018294505.1). Taxonomy (NCBI): domain Eukaryota; kingdom Viridiplantae; phylum Streptophyta; class Magnoliopsida; order Poales; family Poaceae; genus Triticum; species Triticum aestivum. The sequence continues at coordinate 237,024,092 of NC_057805.1, forward strand.
AGAGGTTTGCGCACTTTTCCCCACAAGTCTCAATCTCCTCCGTTGGATTTCTCGCACTTCATGGTGTTTGAGAAACGGATGACCGAGACACAGTCTTTCAGAAACATTAACTCTAACCCTTGGTAGATAGTACCAACCTACATCCCCTACATCTGCTAGCCTACCACTGGAAGAGGTCATGCAACTTACTCAACTATGCTAGAGCCCATAATAGCTTGTGGCTGCAAACGGAAGTTTCTAGCATGAATGATCTCATGATCCCTTTGAGCCTGGGTGGCGGTCCGTAGGATGATCACATGGGTCCTCCGGGATATCATAGGACAACACTGGATTCTCTAGGTGCCCACAAGCAATCCACCCAGATGTGTATTAAAGTTGCCACCTTAAGTTGAACCATTAATTAACAAACTCACATCTGTCATGGATACACTCAAACCCAATCCACGTCTACGAGCATAGCATGGCAATATAAGCATAACGTAGAAGTAACTCCCAAGGGTTTGATAATAAAACAGGTAATAGGTTCTACCTCATCATCTACTTCCAAAACCCACATGTTAAGAGATCCTACTCATGCTATGTGTGAGGGTTGAAACTAATGCATGAAAACTGGGTATGAAAGGGTATGATCAATGTGTTACTTGCCTTGCTGACGATCCACAAAACCTATAGACTTCTGGTAGCATGCTTCGCACTCCGGGAATTCTATCGCAAACAAACAATAGCATACATAAGCAATCAAACAAAGATGCACACGTAAAACTCAAATAAGAAGATCTAACAGAAAGTTCCACTGAAGAACTCCGGTTTGCAAAAATAATCAAATCAAACGGAGCAACGAAACTCAAATTACGGAAGAAACAAGATCCGTTACTAATCTGGACTAAAGTCAAATTTTACATTACCAAAATCTTGTTCAAATTGATTAAACAGAAAGAGGGCTTCGAGACGAAGACCTAGGCGCTTGTTTCACCTGATTTGGATAAACGAGCGAAAAGATAAACTAAAACGAAGATTAGGGCAGAAATCGCGATCGAAAATAATTGCGGAAAACCCTAGAAAAATAAAATGAGATGAACAGGCTAACGAACGAACATTCACTGTCTACGGCTAACTGAGGAACAATGTTCGTTAAAATGAACGTACGGATGAACGTCCGCTAAACAAATAAACCGCCGAAAAAACCGAACCGATTCTTAAAAAAATGAAACTAGGATTTTTTTAAAATAAACTGGGGTTTTTACCTCAAACCGAAAAAAACAAACGACGGCCGGATCGGATCGGAATGGCGGCGGCTCCGACGGGGCTTCCGGCGGGGTGGGGAGCTGCGGGCGACGGGGGGGAGCAGCGGCGCGGGCGGCGGCGCAGGCGGCGGCGACGGCTGCGGGCGGCGGCGACGGCTGCGGGCTGCTGCTGCTGCGTGCGGGAGGCGGGGCGAGGCGAGGTGGTGGAGGGCGGCGGCGGCTCAGCATATAAAGGGGGCGGGGCGGGTCCGGCTTGGGGGAGCGGGCAAGGGAGGCCGAGTCGGCCATGGCGGCCGGTGGCACGTGCGGGAGGCGGAGTCCTCCCGAGGTCGGGGACGGCGCGGCGGAGTGGCCCGGCTGGGCTTTCGGCCCAGTCGGTTCGAAGCAAAAAAAATTAAAACAGAATTCGCCGAAAAATCCTAGAAAGTAAAATAAAAATCTAAAAATACCAAAACATATTTTCACCGTCTAAATAGAATATTTAGAACAAAGTGAACATTTTCTTGGCCCTAAAACGCAATTTTGAAAAATGCAGATTTTTTCTAATTCAAATAAAATCCAAATAAAATTATTTATTTGATTTTAATATTTTTCCTCCAATATTCCTTTTATTTTGGAGAAGTCATATTATCTCCTCTCATATATTTTAACATGAAATATTTTCGGAGAGAAAAATAAAATTAAAACCAAAGTGATCCTTGTTTCGTTATTTGATAAAATTCAAATATGAGAAACGTGAAATCCCCAACTCTCTCCGTGGGTCCTTGAGTTTCTTAGAATTTCGAGGATCGCGAAACAAAATGTAATAAAATATGATATGCATGAATGACCTATCTATAACATTCCAAATTGAAAATTTGGGATGTTACAAACCTACCCCCCTTAAGATGAATCTCCCTCGAGATTCGGGTTGGCTAGAAAATAGGTGTGGGTGGTCTTTGCGTAGATCATCCTCTCGTTCCCAGGTGGCTTAATCCTCTGTATGGTGGCTCCACTAGACTTTGCAAAATTTGATAACCTTGCTGCGAGTAACTCGGCTGGCAAACTCGAGAATCTTGACTGGTTTCTCCTCATAGGTCAGATCACTATCCAACTGAATTGCTTCCAGGGGCACTGTATCTCTCAGAGGAATATCGGCCATCTCTGCATGGCACTTCTTCAACTGGGAAACATGAAACACATCATCAACTCCTGACAGTCCTTCGGGTAACTCCAATTTGTAGGAAACCTCTCCCATACGTTGCAAAACTCGGTATGGTCCTACAAATCTCGGAGCTAACTTTCCCTTAACTCTGAAACGTTTAACACCTCGTAGTGGTGACACACGGAGATATGCTCTATCTCCGATTTCATAGACTACCTCCTTGCATTTTGAATCTGCATAACTCTTCTGTCGGGACTGAGCTACCTTCAGTCTATCTCGAATCAGCTTAACCTTCTCTTCAGACTCCCTAATCAAATCTGGTCCAAACAACTGGCGGTCTCCAACTTAATCCCACATCAACGGTGTTCTGCATCTTCTTCCATACAAGGCTTCGAACGGTGCCATCTTCAAACTGGCCTGGTAGCTATTGTTGTATGAGAACTCCGCGTAGGGCAGGTTGTCATCCCAACTAGATCCATAATCTAGCGCACAAGCTCTCAACATGTCCTCTAGATTTTGATTGACTCTCTCGGTCTGTCCATCGGTCTGCGGATGAAAAGCTGTACTGAACTCTAGCCTGGTACCCAAAGTCTGATGAAGCTGGTGCCAAAACTTTGAAGTAAACTGTGTTCCCCTATCTGATACGATGGCCCTCGGAACTCCGTGTAGACATACGATCCTGGTCATATATATCTTGGCCAACTTCCCACTTGTATAGGTGGTCTTCACGGGGATAAAGTGAGCCACTTTGGTCAAACGATCCACTACTACCCAGATAGAATCATATCCCGATCGGGTCCTGGGTAATCCGGTGATAAAATCCATGCCAAGCTTGTCCCAATTCCATTCGGGTATCGGCATAGCTTGCAGTAATCCTACTGGCTTCTGATGTTCTGCCTTCACTCTCTGACATACATCACATATGGCTACATACTCAGAAATATCCTTCTTCATACCAGTCCACCAAAAACGCACCTTCAAATCCAAATACATCTTGGTGTTTCCGGGGTCTATCGAGTATGGTGGGTCATGTGCCTCCTGAAGTATTAACTTCCTGATCTCTGCACTATTGGGCACGTAGACACGGTCCTCAAACCACAAGGTGTCGTGCTCGTCCTCGCGAAAACCTTTGGCTTTTCCTTTACTCATTTTCTCCTTTATTTCAGCAATTTCTTTGTCTTCCTTCTGAGCTTCTTGGATCTTTTCCAATAATGTTGAGTGAACCTCTAATGCTGCGACAAAACCTCTAGGAACTATCTCCAAACGTAGCTCCCTGATATCTTTTGCTAACTCCTTTGGCAATCCTCCGCTTACGAGGGTATTGACGTAACTTTTCCGGCTCAAAGCGTCTGCTACGACATTGGCCTTGCCTAGATGATAGTGCAACTTCATATCATAATCCTTTATGAGTTCCAACCATCTCCTCTGCCTAAGGTTCAGCTCCTTCTGAGTAAAAATGTACTTCCAACTCTTGTGATCCATGTACACATCACAATGATTTCCAATAAGAAAATGTCTGCAGGTCTTGAGGGCATGCACTACGGCTGCTAACTCCAAATCATGCGTGGCATAATTCAACTCATGTGGTCGAAGCAGACGTGAGGCATATGAAACAACTCTTTCGTCTTGCATAAGTACTCCTCCAAGTCCTAAGCGAGAGGCGTCGCAATACACTTGGAAATCCTTGCGTATATCCGGCAGAATCAGCACTGGGGATGTAGTTAGACGTTTCTTCAACTCCTGGAAACATGCTTCACATTCTTCAGTCCAATGGAACTTGGTGTCCTTCTTCAACAATGTCGTCATAGGCTTCGCAATCTTGGAGAAATTCTAAATAAATCTCCGATAGTATCCCGCGAGTCCAAGGAAACTGCAGATCTCTCCAACTGAGGTGGGTGCCAACCACTCAGTGACTGACTGAACCTTGGTAGGATCTACTGCTATACCTTCTCCCAATATAACATGTCCAAGAAATCCAACTTCCTTCAACCAAAACTCACATTTGCTGAACTTGGCATATAACTGATGTTCCCTGCGCTTCTCGAGAACTAAACGCAAATGTTCCTTGTGTTCCTCTTCATTCTTCGATTATACCAAGATATCATCAATGAACACCAGGACAAACTTATCCAAGAACTCCATGAACACCTTGTTCATCATACTCATGAAATAGGCAGGGGCGTTAGTCAGTCCAAATGACATAACCGTATACTCATATAACCCGTACCTTGTGGTGAAAGCTGTTTTAGGTATATCCTTTTCTCGTATCTTCAGCTGGTGATAACCTGATCGCAGATCGATCTTCGAAAACACTTTAGCTCCTTGCAGCTGGCCAAACAAATCATTGATCATCGGCAGTGGGTACTTGTTCTTGATCGTCACTTCATTCAACGCACGATAATCAACAACCATTCTCAATGATCCATCCTTCTTCTCAACCAAGAGCATTGGGGCTCCCCATGGTGATGAACTTCTTCGGATGTACTCTTCCTCCAACAACTCCTTAATCTGCTTCTTGATCTCTTCCAGATCATTCGCGGGCATCCGGTATGGTCTCTTCGATATCGGTCCAGTGCCTGGCAATAGTTCTATCAAAAACTCGATATCTCGATCTGGCGGCATGCCTGGTAACTCCTCTGGGAATACATTCAGGTAATCCTTCACTACGGGCACTTCCTCCTGAACAACTCCCGTGAGAGAATTTACTTGGGCCCGCCTTGACGCATGCCTGGATACATACTTGATCAGTTTTCCCTCCGGGGTGGTGAGTAGAATTGATCTACTAGCACAGTCAATTTTTCCTCCATACTTCGATAACCAATCCATTCCTAGTATCACATCCAATCCTTGTGACTCCACAATTATTAGGTCTGAGGGGAAAACATGGCTACCAATGGTTAAGGGTATCCGATCGCACCATCGGTTGGCCATATACTCTACACCGGGTGAGCTCACTAGCAAGGGTGTCCTAAGGGCTAGGGTGGGTAACTTAAACTTGTCCACAAATCCCCTTGAAATGTATGAATGCGATGCACCAGTATCAAAAAGAACGAGAGCGGTAAATGACCTAACCAAAAACTTACCGATAATTGCATCAGGCTGCTCTTCAACATCTTCCACGTTCACGTGGTTCACTTGTCCCCTGTTGAAAGGGTTGGGCTTCTTCCCAGAGCTTCCATTGCCATTACCATTCTTTGCTTCAGAACATTCAGTGGCGTAATGTCCAGTCTTCCCGCACATGAAACAAGTAATGTGACTTAGATCCTTCTTGGCAGGCGTTGCTGGGTTAGAGCGGTTCTGATTGTTGCCTGCTCCATTCCCATTCCCATTCTTGGGGCCATTGTGGTTATGCGAACTACCTCCATTGTGGGTATGGCCTCCATGGTTATGGGTAAATCCTCCCGAGTTCGGGGTGAAATGAGGCTTCTGCTGACCTCCAGAATTGTACTTTCCTTGTCCATACTTCCTCTTGCGGTTCTCAATCTGCTGCTGCTTCCCTTCAATCATAAGACCCTTGTCTACTAGCTCCTGGTAGTTGTTAAATGTTGCCACCATCAACTGCATGCTCATCTCATCATTCAGCCCTTCCATAAACTTCTCCTGCTTTGCGGCGTCTGTGGCCACATCATCAGGGGCATAACGAGATAGCTTACTAAACTCATCTACGTACTGAGCCACAGTACGATTTCCCTGGCGCAAGTTGCGAAACTCACGCTTCTTCATGCTCATAGCTCTAGTTGAGACATGGGTTGTGCGGAATGCTTGTTGAAACTGATCCCAAGTGATATTGGCTATAGGCAAAGTGGTCGTGTAATTCTCCCACCATGAGGTTGCTAGTCCATCCAACTGATGTGCGGCAAAACGCACCTTCTCTGCATCTGTGCAACCTGCGGTGGTCAACTCCCTTCCATTCCTGCGTAGCCAGTCATCCGCAACTATTGGCTCGGTGCTACTGGAAAACACCGATGGCTGCAACCTCAGAAAACGAGCTAAGTTGTCAACTGGAGGTGGTGGTGTCGGGTTGTTGTTGTTGTTGTTGCCTTGGTTCTAGACTAATTGTTGTATCAAGGCATTCTGCTACTGGATCAACTGGGTGATCTCAGGTGGGAAGACAAATCCGGTGTCACATCTCAGAGGCATCTAATGGGTTTAGAGGGGAGAGATTAGAATAGAAATGAGGTCTAGTGAGAAAGCACTACCCATATGCACATGAGACAAACACAATGATATCACACCAAATCAATTCAAGCAAGGGCATACAATCGGTCTAGAACTATCGTTACAGAAGTGCTCGGACTACGACTATATACATGGGGGAATACTACTAGTCATGTGGTGGTCATCTAGAAATTTTGAACGGTGGAAGACTCCATGATATCCGCTCCAGATTCATCTTCATAATCATCACCACTATCGTCGGGGTCGGAGTCGGTGTCGTCGATGATAATGTAGTCCTCTGGATGGTCGTCACCTCCTCCTGGCGCGGGGTCTCCCATGAATACTCCTAGCTTCCTTGTCAGGTCGTCATTCTTCTCCACGAGTATCGTCATTTCCTCCTCATATCCATCGCGTGTAGACTTGAGTTCCTATTCTAGCTCTGTGATCCTATTCATCGCCTTCTTCAAATCTATCATGCCTGCGCACATCTGATTCTCCTGCCGGCAAATATGTTGTTTAGCTCCTGGATGAATGCTGCAATGGACCTGTCCCTCCTGGTGCTGACTATTTCCCATTGCTCATCTCGGCGCCCACATATTTGGTAGATAATATCCTTGAGATCCTTGTTATAAACTTCGCCAATGCGTCCCATGGCGATGTGGGCTGCCATGCTCTTTCCTAGACTCCAGGTTGGTGCATCAAAGGAAAACTCTATGGGCTCAGTGACTGGCATGAATGTCCTTCCTGGAACTTGAACTCGAATCATCCAGCGCTCCTCTTCTGGTAAAGTAGCGGTGTAGGTCCCGGTGAAGCTTGGTATTCCGATGTTCAGGTACCTAGTGACTTCCTTCAAGTGTGTCCCAAAAGGTGTGTCTTCATCCGGTTGTGCAAGCGGGTTCCTTGAGTCCGCCATCCTAAGGAGTAGAAAATGGAGAGGAGTCAGAAATGAGTAGAGAATAGTGACCTATGGCTCATCTTAGTGGTCGTGTCCTATATTCAGCATGTGCTCTGATACCATCTTGTAGCGATCCGACCTCAGACGGTCAAATCTCTGAGTTCAGTGTCATCCCTCGATCGGTAATGCTGACACACACAGTGCTCAAAGGATTTATAACAGAGTAGCAATCACACACTTATTACACCGAATGTCTCAAAAGAGAACTTATTACAATAAATATGGCTTAAGGCCATCTAAATAAGATAACAGCGGAAGGCTTGGAAGATAAAGTGAGTCCATCAACTCCAATGGCATAGCTGAGTGCATGACAAACGACCTATGGCACCTTACTCGTCGTTTGAAAAGTCTGCAACATGATACGTTGCAGCCCGAAACAGGTCGGCACATGGAATATGCTGGCAATATAACACAGTAGAGCAATAAACAGATAAACGCTATCACTACATGAATATATGGCTGGTGGAGGCTCTATGGTTATAATGTTTGGCGAAAAGCCAATTTTTCCCTACATCAAAGGAATATATCTTATTTATCTACCAAGTTAGTTGAAGATTATTGAGAAGGTTCCCCCAACTCAATCCCAATTAAAAGTTAACAACCCAACCAATTTAATTAAGTAAAGTGATGAGATCAATATGATAATCCAAGTACCAGATACTCAAGATGTCCATAACCGGGGACACGGCTAACCATGATTAGTTTGTACACTCTGCAGAGGTTTGCGCACTTTTCCCCACAAGACTCGATCTCCTCCGTTGGATTTCTCGCACTTCATGGTGTTTGAGAAATGGATGACTGAGACACAATCTTTCAGAAACATTAACTCTAACCCTTGGTAGACAGTACCAACCTACATCCCCTACATCTGCTAGCCTACCACTGGAAGAGGTCATGCAACTTACTCAACTATGCTAGAGCCCATAATAGCTTGTGGCTGCACACGGAAGTTTCTAGCATGAATGATCTTATGATCCCTTTGAGCCTGGGTGTCGGACCGTAGGATGATCACACGGGTCCTCCGGGATATCTTAGGACAACACTGGATTCTCCAGGTGCCCACAAGCAATCCACCCAGATGTGTATTAAAGTTGCCACCTTAAGTTGAACCATTAATTAACAAACTCACATCTGTCATGGATACACTCAAACCCAATCCACGTCTACGAGCATAGCATGGCAATATAAGCATAACGTAGAAGTAACTCCCAAGGGTTTGATAATAAAACAGGTAATAGGTTCTACCTCATCATCTACTTCCCAAACCCACATGTTAAGAGATCCTACTCATGCAATGTGTGAGGGTCGAAACTAATGCATAAAAACTGGGTATGAAAGGGTATGATCAATGTGTTACTTGCCTTGCTGACGATCCGCCAAACCTAGAGACTCGTAGTAGCACGCTTCGCACTCCGGGAATTCTATCGCAAACAAACAATAGCATACATGAGCAATCAAACAAAGATGCATAGGTAAAACTCAAATAAGAAGATCTAACTAGAAAGTTCAACTAAAGAACTCCGGTTTGCAAAAAGAATCAAATCAACGGAGCAACGAAACTCAAACTACGGAAGAAACAAGATCCGTTTACTAATTTGGACTAAAGTCAAATTTTAAAGTACCAAAATCTTGTTCAAGTTGGTTAAACAGAAGGAGGGCTTCGAGACGAAGATCTAGGCGCTTGTTTCACCTGATTTGGATAAACGAGTGAAAAGATAAACTAAAACGAAGATTAGGGCAGAAATCGCGATCGAAAATAATCGCGGAAAACCCTGGAAAAATAAAACGAGATGAACAGGCTAACGAATGAACGTTTGCTACTACGGCTAACTGACGAACAGTGTTCGTTAAAACAGACGTACGGACGAACGTCCGCTAAACAAATAAACCGACGGAAAAACCGAACCGATTCTAAAAAAATGAAACTAGGGTTTTTTTTTTAAACCGGGGTTTTTACCTAAAACCGAAAAAAAAACGAACAGCGGCCGAATCGGATCGGAACGGCGGCGGCTCCGGCGGGGCTTCCGGCGGGGAAGAAGCGGCTGCAGGCTGCTGCTGTGTGCGGGAGGCGGGGCGAGGCGAGGTGGTGGAGGGCGGCGGCGGCTCGGCATATAAAGGGGGCGGGGCGGGGCCAGCTTGAGGGAGGGGGCAAGGGAGGCCGAGTCGGCCACGGTGGCCGGCGGCGCCTGCGGGAGGCGGAGTCCTCCTGGGGTCGGGGACGGCGCGACAGAGTGGCCCGGCTCGGCTTTCGGCCCAGTCAGTCCAAAGCAATTTAAAAAAAATAGAATTCACCGGAAAAATCCTAGAAAATAAATTAAAAATCTAAATATACCAAAACAAATTTTCGCCGTCTAAATAGGATATTTAGAACAAAGTGAATATTTTCTTGGCCCAAAAATGCAATTTTGAAAATGCATATTTTTTTCTAATTCAAATAAAATCCAAATAAAATTATTTATTTGATTCTAATATTTTTCCTCCAATATTCCTTTTATTTTGGAGAAGTCAAATTATCTCCTCTCATATATTTTCACATGAAATATTTTCGGAGAAAAAATAAAATTAAAACCAAAGTGATCCTTGTTTCGATATTTGATAAAATTCAAATATGAGAAACGTGAAATCCCCAACTCTCTCCGTGGGTCCTTGAGTTGCTTAGAATTTCGAGGATCGCGAAATGAAATGCAATAAAATATGATATGCATGAATGACCTATGTATAACATTCCAAATTGAAAATTTGGGATGTTACAAACCTTGCTTGATTTAATGTCATGTCACCAAGATGATGTGGTAAAAAAATTGGCTTGTTTGACGAAAGTATGGACACACACCCCTCACAAACCGGAGCAACTCACTAGAAGGTATGTCGTTCCAAGAGGGAACAATGCATGTTTCATGACGAACGGGAGATGGCTTCCTCTTACGGCCTTCAATTTTTTTTTCTATGTTTAACGTGCACTAATACAACTGTCATGTGAAAATTTGGAAAATTTCAAGGGCCATTTGACCTTTTAAAGACATTTAAGTGATTTTCTAACCATTTAATGACCGTAATTCAAATTTGAATTACATCAACATGCAGCGCCTAACCTTAACGGTTTGAAAAATCATATTTTTGTGTACTTGTGTGCGAGTTAAAAAATCATTAGACGATGTAAATATCTGGTGTTCAGAAAAGAAAATGTGAAGATCTGGCAAGACAACCGCCCCCCACACGATTGGTACTCTATCTCGCGGCTCGAGGTTTGGTAGGTGAGTGGCGGGGATCATTAATCAGACACGGTTCTGTATTGGAAACCGTCAGCTATTATGTTCACACATGGATTTTGCTACGGGAATCGTGTGTAATTCAAACTACAGTACTCGTAAATTCCGGCGACCGGTGTGTGTACTGATCCCGCCAATCTAGATTCTGGCTGCCAATAAATACTACCTTGCCCAGGTCATCCCGCCTGCATTCTCATCTACATCCTACCCTCGCTCGCCCTCTCTCTCTCTCTCTCTCTCTCTCTCTATCTCTCTCTCTCTCTCTCAAATCTCTGCCATGGCGCCGCCGGTCTGCCCACACGCCGATGAGGAGTCGCCGCCCCCCGAGGACGCTCACTCGATTAGCAGCGACGAGGACCCCTACGCGCCACCTGACGAGGTTGCGCCAGATCCCCCAACTTTGGATTGGTTTTGGGGCCAGTACAATCTTTCTCTGTGGAAGTCGCTGCCGCCGGCTGAGAAAGCCAGGCAAGTGGCATTCAAGAAAGAGATGGTGAAGGAGGAAGCCAGGTACCAGGCGGCCTGTGAAGCCCGTGATGCCGCCTGGAAAAAGGAGGAGGCGGAGCTTTGTGGGCGGGCGCGTCGTCGTGCCGAGGAGGTGTATGAAGATGGGTACTTCGCGAGGAAGGTCATAGGCGCTGGGCGCCTCGTCGTTGCGTGGAGGTGGGCCGATGAGCTCCAGCGTGCCACCGACGAGGAGATCCGATGGGCGCCCAACGAAATGGCATGATCGGCCGCGCGCGTCCGCCAGCAAGAGGTAGATCAGTACGTCAAGTGCTGCGAGGCGGAGGAGTCAGAGTACTGCCTCCGCACTGGGAAGACACCGCGCACCAGGGAGCTGCTGGCGAGGGGCTGGCGAAATACTGGCCCCACGAAGGATTATTAGTTTTAGTATTTGTGCGTTTTCAATTTTATGCATTGTACCTAGTAGTTAAGTATCATCACGTATATGTGATGATATTATATATATATATATATTCTATGATGAACTAATGAACAATTAATATATATATATATGCATATATTACGAATTCCATTTTCTATGTGTTTTTCTATACTAATTTGAATCTAGCTGTTATCATCCACATATACAGAATGGAAAACGTATATACACACATTGAAACAGAACATATAAGAATGGAAAATAGAGTACACACATGGAAACAGAGCAATACTATGATTGCTGTGAATACATAGCTATCCACGTAGAAATGACTTTTCAAAATAAAACGCGTCCATGATACCATGACCAGTAGCTCTTGGCTCTGCCTGAACTCGTGCAGGAATTCGTCCAAGCGGTAGACACGCTCGCGGTACATCTGGAGCATGATCTCGAGCTCCAAGTTGGCTATTTCATCGGAGATCACCAGCTCGAGGATGCAACGGCCATGTTCCTCTAATGCGCCCAGGTGGACACCTGGGCCAAGGAGGCGGTCAAGCCTACGGACCAGCGTGTTGGCATTAATCGGGCCGTGGACAAGGCGAACGGCAGCACCCATGCGAACGGCGCGGCGGGCGTCCGGTACAAGTACGGCGCGCCCGGCCATTGCTGCAAGTACGGCGCCGTGGGCCTCTGCCCACTCCTGGCAAGGAATGGGGGTACTGACGGGACGTGTACCCAGTTGCGACTCCGTGTCGACAGCAGGCAAGCGCTGATGGATCCGCTCTTGTTGTGCGGCACTCCGCACCTCTTGCTCTGCGGCGCTCCAACGGTCTCGCCGTGCGGCGAGCAGCAGCCTATCGGCGCGGACGTGCCTAGCTTGCTCTGCAGCGCGCCATCGATCATGTTGTGCGGCGAGCTGTAGCCTGTCGGTGCTGACATGCCTATCTTGATCTGCGGTGCTCAAGCGCCATGCGCCAAAGGTCTGCTCAACCCTGGCGATGACGCGCATCACGGCGTCATCCGTCGTGTTGCCGGGGAGCGCCTCGGCCTCGACGGGTCGTGGCGCCTGCTTGTTTTCCTCATCGACGAGGTTGATGGCAGAGGCGGCGTTTTAGGGGGGTTGGCATGATTAGAAAAGGTGGGTGTGCTACAGGTTGCGCTTGTCGCCTCCGTGCGTCGCGCGCCGCCTATGCGCAATATAGCTGGGTGGCGGGAAACAGGTGAGGAAATGGTGGGAAACGGCGGCGTGTTCATAAAACGCCATCAATTAATGGAAACTTAGCATAGAAGGAACATCGAGCTAGCACAAGAAGTATATGATGATCAGATGAACACGAACCACACTAGGGAACCCGTCGGTGATGAATTCATCAATCCCAAATGGTTGGATACTAGCAAGCGTTTGCCCACAACACACACGGCCTATTCCATCACAAACAGGTCGGATGGATCAACTGTATGCCACGTATCGCACATTGTTAAAAATTAGTGCGGTAGACCTTCTTTAACATGTGTTAAAAAATAAAATAAAAAACAAGGACCTCGAGGTTAAATTAACTCATGGGATGGGTTGTATGAGTCATTTAATTTGACAGATATGACCCATCCTATCAGTTCATTTAACATCAACACAACTTCCCATCCAGTCACCCATCTGATGGCTGCTCCAGCCTGAGGACACTTAACTTGAGAGTTTTCTTACATGAGCTACTGCTGGAACAGCTATTCCTTGCTGATAGGATGCCTCTTCGCATCCTTATGGTGTATTCGGATGACCGCCCGTCCCCCAATGGCCAATAGATGTTGTGTAGACAGAGCATATCACATACGTCTTATTAGAAGCAATCGTCTATGTTATTATCGATCTTCATACACATTTCTGATTACAGACCTGTTTGCCGCGTATCACACACATCTTGTTATATTGAACCGTTTCTGTTCTCTTGTCTCAAGGCAAACAGTTCATCCGAATGAACCGCATGCCGTATATCGCACACACCTTCATCTGGCTGCCCGTTTCTTTTGTGTTATCTAATCACAAACTGTTCATCCGAGTGAACCGTATGTTGTATATCGCACACACCTTCATCTGGCTTCCCGCTTCTTTTGTTCCTCCTCATCGCAAACAGTTCATTGAGCTGAACCGTATGCCCTGCATCGCACACGCAACTAAAATCTGAACCGTGTTTGATGCATCCTCCATCGCAAAAGTTTTGCACCTTTTTTGACGGTTATTTTACACCACCATTTGCGATTATGGCATCGCACACAGTTTCGTTGAAGGGTCTCTGATCATAGTGTCGTGTTAGCAGCATCCTGCAATAGTGATTATCCATTTGTTACTATGCAATATAATTAAAATTAACATGTCAATGCATTGTGTTTAAAATAAATAACCAATGGCACTAAATTATATATTTACAAGAAAAATACATAGGCTGAGCGTTTGGTCCATTTTTTATGAACGCGCCTCTAACCCGTACGATCGGCCGTGCCCGTGTGGTCGTAAAAAGTTATCTGTGCATCATCTAGAGCTATTGTCTTTTTTTCGGGGTGGACTTCATACTACCACTTATTAACTGCTCACGTGTGCCCCGTGTACACCTTCTCCATGACCGGCTTCCCGCTAGCACTGTCCAAAATTAGTTGAAACTGGATACGAACGATCCCGCGTGTGGCAAAATCTCCCGCCTTCTTCTAAAATTTCCGCAACCAAATCTGTAGCATGCGCAATTCCCCTTTTGTCCTTGGTGCACGGAGAACAATATGACCCTCATTAACATAATAGGTCGGGGTTGCTTTGGTAACTTCCGGTTCCCCCCCCCACCACCACCACCACCACACAACACCCACGTTTCCTCTCCCATCCCGCAAAAACGACTACACCACAACACGAGAGCATCTTACATCACGACATCCATACTTCATCGGCCATTCTACCCGTTCCCTCTCAATACCCTAGACTACTCATCCACCGGCGTACCAGAGCCCATTCACTGCCGGCGTTGTCCCCCTCGCCGGATCTGCTTTTACGGCCGCATCTACCCCTCCCACCTCTCCTAGAAACAATAGACTGCTCATCCACAACTGTACGACAGCCCATTCAGGGTCGGCCTTGTCCACGGCACCGGATCTGCTTCGTCTGTGCGCTCGTCAACCGCAGCGCATCTGCAGTGGCACCTTTGTACAACGCGGTGGAGCCGCTTCGTCCGCACCCCCAGAGCCATCCCACCGACGCCCCCATCCATGGCCTCTAATCCTCTTCGTCGACAACGTCCTCAACCCTACCGGAGCCGCTTCGCTGACACCATCCTCAACCCAAAAAGAGCAGCTTCGCCGATATCATTCTCGCCCCTACCGGAGACACTTTGCCAACGCCCAAGTCCACTGCCTCAGATCTGCTTTGTCGACACCCTCGTCCAACCTACTACAACAGCTTCTGACGCCATCGTCCACGGCCGCAGATCTGCATCATCGACACCATCCTCAACCCAACCACCAGAGCGGCTTCACCGACGCCCTCATCCCCCGCTTCAGATCCGCTTCGTCCACACCATAGTCCACCCTACCAGAGCCGCTTCACAAACACCCTCCTCCACGGTCCTAGATCTCCTTACCGGACCCCGATAGCCAGTGCACCGTCATCACCCTTGATGTTTCTAACCTACTTCCCACTGTTTGGCACGATGCCAGGCACCCGCCGCGGCCTAGGTACTTATCACCTTTAAAACCGTCCAGCATCACCTGCCAGATGTACTTCAAATATGCTAACATGTCGCTTTTACTTGTTATGGAGCTAACAGAGCTACAAGGACGATGTTTCTTATGTATCTAACACCTTGTCTAACAAAGATCCTGGACTGAGGTCTTGCTATGTTCTTGTAAATGGGTCTTTCTCTTGTACTGTTGTGTGCCTGCCAGCGTGCTTTGCTAGGATTTTTGACCAGTAATCCCTTTGCACATCCAATGATTTCCACTACTGGCTTCTAAATTAGAGATGTAGGCGTCATACATTACTCAAAATCATAGGTGGCATGAAGGAATTCCAGTGCACTAAATTAGGCTCCCTTAGAGTGTCTGCAAGTCCAGTACATAGAGTCATGGCTGGTTTATGCGACACACACAATCGTTAATTGGTCATTTAAATATGTGCAAGGGATATGCAATGTATTATCATGTAGGGATATCTCTAATTAGCCTTGTCAACTTGTAGATGTGGTGCCACATTGAAAAAGTACTAGATTTTTAGTACATGTATGTGGCATTTTCATGGAGGGGCAGTGGTGAGCCTATACAGTTTGGTATGTTAGGTCACTCCATTGCAATCATCGTGACATGTTATTTGTATATTAGTGCTGTTGGCGAGGGTTCTTAGGGAAAGTTATTTGTAGTTATCCTAAGAAAATAAGCTCCAGATAATAAGCCAACCATTTCTTTTCATTGCCTGCTTTTTCAGCTTATCTATGGTATGATCAGTGAAAACTCTAGATTGCATTATATTTTGTCATTTTGCTGCCCATATAAAAATTAATTTGACTTGCAAACATCACTAATTGAATCCATTGTAGTAATTAATATGATAGGAAAACAAAACCATCATTATTTATTCAAAATGCAAATACAAAGATATCATCTACATGGCACAATCTATTTTGGTCAATGTCTTCCAAGCAGAGCCCATTGCCTAAATTTAAATGAAGAACCCGTTGGCTAAATTTAAATGAAGAACCATGATTTATCAAACTTCCATGGTCCAAGTGGTTGGTTATTATCATATAGCAGCACCACCTGAAAGCATCATATAGCAGTAGCAGCAGCTCATAGCAATTCATCCTACAACAGCAGCAACACCTCATAGCAATTCATCGTATAGCAGCAATAGCTCATAGCAATTCATCATATAGTAGCACCAGCACCTCATAGCAATTCATCATATAGCAGCAGCAACTCGAGGCAATTCATCATATAGCAGCCGCAGCAGCGGCTCGTAGTAGTCCAGCATATAGCAGGAGCAGCAGCTCATAGCAATTCATCATACAACAGTAGCAGCTCATGCCAATTCATCATATAGTAGTAGCAACAGCTCATAGCTAGCAATTCATCATATAGCATATCAGAAAGAAAATTTGGCAAAAAATCAGAGGATATCCTCTCATTGTTGGATGAGCTCATCCCGCAATAACACCTTAGGGCCACGGCCTGGGAGGAGGGGAGGTGGAACGAGGTGCCTTCTGCTGGGAGTGGGGCATCGGCCATAGTTGTGAAGTGACCGCCGGAGTAGTGTGTTGGACGGACCATAGCAGAGCAGCTGCTGGAGACCATGAGAGCGAGGGGCAGCACTGGAGGGAGGAGCAGCCGGGGAGATGGCGCCCTACCCGCCGGCCATGTAGCCTAGCTGGATAGAGCATCATTGAGGAGCAGGCCAGACGGGACCTTTGGCGGCAGCTTGCTAGACCCTAGTGCTGCAGGCAGGGGATTGAGGTAGAGGGACAGGGGAGAGGAGATGCGAACGGGCAGGGCAATGAACGCTTCCGTGTTTGTTTTTACTTGGGGGTCAGGTGTGACGTGAGCGTGAGCAGTGGCATTTTGAGTGTAATAGAGGCACACAACACATTAATTTTGCTATGCCCCTTCGCTTCAATTTGAAGTGAGCTTCCACGGGAAGCACCCCCAAGCTTTTTCTCATTGTGAAGGAATTGGTGGTGGAAATAATTTAAGCCCATGCCCATAACTCAAGAATGAGTTCTTTACATCTTTTATGGCTGATTTTGACAATAAGCTCTCAAAAGGTGGAATATAACTAGCCCTTAACCTGCAATTCAATTGTGCGTGCAATGATGAATCACTCATGCCTGCTATAGTGTAGATTTAGGCATCATACATGGCATAACCTAATGCATGTCCATTTCATTATATAATTTGAAATATGCAATATTTATGTTAGTTCATACATTGCACATGATGTTTAAATGCCTCGTAAATCTAGTCAGTTAAGTGATGGTCTTTAAGCCTCCTTCTATGCTTGTTTTCTTGATATGTAATTCAGTGTTGTGCAAGATTTGCTCACACATGTGTTCAATTTCTTGATTGTATTAGCCAGCTATACTAGATCTGCTTTGATTACTTGTTGTTCTTGACCTAATACAGCTTGTCAATGATTTAAACACTAAGGGCTGCTGTAGTGGGGGCTTGTATAACTCAAGGTGACATAAAGGTTTTCCTGTACACTAAAGTAGGCTCTCCAAGAGTACCTAGAGGTCAAGGTATGCCTAGTATTTACATAGCACACACATAGTAAATGCTCATTTGAGTGTGTGCAAGAGATGTGGCATGTTTCATTATGTAGTGTCATTTTGTCACATGCTTTGGTGTTGTTCAGAGACTGGAAAATATGCATATTTATTTTCCATGTAAGGAGACCAATAACTAGTTTGTGTCACCTTGCAGAGGAAGTCAAAGGAAGCAAAGATTTAGGATTTCCAACTACAAGATGTTAGGAAGGAGCCTTACAAGATAATTAAGGAGGAGCAGCGCTGAGCCTGTACAACCGGTTGTAGTAAGTCACTGCATTACAATTACCAGGACATCCTATTTATCTGACATTGTGCTTGCATAGGGTTCTTCACCTGTAACCCAATCATTGGGCCATTGATTAATACCTCCTCTGCTCACTACTATAATATGTTCTAACTTTTTTGTAAATCAGATGTATATAGACACATTATAATGTGTCTGTTTACTCATTTCAGTATGGATGTAGTCTACATTTAAATATCAAAAACATCTTATAATAGTGTACAGTGAGAAACTCCTTACTATTATGGTAGAGTTCTCGATGTCATAAATGTCATAACCAAACACATGTTCGCATCATTAGCCTCCCTGTCATTACTTGGATCTTGATTACATACTAGCCGTGATACTTCATAGGGGGCAAACAATGTTACATTACTTATTCCATTGTATAGATGATACATCAGTTGATTCAAATGTAGCTTGGTCAAGGATGTTACTGAGGCATGCATGTATGCATGCTGCCAACTCAACAGTTCAATTGCTTGTTTGCTTCAGGCATAGTTAAATTGCTCTTTTCAATTGCTTTATTTGTCCTTAGTTAATGAGATGACCAAACAATGATGCCTGACGTAGGATTATAACTATTAGTTGACATAATTAAATGCCTTACCATTTCATTACTCTGGCGAAGTGTGCCTGAAATTTTTGTAGTCTATTAACCAACTATTACTGCATGAGGCTTGCAATCTAGTTTATACAAGGCTAATGATTGCATAGTTTTGCTTGCTGTAATAGGTTTCAGTGAATCCCTCTGTAGTTCATTATGATCCCTAAGACTCTTTTGGAATATGGCACACAATGTTCCAGCTAGTTAATACGAGCTACATAATGGCTAACTGCTTGCTTAATTATACACAAGATATACATAATTTGTGACCTGTCTATGTTTTGGATTTGGCCCCAACATCATGTTCCTTTGGTGAGCTAGGAGAGATCTCTATACGCGGACTGCACAAACTACCATTTTTATAATTTTTAGAACATGACCTTCTTATGCTTCTTGACGTGTACATTATTGTTAGTCCTGTTTTTCCATGTACAAGATAGTATGTCTTGCTTGCTTCGCTGTTGTAACTATATTTTTACTCTAGTCATGTGTAATTATAGAAACATTTTAGGATGAAATGACATCAACACAAAGATCTTAGAGCAGTGCGGCATGGCCGCTACCAAATGATTATGGATTGGAATTGGAATGTGCTGATGTTCTTGAGCATCAACTAGAGGTGGCAAGACAACATGCATATGAGTCTCAACACGTAATCAACACGTTGAGGCTGGAGGTGCAGATATCAGATTCACGAGTAAAAAAATTAAACAAGACAATGAGGTAACCACAAAGGAGTTGGAGATTTTGCAGACTGAGATTTGTGCTATCTTAATCTGGCCAATCCTATTTTCTGAAGAGACTATAGTTAAAATGGTAAGTTCTGTTGATGCGCGTCCATGATGTATGAGCTTTATTTGCCTACTGTATGTAATTTGATGTTTGCGTATGCTTTATTATCACTGGTGGTGAACTATGATGCCCAGTGGATGTAATATGCTTGAATGTCTTTATTGTATAGTGTAGGATTATTCTTCATTTCTATGCTTTAATCTCTTCATTGTATAGTGTAGGTTTTCAGAGGGTATAGTATAGAGTAGGATAATTCTTTGTATATGCTATCATTGAAATGGTGGCCAACACGCCCAAGCATTGCCTGGACACCATCCGAATGAACAAACGTGGTAGTCGAAGCGGGCCTTAAATCTAACGAATCACTTGAACTAAGTGATGATCATATGCATGATGATGGTGATCATGTTGAGCATGGCTATTATGATTAAGACGAAGAATTCAACATCGAATAAGAAAAGACTATGAGAAATCTCAGTCTCATGGAAAATCTTTGAAATTACATGGCCGGAGGAAAAGAGTGGATTCTCGATAGTGGGTGTACCGATCACATGACCGGAGATAGAGACATGTTTCGTGAGCTTGCACAAAATGATGGTCCACACAAGTATGTGACTTTTGGAGATAACTCCAAGGGTAAGGTACTTCGCCTTGGTAAGGTGGTCATATCCAATAATAGCTCTATTCAAAAAGTTATGCTCGTTGAATCTCTTGGTTAAAATCTTCTTTCCGTATCTACACTAACCGACTTTGGTTTCAATGTTCTATTTACGGAAGTAGATTGCCAAGTGTTTTGTCGACGTAATCATAATATGGTCTTTACCGGTATCCGTAGAGGTGATATATATATATATTGGTGATTTCACTAAAAGATCCCAACCTCGCACTTGTCTTATTGCAAAATCTTCTAAATATTGGTTATGGCATGAAAGACTAGGACATGTTGGCATGCAAAATCGTGATAAACTTGTTAAAGGTTATCATATCCTTGGTGTTAAAGATGTTATATTTGCAAAGGATAGACTTTGTTGTGCCTGCCAAGCAGTAAAACAAGTTGGAGTAAGTCATCCCGTCAAAAACATCATGACCACGAGAAGAACACTTGAGTTTCTTCATATGGATCTCTTCGGTCACAATGCCTATAAGAGGCTTGGTGGTAATTCTTTCGGTTTGGTCATTGTTGATGATTATTCATGATTTACGTGGGTGTTCTTTCTTGATGACAAGTCTCAGGTACAAATATCTTCAAGAACTTCGCCAGGAAGGCCCAAAATTAGTTCGAAGTGAAGATCAAGAAGGTTCGAAGTGACAATGGAATGGAGTTCAAGAACGCCAATGTGGATACCTTTCTTGACGAAGAAGGCAGCTCACATGAGTTCTCGGCTACGTACACACCTCAACAGAATGGAGTTGTTGAGAGGAAGAATCATACCCTTATCGAGATGGCGAGAACGATGCTAGACGAATACAAGAGGCCAAGACACTTTTGGGCGGAAGCGGTTGAGACAGCTTGTCATGCTACAAATTGACTTTATCTTCACAAGCTTCTCGGTAAAACGACATACGAGCTACTCACAGTTAACAAACCTCAAGTTGGATACTTTTGAGTATTTGTCTCAAAGTGTTACATTCTTGATAAGCATCATCATTCGAAATTTGCTCCTAAATCTCATGAAGGTTTTCTACTCGGTTATGGGTGAAACTCTCACACTTACCGTGTCTACAAAAATTTCACCTGAAAGGTTGAACAGACGGTAGATGTGAAGTTTGATGAATCTAACGGCTCACAAGTAGAGGAATTGCCAATTGATGTAGGAGACAAAGATCCCTCGGAAGCAATTCAACATTTTTATATTGGAAAAATCCCCCCAACGGAGGTGAAGGATAGCCCTTTGCCAAGACGAAGGAAATGAGGAAGTACATCAAGAGTATCCACCTCGACCTCCTTCTCCACTGCCACAGGAGAACAACGATGCCAACAACAATGAAGGAGAAGAAGATGAGGAGGAGGAGGAGGAGGATGTTCCAATACAACCCATGCAAAAGCTCTCATGAGTTAGAGCAAGAGTCATAAAGAATCATTCTGTTGAGCAAATCCTAGACGACATCAACACTGGGAGAATGACTCGCTCTAAAACTCATTTGGCTAACTTTTGTGAACATTACTCATTCATCTCTAGCATTGAACCTATGAAGGTGGAAGAAGCTCTTGAAGATCCAAATTGGATAAATGCTATCCACCAGGAGCTACACAACTTTGAAAGAAACCAAGCGTGGACATTGGTTGAGAAGCCCAACGATGATCAAAACATCATTGGAACAAAATGGGTGTTTTGGAATAATCAAGATGAGGATGGACAAGTGGTGCGCAACAAGGCTCGTGTCGTTGCTCAAGGCTACACACAAGTCGATGGTATGGACTATGGTGAGACATATGCCCCCGTCGCTAGACTTGAGTCCATTCACATCTTACTTGCTTATGCCAATCACCATGATATCACTTTATACCAAATGGGGTATTAAAAGTGCCTATTTAAATGGTGAAATGTAGGAGGAAGTTTATGTTAAACAACCTCCCGGCTTTGTTAATCCCAAGAAATCTAATCATGTTTACAAACTTCACAACACTCTTTATGGTCTTAAACAAGCACCTAAAGCTTGGTATAAATGCTTGACTAAGTCTCTCACTGAGAAAGGATTTGAAATTGGGAAGATTGATTCAACTCTTTTCACTAAAAGGGTTAATGGAGAATTACTTGTGTGCCAAATCTATGTTGATGATATCATATTTGGTTCTACTAACCCCCATTTTAGTGAGAAATATGGAAGGTTGATGTTGGAAAAGTTTGAGATGTCTATGATGAGTTAACTCAAGTTTTTCCTTGGTTTGCAAATCAAGCAAACTAGGGAATGTACCTATGTCTCACAAACAAAGTATACCAATTATCTGTTCAAGAAGTTCAACATGAAAGAAAGCAAAGGTATGAAAACACCGATGCCTACTAGTGGACATCTTGACTTGACTAAGGATGGCAATAGATTGACCAAAAGTTTACCGATCTATGATTGGTTCTCTATTATATTTATGTGCCTCCCGTACCGACATTTTTCTAAGTGTGTGCATGTGTGCACGGTATCAAGCAGCCCCGAAAGAATGTCTTCTTAAAGCCGTGAGAAGGATAGTGAGATATTTGATTCATACACCAAATTTTGGCATTTGGTACCCTAAGAGGTCATGTTTTAATCTTGTTGACAAGGTTGATAGAAAATCCACGTTGGGTACATGTCAATTTCCTGGTAGATCCCTCGTGTCATAGTCCTCCAAGAAACAAAACTCGGTATCAATATCCACTTCCGAAGTGGAATATATTGCAACGGGATCATGTTGTGCACAATTACTTTGGATGACCCATACTCTCAAATATTATGGGATATATGTGAGACATGTTCCATTTATTTGTGACAATCAGAGTGCTATTAAGATTGCACACAATCCCGTGCAACATTCTTGAACTAAGCATATCGAAGTTCGTCACCATTTCATTCGTGGTCATGTTGCTAAAGGTGACATAAATCTTAAGCATGTTCGTACGGACAAACAATTGGCGGATATCTTCACCAAACCTCTCGATGAGAAGATATTTTGTCGTTTGAGGAGTGAATTGAATATCATTCATGCCTGCTGTGGATGCATGCCAGGGTGAGGCTATTTGACTATGTCACTCTCTGATTTTCATGCCACAACACTTAAGCTAATAAATTAGGATAAATTGTGGTTTGACAAAAACTTTTGAGTGTTTGGTCTTTGCTTGATTTGATTTTTGTCTGCTGTTTGCAAGTGCTCTAAAAATCAATAAAATCCTCCAACTCTTATACTTCTTATCCTTGATCCAAAACCTTGCCCAATGATCATGCCATGTGTGTAGGACATAAAAATAATTTCTTGCAAAAATATTTTGGCCAAAAAGTATTTTCTAAATTAGGTTTTCCAAAACCCCCTGAATGGAGACTTGAACTACAAGTACTTAATTAAGGGTGTGAAAAATCTTTCAAAAATTATATTTGACTCCTATTAGATATAGGACACCCAGAAACCACAAAAATATAATTTTAAAAGTTATTTTACTATTTTAATTAAAGGCTTTTTCTTAAGGCCAGAAATGGTCTTTAATAGGTTAAAATTATTTTAAAGATTAAAAAAATATTTGAGAAAAATCAGGGAAACTCAGCGGACATATATTTTCCATATATAAGAGTTTCAACACATGGTCATGTTCAAAATATTGGACAAAACCTCCCAAAACCACTTCTGCCCATTTCAAGGATTTGAAATATTTCTACAGGAAATATTTTCATAAAAGTCCAAGGAAAATCCAGAAAGTCACAAATGCATATTGTGATCACCTTGCAAAGCCTCATCTCAATTAAGGTCATTCTGGTTCACCAAAATGCCCCAAAACCCTCTCTGACCAGAATCAAATTTGAACAACTTTGTACTACCAACTTTCTCTCCTGGACCCCAACTTTTGTGAGCATGTTCACATGACCAAATGAGGCCACTACACCAAGTGTTGCATCAAGGGGAAGTGATTTGCTCAACTAGATCTACACAAGTTCATTTCTGCTATTTCTAGGATTTACAAAAGTTGCATTGGCAACTTTGCCCAAATGAGCTCAAAATTGGGGGAAGGACCTAATTATATGTTCTATTTCACCCTGTGGAGTCTCATGCCAAATGGAATCCATTTCCTTGCCCTAACCAGCAACAAACACCTTCTGCAAAATTTCCAAAACCACATTTTTGACCACTTCCACTAATCTCCATGACCCTATATTTTTACCACAGCTGCCCCAGGTCACCTCCTACCTCTAGTAACTCTCCTCCTTCAACAGCTCAATTATTTGGGGTAAAACCCATCTCTTTCTCTCTGTTTACCCATGACAACTCCTCCTCTCTCTCTCTCTCATTTCTATATGCAGCGCCCCACCTAGCTCCTGACCACTCTAGAGCATCCAAGCAAGCTCCAGGACACAAATGGACATGCCCCTGACCTTTTAAAATGGCCATGCCGGCCATATGCATGCTCTGGAGCGCGCTACAGTGCGCCCTTGCGGTGTAGCTGCCCTCTGCCCGATGCCTCCGACCACCTCGGCCCTCCCCCGCACGCCTACCGACGCGCCTCGACGTCCGCCGCACGCTACACCCGTGTCCCCCTCCTCCTTGTTCCTCCTGCTGCCCCCTCCGCACGCGCGCCGACCGCCCGAGAGCTCCAATGGACGAGCTCACACGCGCGACGCCCTAGCACTTCCCCGCTCCTTCTCTCCCTTCCCCTGGCCGTAGAACATCTCTACAAACGCCCCAGACACGCGCCCACGAGCCCCCGTGACCCCCTAGCAACGGCAACGACCTCGCCGGCGCACTCGTCCACGGTGCACCGCGGCCTCGCCCATTTTAAGCCACCCCGACCCTCTCTCTCGCCTTGGTTCGAACCCCCTCTCCCCCAGCAACCTCTCGGACACTCCCTCTCTCCCCCTCGTGGTCTCCCGCCCCCTCCATGGCTGGGTTACCGCCGCTGTGCCCCCGGACCAACCCGAGCCTTCACTGCTTCCCCGCTCCCACTGAACGCTCCAGAGGACACCCACCGCACCAAGGAGCCTCCCCCGCGCACCAGGCCCTCCTCCCCGTGCTAGCCCTACCCTGCCCGAATCTCGCCCGAGCACCGTCCGCCGTGGCCGTGGCCCCACTCGCCTTCGTCCTCCGATGGACGTGCTGATAGGGGGGAGCGGGCGCGGCGCAGTCCCCCGAGCTCGCCGGTGCGCCGGGCACCCGCAACAGCGCCCCTGGTCGCCGGGGATGAGCTCGGCCTCGCCCCCTCTGTTCCTGCGGCACGGGAGGCCGCGCGAGGAAGAAGGAGGCCGGCCGGTGGACCGGCGACCCCACCGGTCAGTCTCTGCCGACGTGTCCAGCCGGACCCTGCAGGGAAGCGTACTCCCGTAGTACGCCGTCGGCGTGGCCCTCCTTAGCCGCATGCACGTGCAGCTGGGCCGGCCCAGTGCGCTGCGGCGCTATGCTGCGCTCAGGGCGCGGTATAGGTATAACGCCCCCTCCTTTGTCATTTTCTTTTTTTTCCAGAAATTTGTAAACTCTCCCAAATATTCATATTATCTCTAAATTGGATGATTCAAATTTCTAGTAGTTCCTAAAATCATGCCCTATCACATGGTGCTATTTGCACATTTTTTCCAGAACATTTCCCTTCACACATATTAAATAAATGCTATTTTCTTATTTCTGTGCTGAACTTTAGAAAATCACAGAGAGCCTAAAATTGATCCAAATTCCATGATTCAAATTCCTAGATACTTCTAAGTTCATAACTTAGTTTCTGAACATTGTTTCCAATACTTTATATGCCATATGTAATATTGGTCCATTTCTCCATATATTGCCAACTTTGCAAATTCATAGGAAAATCATTTGAACTCCAAATCCAGTGAAACCAACTCCTAAATTCTTCTAAAGTCATTCATTGTTAAATGGATGCCTTTTCTCATTTTTTCAAAATAATTTTTCTGTGCACTTCTTGCAAATCCACAAATCCCTTGATTCCATCATATTGAAATGTTCAGAGATATCCATTAATCAAATCCCAATGAAACCACTTTGTTCATTCCTCATATGACCAAAGGTATCCTAGAAAAGTCCAACTCACATTTTAGAGCACTTTTATTTTTGCCTTATTGTGCTGCTTATTGTGATTGTTTCCGACGGTAGTTGACAAAGTAGACGGAGTGCTTGGAGAAGGACCGGAAGATTTCAAGACTCTGATGAACCAGGCAAGCAGCCCTTTGACCCTGTCTAAGAAACCCTTTTTATGCATGTCATGTGGAACTTTTATTGCTTGCATCGAAGTCATGATAATGTGGTGACCAGTTGAGGTGGTTTGCCTCCGCTGCTTTTCTCGTTGACACTTGCATGATGCATGACCCTACCTTTCTATGAGGGTTATGCGAGTGGGTGTAGTTAGGATGCTAAGTAGCTGCTACGCAAATGGGTTGGGTATATGCATGGTGATGGAAGCAAGATTGTTTTCAAAAACTTTTCGAAAACCCCATCGGGTGCCACTTATGCCCGAGGGAGATAATGAGTTGGGTAACCACTTGATGACGAAGTGGTGTACCGAGGCAAGTGTGTGTGTTGTTTTCAAAACGGATTGGTTTAAGTTGCGACCGTTATTCCAACCTTACATGCGCAACCACTCTACCCTTATATGGGAAAGGGCATTATTGATTACCTAGGACGATACTAGCTTGGAGCCCGCATTACTAGTGATGGGAGAGTCGTTGTTGCGCTCTCTCGGAATAGGGTCGTGCCAGGTAGGGCGGCCATGACTGTTTTCACAGGGCACCGAACACACCGTTGGTACCCCGTGCTTGTGGTATGAGATGAATATGGGAGCGAGGCTCCACAATTTTAAGATGTGAAATGTTGGGCACGGGGGTTACTACCAATCGAGTGGACTCTATGTTAGTGTCGTCTAGGGAAAGATAGTGATCGGGTGCTTACCCCGGGTACTTGAGGTACCACGGGTCGTGGATGACACGAAAGTTCCCCGGATCTTGTGGGTAAAGTGTGCAACCTCTACAGTGTAAAACTATTCGAATAGCCGTGTCCACGATCAAGGACAGTTGGGTAACCGCTCTTGGGCTACGTCCACTTGTTTACAAACCAGTGTGTGTTTGGATAAGTGGGAAGAACTACTTGGGTCAAGTCAAAGGACTTGACATGATTGAGTTGGGTTGATGCCCACTCCATTTATGTTGATATCTGTAACCAGTCCCTATGGTTACTTGAATTCGTATGATGCATGTTTTACCAATTGTTGAACATGTCATAGCACAACAAAACTAGCTTTCTACAAAATTTACCTATATCATGCATTGTTGTATCTTGAACCAAAACATGGGTTGCTTGCGAGTACATTCAAAGTACTCATTGGCTTGCCACTGGTTATTTTATTGGCCAGGCATGAAAGAACAGGATATGATTAAGAATACTTCGGTGACAAACATGCAAGCTAGGACGCTTCCCAGTCAGAATGCCTATAGGGTTAAGGCAGATGGCATGGGTCCAAGTTATCGACGAAGATTTCCGCTGCGAAGTTATACTCAAGACTTGGCCATAATGGTCATAATTTATGTAAGACGGTATGTATGGATGTAAGACTCTTGTTATACAGCTTCTATGTGTTCAGTGGGCATTGATCTCTGGGATCACTGTACACGTGCATTCGGTGATCACAACTTATGAGTCGAGGTCCCCGCAGACTAATCCTTCATATTTCTCCTATGATGATAATCATATTGTTGTGGGAAACCACAGCCACCTATGGGGCCATCAACCCCTTGTGGTTCGGCAGGGGGATGAGCACACTGCACAAAGAGCAGAGAACGTAGCACAGCACGACAGAGATCACACGGGCAATTTTACCTAGGTTCGGGCTGCCGTGAGGCATAAAACCCAACTCCTGCTTTGGTGGATTGATGAGTGGACCGTGGCGGAGACGACGTCCTAGCCCGGCAGGGTTGCCTCGGGGCGAGTGTACAAGGGTCCGAATCCTTTCTATGGTTTCCATGGACCTCCTTTTATAGATCAAGGGGTCACCACAATAGCAAATTAGTCATTGTGTACTGATTACATAGGAAATAGTGCTATTATACCTAACTCTGTAGACAGGGAAGAGTGCCTTAAATGCGCCGCTTAGTGTCACATCATGGCGTGCCCGACAAGCCTTGGTGGGCCATTCGGCCACCTTCTCGTCTGTCTGCTGGACACATCTCTGGACGAATGTCATTTAGAGGTTATTCCCTTTGGAAATGGCTACTGTAACACTCCCAGTGTCATGCTACAGTAAGCCTCTGTGATTAAGCTAACGGTTTTGCTAAATAGTGCTTGATCACCTTTGATTCTAATATCGTTTGAAATTCCACTTTGAAATGAAATTCAATTGGCAAGTGAGATATGGAGTTGCACCAAAGTTGCTGCAAAATAGTTAATCATTTAGCCAAAATTCCATAACATTTAATTGTTAAGGAAAACAACATCACCTAGGAGCTAAGATGGACTATAGCAATTATTACAATGCAATTTTAGCATTTCAAAGTGCTATTTTATTGGTGAAAAATGCAAATGGATTCCTCCAGCCTCCAAGCTTTTGTGGCCGTGCCTAAAAACCCAAACTATTTAATAGGCTTAGCCACACATTTTTCTCAGCTCTTTTGGTTACCCTAAATAATCTTTTTCTATCTCTCTTATTAAATAAAAGAGGAAAGCAGGAAAAGAAAAGGGGGCCGAACCCCCTCGGGCCAGCCAGCCCGGCTAGCCACCAAGCCAGGCCAGCCAACCCAACTCCCCCTTCCCGGTCGTCTCCCCTGTTCCAGCGACTGCATCGCTACAGGGGCGAGACCCCGCCGGATCACCTCGCTGACATCTCCGCGAGAGGATAGGGCCTCCACCTCCCGCGACGCCTCGGGCCTCACCCCCACCTACCTACTCCCACTCACTCCCCACTCTCGCCCTCTCCGCTTCCCTCTGAGCTTGCCCCGAATCCCCTCTCCTCTCCTCGCCCCTCCCCCTCTCTGCCACTTCCTCCTGACGCCACCATGGGCTCACCACCGTGAAGCTCGCGGCCACTGAGCCTCCCCGACGTGCTCACCGACTTTCTTGTCGTCGTCCACATCGCCTACGCCATCGGGGTTGAGCCGAGCGCCTCTCCTCCAACCGGAACATGCTCGTCTTGAACCTTCGGGTCATCGGCGTTCGTCGCCGATTCCAGCTACCTCGCGCCCTCCCTGAGCTCGCTGCCACTCCCTACGGCTTCGCTATGAGCTCCCGCTTCTCCTCCCCCTCTACGTTAGCTTACCCGCGTTTCGTAGCCACCGATGGCACCAACGATCGAACACTCCGCCGCTCGCGCTCGTCACCAGCATAGCCACGGTGACCTTTTGGTCCCGTGCGTGCCACTGTCACGCTCGTCGCGTCGCGTAGGGGCCCTCTGGCCATTTAGTTACTCGCTACCGCGCCCGCATCACCATTCGTCTTTGCACCCGAGCGCCGCCGTCCACCGATGAGCTCGCTGTCGTCGCTACGGTGCTCCTCCGGCCACACCACCACCGCAGATTGCCTCGCCGTCACACGCCCTTTCCAACGCAACCATGCGCGACCCTCCCCATGCTCTGTGCATGATTTCTGGCGATGTCCGCCACGCGAAATGGTCGCCGGCGTTGCTCTGACGCCGGCGCCGACGTGTCACCCCTGGGGCCCAACCCCAGAGTCATTGCACGTGGGCCCCTGGCCCAGTTGACCAGGTAGACCCTGGTCAACTATGTTGACTGGGCACACAGTTCTACTAACATGTGGGTCCCAAATGTTTAATTAGGCTAATTTGATTTTAGATTAAATGGTTAATTAGTATAGTCAGTGACACATGGGTCCCATAAGATCATTAGGTTAGTTTAAGATAATTAACCACTATTAATTAGATCAGTCACTAACCAGTGGGGCCCACTGGTCAGGCTTGACCTGATCAGCCGTCCTGTTGACTACTGACATCACCTTTACCGCATGCTGATGTCATCAGACACTGTTCTGGATAATGTTGAATTAGATAAATAAAATAAATTCCAAAAAAGTTTAAAACTTTGAAAAATCATATAAAATAATCCGTAGCTCGGATGAAAATGTTTTCTACATGAAAGTTGCTCAAAAAAATGAGACGAATCTAAATGCATGGTCCGAGTACCTGTCAGATGCCTCTAACTATCTGAACATGGAGCATTCCCCCTCTGGTCATCTGTTTGACACAGGTCCGGAACCGGGAATACATTCCCGGTTGAATTCCCCCTTCACCTATTTCATGCAGCCCTACGTTAGGTCGCCCCTAGTTCTGCATATCGTCTTGTCATGCTTAGTGTTGCATCAGTTTGCTTAAATTTACTGTTTCTTCTCCCTCTTCTCTCCGGTAGACCCCGAGGCCGATGATGCCCCGGTGATCGACTACGTCGACAACGACACTTCTTCCTTTTTAGCAGAGCTTCCAGGCAAGCAAACCCCCCTTGAGCATTCTGATATCGCCCATTCCCTTCTCTCTTATGCTTGCATTAGAACAGCTACTGCT
Source organism: Triticum aestivum (assembly GCF_018294505.1). NCBI lineage: Eukaryota > Viridiplantae > Streptophyta > Magnoliopsida > Poales > Poaceae > Triticum > Triticum aestivum. Next base: position 237,054,897 of record NC_057805.1, read on the forward strand.
TTCTGTATGATCCTACTCTGTTGCATGGCCTGTTTATTGTAACCTACTGTTGTTACCTACCTGCTTATGCTAAACTGTTTAGTATAGGCTGGGTAGAGACCCATCAGAGACCCCCACTTTGTCCCGACTGCCTAGCTGGATTATCAGAAGACCCGATCAACGGGATCGAAGACGAGGCCCAGGCACCGCACATCACTTTCCCCTTAGTTGCTCGACACTACTGGGTTACTATCGAGTGCCGAGGGTGGTACCTCATCAGCACTTATGATGTTAACCTTGTAGGTTAGTTCATCGGGTATGGTCATCGAGGGTGATTCCTCCTTCTCCACTCCCGATAACGACACTGTCGTGCAACTCCTCAAGAGTGGACCTTGAGGGTGATTCCTCCTTCCTTCACCTTGACGATAACATCAGGTGGAATTCCATCGAGGGTGATTCCTTAGGGTTCCCCTTGGTGTTAGACACGCGGTTACTATCGTTACTATGACTTTACACTGACCATGTTACTAAAGACGTGTCGGCCCTGAGGGGTACCCACGCGAGCTTAATTGCGAGTGATGTGGAGTCGGGTTAACCTGGAAGGTGCCCAGGAGATAATTACGAGGCGTAGCCAGGCATTCTTAGCCCTTGCCGCCAGTCCTCAAGACGGGGCGACGCGGTCACATCGAGCGTGATTCTCTGCTCGTAACCGCACGCTCCTAATCCACTATGATTTGGATATTTGATCCGAGAGGCCTCTGGCCTGATAGCACTAACCATCACGTGGGCATAGTATGGGCATTTTGTGCCGTATGCCTCAGCCGAAGCTTAATAGACGTCATGCGACTGAGCGGCGCGCGCCGGGTTGGACTGCGTAAGGACCTGCCTTTTTAAGGAGGTAGCTAGGTCTACTCACCGGCCGCCCACGCAACGTGCAGGAGTTCCCGGGGCGATGGCCCAAGACCCCTGGGGATATAGGTTTAGTCCGGCATGCTGACCTCTCTATTAAGCCTAGGTCGGGTTGCGGCGTATCGTTTGGCCGAGGCCGGGCATGCCCGAGTAAAGTTTGTCCAGCCGGTGTTAAGCGGGCGTGGTGGGTAAGTTGGTGCACCCCTGCAGGGAAGAAAACATCTATCGATAGCCTGTCCTACGATTGTCAGGACCCCGATCCTAAGTCACACCGATCTAGCATGTAACACATCATATCACTTTGCGGCCTCACACACGGTATCCCCACGGGTGCCACCTTACCTGGCCCGGGACCGTTTGCACCTTTTGGCTCACGTATATGATAGTGTCGCTAGCATCCATATGACAGAGAACCCGGGCCGACATGACTAGTCGTGAATCCAAAGTGGCACTAACTTACAGGGACATGCATACATGAACCATCAACGAACGTGTCGGTCATCAACGTATGAACCCAAGTCATAGCAAGCTACAAGGACTTAAAAAGGAACAACACGAGACATTTCCCCGAAGGGATAGACACAGGAACGAAGAAGGACACATGCCGGCCAGCCTAAGTGTTCTAGAGTAGTAGCAAGCTACCATGGGTCGGCGTTCTGGGAATGGGGGTCCGCAGACTTGCCTGCCTGCAGCCCATGGCGTGGCTCTGCGAGCGGGCCCGTACGGCCCATCTTCACCAACAAGCTTCCAAGACCCTCGCGAGGGGCCAAGCCTCGCGAGGCGGACGACACAAGACCTCCTCGGGAGCGGCCTCACAAGGCTGGCTCGCGAGGGATGGAGAGACCAAGGCAAGGCAAACCTCGCGAGGTTCCAATGACGTGAGCCATGACGAACGAGACCAGGCGGGCGCCAGGCGGGCGCCAGCGCGCACATTGTCCTTGCTTCCTCTTTGGTGCTAAGGGGGCAAGCGTAGGCGAGGAGTACCGAGGCGTCAAGCAAAGGTTTCCATATCGGTGCAACGAGACCAAGACCAGCAGGACGGCAAGACAGAGGTCATCATGGAGCCCAAGACGGCGTCACCACCAGAGCCTTTGGCAGGCGAAGACTACTTTTCTCAGGATAAGCTATACTAGTTGTCCCCTTTCGAATTGGTCGTTGTTGGCTCCCTTCCCGCTCAATATTTGGGAAGAGGACCAGGGCCTATATAAATAGGGCTAGCCACCACAGTAGAAGGCAACTGAGCATGAGCTGATCGGATCCTCACCTACCAGAACTCATCTGGAGCGATCCTCATCCACACACCACTCACCAAGCACAAGAACACCTCTCCTCAGGAGGCTATTCTTCCCCTTGTACTGTTCATCCTCAGCCCAAGAGGCAATCCACCACCACCACACTGGAGTAGGGTATTACACCGCAACGGTGGCCCGAACCAGTATAAATCTTGTGTCCTTGTGTTCTTTGGGTTCGGCGAGCTAATCCGTTAATACGTGAAGCGTGTGAGGGCGTGACCGGTGAGGGGGGATCTTTGCACGCACCCCAGTGTTCGAACCTTAAGGGTTTTGCCGGAACCCGAAATCCGACATTTGGCGCGCCAGGTAGGGGTACGCCGAAGCCTTCTTCTCGTCGATCCGTGCTTCGCCGCTCCACCACGACCATGTCAGACGCTCGTCGCGCCCGCGCTGAGCGTCAGGCCACCCTCGCCGCCCGTGCCATTCAGACAGCCCCCGTCGGCGGGCCTCCCCGCCATTCTCCGTCACCTGCCGCCAACGCCGCCACCGGCCTGGCGGGGAACGAGCAGCAAGCATCCTTGTTGCACCCCTTGGTGCGGCGGGACGGTCGCACCGCCACCCCGTCGCTGACCCCCGCTGGTTCGTCATCTCACGCTCGTCGCGCTCACACGGACGCGCGGGTCGTGCCGCTCATGGGGCACGAGCTCCTGCGCTACCGCCCAGTCGATGACCTCTACGAGGACTGGCTGGACCGCATCACCGAGCTCGTCAACGCCGTAGGGGGCTCCCCTGCACTGTCCCTATCGCTGCCTCGCGACCCGCCAGCTACAGGCGATGTGGCTCATGGAGCGCCTCCGCCACCTCTGCACTAAGATGGCGCCCTGGCACCAAGACGCGCGGCTCCACGGTGCAACCCGCCATGCCAGGCACCCGCGCGTGAGGAAAGAAGCTGCAAAGAAGTCCCTCGGCCGCAGGAGAACGCTCCACCGCTCCCCGTACCGCCACATCAGGATCGCTTGCCGCGGCAGGGCCTTGCACCGCTTGCCGTGGCGGCACGCGGGCGCCAAGATCAAGCTCCACCTCCGCGGCGGGCCCCGGTGACCATGGCGGCTGCCGTGCCTTCACCCCCGAGCTACGTAGCATCGCCTGGCCAGGCAAGTTCAAGCCGGATCTGCCTCCTCGCTACGACGGCACCCTCGACCCCGTGGAGTTCCTGCAGTTCTACGAGCTGAGCATCGAGGCGGCCAACGGCGACTAAAAAGCCATGGCGAACTGATTCCCCATGGCGCTCAAGGATGGTGCGCGCTCATGGCTCCTGAACCTGCCTCCTGGCTTCATCTCCTCCTAGAACGAGATGCGCGACCGCTTCATCGCCAACTTATAGGGCACTCGCGACCGCCCTCCGGCCGCGGGTGACCTGCGCCGCGTCAAGCAGCAACCAGGGGAGACCCTCCAGAAGTACATCCAGCGCTTCAACAAAGTTCGCCTCAAGATCCCCAAGGTGACGGACGAGGCCATCATCTCTGCATTCTCCGATGGCGTCCGCGACGTCAAGATGAAGGAGGAGCTCGCCATCCACGAGGAGTTGTGCACATCCCTGGAGCTGTTCAACCTGGCGACAAAGTGCGCAAGGGCTGAGGAAGGGCGCCTTTATCTCCTCGAGCTCCCGGCTGCTGACCTGGAGGAGAAGAAAGCCAAGGCCAAGGACGTGAAGCGCAAGGGAGTCGCCGTGCTCGCGGCGGAGCCGGGCACGAAACGCGGTAGGGAGCAGCCTGAGTCATCCAAGAGCAGCCGACCGTTCTGCGCCTTCCACAACATGCACAACCACAACGCCAACGATTGTCAAGAGCTTAGGGCCATCCGCGACGGATGCTTCGGTCGACGCCCCAAGCGCAACGACTGAGGCTACGGCCGAGGAGGAGGACGTGGCGGAGGACGCTGGGACGACCGGGGCCCACGCCAGGAGTGGCGTGACCGGCCTCGTGAGGACCGCCGGCAGGATCAGCCTCGCGAGGGCGCCTGGTGGGATCAGCATCGCGAGGACCGTCCTCAGGGCAATGCTGGGCTTCCTCCGCTACCGCCACCACCAAGAAGGAACGACGGCCACCATCAAGATGAGGGGGCTGGGGGCTTCCAGGAGCCGCGTGCTATCGCCTGCATCTTGGGCGGAGCTCAAGCCCCAGCCTCTCAACGCATCTTCAAGCAGTTTGCCCGCGAGGTGAATGCAGTCCTCCCCAGGCTCGAGGCCACGCGCCCGCTCAGGTGGTCCAAGTGCGCCATCACCTTCAGTTCGGCAGATCAGCTCAAGTGCGCGGCAACCGCTGGCGTTCTCCCGATGCTTTGTTCGCCCATCATCAGCAACGTACAAGTCACCAAGACCCTCATCTACGGCGGCGCAGGGCTCAACGTCTTGTCCGTCGACTGTTCGACAGTCTCCAAGTGCCCTACGACCAGCTTCAGCCTACCAAGCCTTTCTCGGGAGTGACCGATGGTTCCACCATGCCGTTAGGGCAGGTCCGCCTCCCTGTCACCTTCGGAGAATGCAACAACTACCGCACCGAGCTCATCGACTTCGACGTAGCTCACATCCGTCTGCCATACAATGCCATCCTCGGGTATCCAGCCCTGGCCAAGTTCATGGCGGTCACGCACCACGGCTACAACGTCATCAAGATGCCAGGGAGCGGTGGGATCATCGCGTTCCCGTGCGAAGAAAGAGACTCGGTGTGCTCCTCGAGCGTGCCTTCCAAGCAGCGTCAATCGAAGACCCCGACAACAATGCAGCTCAAGCCATCCCGAGGAAGAAGAAGCAACTGCTCCGCGCCGGACCTCAGGAGAGAGGCACCGCAAGTGGTACCTCGTCAGGATCAGTGCCCGTGCCTAGGGCGCCTTCTTCCCTCGCATAGGAAGGCGCACCCGGCGCCCTCCTCGGGCAGGGCTCGGGGGCTCTCTTCTGGAGGGCCTCAGACCTTGCCAACGTCACGAGGGAGGCGCTCGGGCACCACATGGAGGCGTGCTTCGCGGCACATTTCCCTCAGGAGGACAATGGGCGAGGAGCGCCCAACGCACGAGTGTTCATCGCCAAGACCACTCAGGAACTGCAAGAAGCAAGAGCCATGCGCGGCGACCGCCGCCCACCTGCCACAGCCCCCCATCCAGGCGAGGATAGCGGGTTGTGCGTTTGCATCGAAATTCCAGGGCTCAACAGAGCCGCATCTCAGGAGCTCTTTTGGCCTTCGCGCGTGGGACGTTGCGAGGGCCCACCTCACAGCTACGTTCGCATGCCTTTTGGCCTGCCAAGTGTGGCTTCCGCCTTCCAGTGCAACCTGCGGAGCATCCTGGCGGCTTAGGAGGCCAAGCACCACGCAGTCCTGGCAGAGATGGAGACGGTCCTCAAGGAACTGCCTGGACCCCCAGAGCCTCCTGAGGCTCAGGGCCCGGTGGCTCGTGAGGAGCAACCCCTGCACCATGCATCTTCAGCTGCCTCAACACCCCTTCATCAACAGAACCAGGAGACACTTTCCAAGTTTATTCAGCTGGGAGCGCCCTCAGGGCTGCATCATTCCGAGGCCGCGTGGGTCCGTCCCTGTGGCTTGTATCCCTTTTTATGTCTTTAGCTTACCTTGCTAGGGGTGCCCCTCGGGCTGCATCATCCCCAAGCCGCTCGGGCCTGGCCCAGTGGCATGTATCTTCCCTGCATTTACTTAAGCCAGTTTGTTTCCATGCTTAATCTATCTATGACTATCACCTGCTTGATTGTCACCTACCACGGGAGCCGCGCGCCGATTGTCTTTCTTCAGGACCCTTCGCATGAGAATGGTTAGGCACAGCGTCTGTGCTCGGGCCCGTCCCTACAGCGTCGATAAATCCAACGGCTGAGCTCTGTCTGGCGGGCTGGCCCCGTTCACGTCACCTCCTGGGGCTGTTGGTGCTTGGCCTTCTCACGCGATAACCTCAGGAGATTCGTTCGGTGCAGGTTGTCTAACCACCTCGCAGGACCACCGCAAGAAACAAGAATCAAGACCGGGAGCAACCCGCCTTGAGGTAGGGCCTCGTGAGTCCCGCGCTGGCTCACGAGTGCCCAGACACACCTCGTCTAGCCTTGCCTTGCAAGCCACGTGTCAGGGCGGGGCTGTACACGCCCCGGGGGCTCTCCGCAGAAGGGAGTCCCCTCCCACGTACCAGTGGAAGCACCATGCTCCGCCCTGGCCGTCGACACTGCTGAGGAGCGGCTATGCCCGTGCAAGTGCGGAAGCGCTATGCTCCGCGCTGGTGATAAACAACTGAGGGCGGCCCCACGGCCGTATCAACCTCAGGGAGCCCTTGAGCCCAGTGTCCGACCTCACTGCAATACCTCCCCTTGGGAGAGTCGCGCAAGGGGGCTGGGCACGGGGGCTGCGCTCGGGTCATGCCCAAGCATACGCCACCCAACCAGGTTCCTCGGACCTGGTCATCGCGCGCCCCTCCCGAGCCGAGCCTCGACGAGGGCGAAGGTATGAAGGTTGTTTGCACGTCAAGGGGGACTCCTGAGCATCGCGACTCAGGAGCCTAACTGGTCACGTAGCCCCTCACTCCTTGGTTCCATCCTGGTCTCCGGTCGGCCGAACGGCGGTTGAGGTATGCGCAGGGCCGGGCCCTGCCAACGTAGAACACTAAACTAACTCCTTCCTAAAACCTGTTTGCGCGTCAAGGGGGACTTCTGAGCATCGCGACTCAGGAGCCTAACTGGTCACGTAGCCCCTCACTCCTTGGTTCCGTCCTGGTCTCCGATCGGCCCAATGGCGGTTGAGGTATGCGAGGGGCCGGGCTCTGTCGACGTAGAACGTAAAGCAGATAGGAAGAAAGTCACAAAATCTCAAAGCAAATATTACAAGACATATTGTTCTCACAACACCGAACACAAGTTTAACGCCTCCATGAGGCATGATGCATGTTGCAGAAATAAAACAGGAAAGGAGCCGCAAGTCACCCCTGAGCACCACCGACGCTCGCGAGAAGCGCTCCTCCCTTGATGACGTCGCCTTCGTCGCAGCCACTGGCCGGAGCTGCAGGAGTGCTGGCGCCTCCGGTCGAAGGCGTGGAACTTCTTCAGCAGGGCCTCCACCTGATCTTTCACGGCCGCGGCGGCGGCTGTATAGTGTTCATCAGCCACAGGCTCCAGCAGCTCGTCAAGGCAAGCGGTAGGGTCGCGAAGATGGAGGTGGCTGAAGACACGCGTCAGTGTAGCCGAGGAAAGAACGCGGGCTTCTTCCTCGGCCATGGGACCGATGCCGCTCACAACCTCCTCAAGCGCGACAACCAAGTAGGGAAGCAGCTGGGCGGGGCCGTCCTTGTCAGTGGTCAGCGGCCTCTCCAAGCCCTTCTCATAGAGTGACTTCAGAGCCTCGCGAGACCTCTTCTCAAGAAGCGCAAAGGCCGCGCGGTCCTCAGCCAGAACCTTCGCCTTCACGGCAAGTTCGGCTTCTTCCTCCTTCACCTTCCGTTCCAGCTCCTCCAGTCGGCCGCGCTCAATGGCATGCGCCTTTGCCGACTGCTCCAGCTCGGCGTCGCGACCCTTGACGGCGTCCTCCCGGGCCTTCATCTTCTCCTCCTCCGTCTGACGGCCACAGGCTTCCTCTGCGCGTTCGCTGCGCAGGGTCTTCAGCTCGGCCTTCCGCGCCTGGCAGCGACTCTTGGTGGCCCCGATGTCCTTCAGCGCCGCCTCGCGAGTGGCCGCTGCCTGGGCGGCGGCCTGCTTCTCCTTCTCGGAGGTTGCCACGGCCTGGCTCAGCGCCGCTCGAATAGACACGTCGGAACGGAGCCAGCCAGAAACTAGCTCCAGACGCCCGGCCACCAGGAGGGGGTCGGCGCCTTGAAGATCTTCTCGCAGCCGGGTCATCTCCAGAAAGGCGTGCTCCAGGACATCAGGGGAGGTAGAAGGACTTGGGGTCAGTGGTGCAGCGGGAGGTGGAGGAGAAGGTATTGTCACCATGGCCTGGAAGCTGGGAGCTCTTGAGCCTCGGAGGCTCCAGCAGCCGAGCCGGGCGCCGGTGCCTCCGGAGCCAGCAAGGCCACGGGGGCTGACTCCTCCCGAGGGTTCTCCCCCATGCCTCGCAAGGACGACCGGGCCGGAGAGACATGAGCACCAGCGCAACCCTTCTCCACGGAGGGAGACGCTGACGGAGCAGACAGGTTGGTCCCGGGCGGCACCCCCACCCCCTCCTTCCTCTTTTTCGTCACAGGCGTCGGCCTAATCGCATAGCGGAGAAGCATCTGGAATCAGCAGCATAATCAAGAACAAGGCAAAGCACGAGCACTTACTGGTCCACCGCGGCGTAGTCCACCCTCCGCTTGGTGAGCTTGAAGCCCGAGAGCCTCGAGGCTTGAAGTACGGGCGCGCAGGCTCCAGGAGCAGAAGCTGGGGCAGCGGAGGGGCCGGAGGCAGCCCCAGGCGGCATCAAAGCTGGGGCGGCATCTCGGGAGACCATCGCCGACCTGCCCCTCGATGGGACCACGGGCGGCTCCCCCTTCTCCTTGTGGGCGTCAGCCTCGTCGTCATCTGGCAGAGTGCGGATGATGTCGGCCTTGCTCAAGGGGGAGGTTTCCCCGTCCCTTCAGGGGTCACCTCTGAATCCTCCTCCTCCTCTTCCTCCCCGTGGGACTCATCAGAAGACAGCTCCACCAGTGTCGGCACCACAGGGGCCCTGGCAGGCGCCGACGGCACCAGCCCGCGCCCGTTAAAGGTCGGCCTGGAGGCCACGACCTGCACCCCGTCCTCACGGCTAAACAAGGGAGTGAAGATGCTCGACGGGTACTCCTGGTCGTCCCCAACCAAGAGGCGAAGAACCACGGCCAGCTCTTCGTCGGACAAGGCTTTTGGGCTCAGGTGAACCTTGTCCTCTTCGTCCCCAAGCTCCCACAAGGGGCGCGTACGAGCCTGAAGCGAGGCTACGCGTAGCATCAGGAATTCCGTCAGAAGCATGGCCCCTGTCACCTTTGCCGCCTTCGCGTTGCCCGGCTTCAGGTCGGTCTTCATCTGCTCCAGCACCAACGTCGCATGCTCATCAGTAAGTTTCGCGCAGGACCACCCCTTGTAAGACTGGGGCATCTCCATTGGCAGTGTCAGGCGTGGGTGGACGCATTTAGCGTCCATCATGGCCCACTTGCTCCTGAAGCCATCGGCTTTCTTCCCAGTCTTCGAGATTGAGTTGGCCTTGCCAGCCGCGATGAAATTGGCACACCCGGAGGTATGGCCCTCATTGATCCGGAGGAAGAAGAAGTGGTGCAGCAGAGCCACAGACGGCATCACGCCAAGGTACGCCTCGCAGTAGTAGGCGAAGATTGACAAGAGAAGGATCGAGTTAGGATGAAGATGTAGCGCCAGCAGCCCGTAGTGGCCAAGGACCTCATAGAAGAAGTCAGAGAAGGGGGGAACCAACCCTGCGACGATGCTGTTCGTGAAGAAGGGGAAGGAGGTGCTTCCCTTGGGCTCTGGCACGTCAGAGGCAACCCGGAGCTCAGTCTTCCCCCTCTCGTTGCTATCCCCCGCCGTCAGCAAGCGCGTGGCGGTGAGGTTCTTCTCCGAGACGTTGGGTGCGTCAAGAGCAGGCTCATACCAGGCCGGCGACGAGGCATGCTTGACCTTCCGAGGCGCCATTGGTCGCTGATGCGGAAGGGGAAGGGAGTAGATCTTGAGATTTCGGAAGCAAAGAGCAAGAAAGGGGATCTGGAGCAAGGCGAAAGGAAGTAATGAAGGCAAGCACTGTCTACGCCAGCCTTTTTGACAGTCGGGCAGTTGCCGAGGCAGCATGGGGAAGCGGAGACGCCCACGTCCAATCAACCGCCACGCGTCGACCAAGGCCGCAGGCTGTTGGGGCCCGCGGCGCTCCGCACTTTCCCTTTGGCCTCTCACCGCTACCTTTACCAAATCGTGTTCACACACTTAGCTCTCAACAGTAGGACATGTTCACCACATTCCAATTCATCCCCGATGAATCAGACCTGACTCAACTCTACGTAGTAGTAGGCATGACAACAAGCATGAATGAGTAGGAACATCAGGGCTCAAACAACACCTACTCATGCTAGTGGATTTCATCTATTTACTGTGGCAATGGCAGGTCATGCAGAGGAAAGGGGTTCAACTACCGCAGCAGGTAATAGTTGAAGCGTTGTTGTCCTAATGCAGTAAAAGAGAGCAGAAGCGAGAGAGTGGGATTGTATCGGAATGAACAAGGGGGTTTTTCTTGCCTGGCACTTCTGAAGATAGTATAGTTCTTCATCGGTGTCATCGATCTCATCGTCGGAACCACGTCTAATGAGAGGGAACAGCACCGGCAAACAGAGAAGGAACATAATCAATGCAATGCAACAATATGATGCATGATCATGACATGGCAATATGTTGTTGTTTGAGATAATGCAACTATCAACACAATTATATGAAGTTGGTTTGAACCAAAGGCTCAAATTCAAACTCCACATGTGGTTATTTAAATGGCATTCATTTGATTTCTCCTAAACAGTAGCCAACAGTTGTTCTAGCATGCATGAAAATGGTACAGATGGGTAGATTGGATTTTTTTGATAATTTTTCATATATAAATTATTTCATTTTGGAGTTACGGTTGAATTTCTATGATTTTCAGAAGTTCTAACAATTTTCTGAAATAATAAATCATTTCTGATTTATTTTAAAATCCAGAAAACAAATTACTGCATTAGCACCACGTCACTGTGATGTCAGCCAGTCAACAGGACCGGTCCAGGTCAAACCTGACGTGCTGGTCCCACCTTTCATTGACACAGAGGCTAAACAGTGATTTAATTAATTTTAACTAAGTTCATTAGGGCGCGTGGGCCTGCATGCGAGTGTCTAGTGTTAAACTAAACAGGGTGGTTAGTGCCTAATTAAGGACACGTCAGCCCGCCGGAGTAAGTCGCCGGTGACCTCTGGCCACGGCGGAAGCACACCGGAAGGCCACGGGGGCGGCAGAGAAAGGCACCAGGAGGTAGCCTGTGCGCCCGCGCATCCAGCGGAGACAGCAGCAGGTCGCGGGATGCCCGAAGTCGACGACGGCGAGCACTTGGGCGGCGGCCGGAGATCGGGCATCGGCGAAAACGATGCTACAGCGAACGGCAGGAGCAGTGGGTGGGGGTTTTGGGCTTCTCGGGATCAACAGAAGCGACGGTGGTATGCTCAGACGCGACGTGGGTGAGCTTTAGCCACGGCGGCGACACGGCCGACGGCGATGGGTTCTCGGGATCAACAGAAGCGACGGCTACGCGGCGAAATCGAGCACGGGGAGAGAGAGGGGCGGCGTAGGAGCTCACAGTGGAGAGGACGAGGTGGTCAATGAGCTCGGAGACGGCCGGAGTTCAGCGAATCGAGCGACCGCGACTAGCGGGTCTGAGGTAGGAGACGAGCTCGATGACGTCTCTGCAAGGTGTCCGGACTCGTGGGACTGGGCGTAGAGGTGCGCCGCAGCGAGGCAGAGCTCGTGGGCTAGTTGGCTTGGCATGGGGAGGTCGGTGTCCGCGGTGGTGCTCGTCGGCGTTCTTGGGTGCGTCCGAGGGAGAACGAGGGAGAGAGACAAAGGAGGGGGATGGGCGTAGAAAGATTCGAGAGGGAGCCAGGGGGTGCGTGTCCTCGTCCAGGGGGGTCGGGGAGGGGGCAACCAAGCAGGAGGTAGCGCGCGCGTGTGCGCGCACGGCGGCCACACGCCCTCCTTCCAACTGGCAGGAGGTTGAAGACGGTGGGCACCTGGTGGGCTGGGCCAGTAGTGCCAGGCCAGGTGGGCTGCACAATAGCTGGGTTCGCAGGTGGGTCTTCTCGCTCTCTTTTCCTATTTCTGTTTTGTTTTCTATTTTTTTTATTTGTTTGTTTTGATTTACTGCCAGCACCAAATCATTTTAGTTACTTCTGGAAATTATTATGTGGCTAGATATAATATATTAAGAGCCACTCACAAATTTTCAGAATTGTTGGACTTGCAATTCTTTTATAGAAGAATTAAATCCAACGCAAATATTTATGGATTTAAATCCAAATGGCCAAAATAATTCGCCAGAAATGTTCCATATTTTTGGTTTGGACCAAAACCCTTGCCAAAAATATTAAACATCAATGAAGAGCATTTTGGAAACATTGGATGCAATTTCCAGGGTTATTTGCCCTTCTTTTAATTAAAATTTTGAGGCTTTCAAATTTCCTCAATTAAAGTTTCTTGAATTTAGACATGATGCATGGATCCTCATGCAACTAATTACAATCAATTTCTAGGGTTGTGACAATGATAACGGACACTCGGAGTTCTATCCCGATCGATACAACTAGAACTGGATACTTGAGATGAGAAATGGATAGTATGGCTCTGGGATAGCTTTCTCGTAGGGAGTCAAGGAAGGATCTCTGGGCGAGGTTGATGACACCACTTCTACTTTACTTTATGCTAGTCTGCACTCTTCTAACGCTGCAAGACCGCTGAAGATGCTAGTCCTCGGTAGGACTAGGCTCTCCCCGCTATTCTGGCATTTCTGCAGCCTAGTCCACATATACATCCTTCCTTTGATAATGTTGCATATATATTGTAGGTCCTTGCTTGCTGAGTACTTCAGATGAGTACTCACGTTTGCTTTGCTTTCTTTTTCCCCCATATATGTTTGATGCAACCAAATGATGGAGCCCCTGAGACCGCTGCCCCCGCCGATGACTACCACTACTACCCCGAGGGTGGCTACTTCTACGAGGAGCCGTGCAACGACCAGGAGTAGGATCGGAGGGTCCTAGGCAGGAGGCCTACACCTTTCTATCGTAGCTTTTATTTTGCCCCAACTTTCTAAAGGCTTATCTGTTCCTCTGTAATATTTGTACTCAGATATCTGATGCTTCTGCTGACGCTTGAATGCCATCGAGTTATGTATTCGAGCCCTTGAGGCCCTCGCTTGTAGTATAACTCTTGTATGACTTTATTTATGTTTTAGAGTTGTGTCGTGATATCTTCAAGTGAGTCCTTAGGCTTGATCTTGTGCATTTGCGTGTATGGTTAGTGCACGATTAAGCCGGGGGCGTCACAACTGCCATTTGTCAAGAAAAAACCACTTAGTCACTCAGGGGCTTGACACTGCACCGATCGATGACTTGCGCCGCTGTGAGGTGGAGCGATGGAGCTTGGCGGGGTGGTCCGCCCTTTGCGTCCCCGGCAAGGTTGCTAGGGCAGTCGTGAGACTTGTCTTCGGAGTAACCTCGACCTCGCCAGGCTCACCTGCCTGGCAAGGGAGGCTTCCCCTTAGTGGTGTCTTGATTCCTTTGGCTTGACTTGGTCTTCTTGATCCGCCCTCTGATTCTCAAAGAGCTATCTCTTCAACTTGGCTTTGTCTTGGATATTGCAACCTTGCTCTTTAGCTCTATGCACGTTCTAGGCAACAGACCCAAGGATTATTGCACCGACAGGAGCCCCCGGGCCTGTCCCGAACGCGTTGTTGGCGTCGTTGGGGTAGGCCCTATCCACTGCACAAACAAGAGGGAAGTAGTTTCTTGTCCTTTGATATCTTCTTTGCTTCTTCAAACCTGAGCCCATGTCAGTTTCTGATTCTCCCGTGCGTCACGTAACACCAAATGTAGTGGGACAGATAATGGGCCATGACCCGTGGGGTACCCATGTCCCATGTTCACGGGGTAGTAACCGCCACCCCATTATCCTTCCCGCTCCAAGCACCTCCGCCACGTGTATTGCATGCACTGCGCAAAGTTGGTGGCGGATGCGGAGGGCGCGAGAATGAGCGCCATGGCAGAAAGCCAGGCGTTGCGGTTGGTGCCGGGGTCGGCCTTGATTCCTTGAGCCGTTAATGGCGAGGGGGAGCCGGACTGGACGAACGGGGTGGCTACATTTGTGGAAAAATCTAGCCCCCTCCCCCTCTCGCCTATAAAAAGGGAATGTGGGGGCAAGGCGTTTTTTCACACATCCTTCTCCTTCCATTCCTGCAGCAGTCCTCGCCCACCATGGCGAGAGGTCCGGGACGCGGCGCTGCTCCAGGGGTGCGACGAGAACTTCTCCCCGACAGCGTCTTCCTCCTCCCTCTGAAGATGAGGGGGCGGAGCCCACCACAATAGGAGGTGGGAGGGGGCGAGGTCGTGGTCGTCGTGGTGCCCGGGACCGAGGAGAACGGGATGGCGCTCTAATTGCGCCCCCACCGGCCGCCCCTCAGCCGATGGAAGCCCATGTTGGAGACCAACCCCTGGAGTTCATCATCAGATTGTACATGCCTCCACGCGGCCACCTCCACCTCCCTACTCCATTCGCAAGGGCGATGGAGCTCGAACAACAGCGCGTGTTGAAGCTACTTATGAGGGGTTGCGGGAATGGCGGCATGCGGGTGGATCTGGATTTTCCTGCCCCTCATGTAATGTTCTTCCGACGCGGCTGGAAGACCTTTGCTCACGCCCATAGCTTGTCGGAGGGGCATGTCCTGCATTTTAAATTAATGGAGGCCGTCAAGGTCTTTGGATGCTCGGGTGCTCGCTTAGGGTGCTGCACGGAGAGCTCGACCAACGATGAAAGCTCCTCCCCGAGTGATAGCGACGAGGAGGACAGTGACGGCAATGACGACGACACCGACTGGGAGGACGATGACTCTGACTTTGGCTGAACACCAGCAGCACCGTCACCGTCAGGCGGCGACACCACCATCTGCACCTGCACCCCTTTCCCGGCACGGCGATTTGCCGGGGAGTTGGAATGCAGAGGTGGGAGTGGTGCCCCTGGCTCCTCTAGCACCCTTCCAGCTGGACCCCGGCAGGCTTCCTCGTGGGCTACAGCTTCGTTCGCCCTGTCGCGTCCTGCTGGCCCTGGTGGTGGTGGCTTGGGGGGGTCATCCCCGTCGATCTCTTCACCCTCACCTTTGCCCGCGCCCTCCTGCTCCCGCCAGGCTCCTTGTCAAAGGGCCTGACGGGGTCAGGCTGGGCTTCTGCACATGCGCTCCTTTTGCCCTCCTCCCCTCCCTCCACAGTGCCTAGGAGGAGAGGGTGAAGAAAGGGCATTGTAGGGTACTTATCTTTTTTCAATCTAAAATATGTAGGCACTCACAAAACTTTAGTTTAAATTATGTAATCTTCTTTACCCATGTTTGTGTTCTATAAGATATGTACTTGTTAATCAGCATATTAATGAAAAAGACAAGCCTTGACGGGTACTTGTGCATGTAACATGTCCATGCAGAGATGAAATGCCTCTACACATTCAAGTAAACAAGTTTTCCCTGGCAGGTATACTGCGGGTACCCTCATTTTATTGTCGTGGAGCTAGGCCTACCGGGCACAAACCATAAAGAGGGACCAGCCTCCCGCCAAAACTTTTCGCCAAAGGACACTACAACCATCCTGACCAAAGCAACATTCGAGTCAAGGGATGGGAGCACCTAAGTTTCGAAGGTGGCGAGGTTTTCACATGCACAAGTCTCTACTTACAGAACATGTATGGGTAAGAAAAGAACTTATCTGTTTGGCTTGTCAGGGATCGCGACTTAGGCTTGTCTTCTCTTCTCTCCTTCGAAAAGAAGTCCTCGGTAAGAGCCCTGTAGCTTAGTGCAGATCAGAATGATGCCACATGCGATATTTTCTACATGAACATGATATGTTCATGATATGCTTATGCATGCATGCAATTTGAAGGGGGCCCCAGCACTTCATTTATTTCTATGTTGCTCAGGGTCTGCTCCTGGCTTTGTACAAGGGGTTAGATGCAACATCGGCAAGGCCTGTGCAAAAGGGTGGCTGCTGGGCAGGGCCCGACAGCCGCGCCTTACTGGTAGAACTTACGGAGATGCTCAATGTTCCATGGGTTTTGCAATTGAATGCCATCTCCGGTCTCCAGACAGAATGCGCTAGGTCTGGTGACTCGTACTAGCTGGTAAGGGCCTTCCCACTTTGATGTCAACTTGTTTGTACCCTTGGCAGAATGAATGCGCCTAAGGACAAGGTCACCTTCCTCAAAACTCCGAGCATGAACCCTGCGGCTGTGATAGCGTCGCAGGGCTTGCTGGTAGCATGCAGCAAGCATAGAGCCCAGAGACGGTTCTCCTCGAGTAGCACAGCGTCGTCACGCCGGTGCTGTTCTTTCTTTACTTCATCATTGGCAAGCACTCGAGGTGGGGATAACTGCTCCTACCCCATAGACTAGGGAGAAGGGAGTTTGCCCGGTAGCTCGATTTGGTGTCGTTCTGAGGGACCAAAGAACCACCGACGGCTTGTCGATCCATCGCCTGCCACACTTCTATAACTTATCAAATGTTCTTGTCTTGAGTCCTCATAGCACTTCAGCGTTCGCCCCCTCAACTTGCCTGTTGCTCCTTGGATGAGCAACAGAGGTGAATGAGATTTTGCTTCTGAGGGCATGAACATATTGCATGAAGGTGTGGCTCTTGAATTGGGTGGCATTGTTGGTGATGATTCGGGCAGGGACCCCGAAGCGGCACACCAGTCATTTCAAGAACTTGATAGCTGACTGAGCAGTCACCTTTCTCACGGGCTCTACTTTTCTCCACTTTGTAAACTTGTCGATTGCAACGAACAAGAATTCTAAGCCCCCGGTAGCACGGGGGAAGGGGCCCAATATTCGAGCCCCCAGACCGAAAACGGCCATGACAAAGGGATTGTCTGAAGAGCTTGGGCAGGTAGATGGATATTATTGGAATGGAACTAGCAGGCTTCACAGTTGGTGACTAGCTCGATGGCGTCTTGGAGGGCTGTGGGCCAGTAGAAACCTTGCCGGAAAGCTTTCGCAACCAAGGCCCTTGATCCAATGTGGGAACCGCACATGCCCTTGTGTATCTCTGCCATCAGTTCCTTTCCTTCTTCTAGGCAAATGCACTTCAATTTCACACCGTCGGCTCACCTTCTGTACAATGTGTCATCAACGAACTGATACATACTGGCCCTCCGAGCTACTCTTTCAGCTTCTTCTTGCTCTTCGGGAAGTTCTCCAGTTTGGAGGAAACAGACTATGTGTCGCGCCCAAGTTGGAGCCTGAGGCTCGGAAACGAGGACTAGCGGCACCTCCTCATTCATGGGAGTGCATTCCTCGACCGCAGGGACCGGTGGTCTGGCGAGAGGGTGCGGCTCAGCGATCGGAGGGGATTTGTTCCCACCAAGATCTTTGCCGGGGGCCTCGGGAGGCTCTGCTAGGAGAGGCTTGCGGGAGTCCAGTTTCCACCTCTTTCTGGGCATTGTTGCTGCGGATACGGAGGGCTGAGTCAGATGGAGAATAAAAGTACATGGTTCCACAAGAAGTTTTTGCGCGGCCCACTTTGAGAGATGACCAGCAATGCTATTTTCCGCATGGGGTACGTGCTCTGTTTGCAATCCGTCAAAGCGCTCGTCCAACTTTCTCACTTCATCAACGTATGCCTCCATCAATGCGCTTTGGTAATCCTTGTTTACTTGCCTCACCACAAGTTACGACTCTCTGCGGATGATCAACTTCTTGATTCCCAGTTCTGTTGCAATCCTGAGCTCGGCAAGGAGCCCCTCGTACTCTACAGTATTTTTGGTAGCCTTCTCCTGGGAAAATTCATTTGGACGACGTACTTAAGGTGTTCCCCAGTGGGAGCAACATGAAGTATGCGAGCCCCTGCACCTTGTAGGGAGAAGGCACCATCAAAATACATAATCCATTCTTGGCGCGCCTCCTTGCCGGGGATAACTGTCTGCAACACTTCCTCATCAGGGGTTTGTGTCCACTCGGCAATAAATTCTGCCAGTGCTCTGCTCTGAATAGTTGATGTGCTCCCAAACTTCAGACCAAGACTGGATAACTCCAAGGCCCACTCCACTATCCTGCCGGTGGCTTCGGGGTTTCTGAGTATGAATTGCAAAGGAAAGTGGGTGACAACCGTGATCTCGTGGGCTTGGAAGTAGTGGCGCAGGTTCCTTGAGGCCATGATGAGGCCAAAAATCAAATTTTGCACGCCAGAGTACCTTGATCTAGCCCCCTGCAAGAGGGAGCTGACGAAGTACACTGGGCGCTGCACCACTTTCTTCCTTGCCACAACCTTGGGACTATCTCTGCTGCCTTGCTCTCTCTTGTCTTGAACTGCATCTGACCTTACCGGGACATATTCGCTTTTCTCTCCAGAGGGGACAATGGTTGTGGCTTCCGCTTCATCCACTTCCTGCTGCGCTACTAGTGCTGCACTAACCACTTGATTAGTTGCCGCTAAGTATAGCAGCAACGGCTCTTGTGGTTTGCGAGCGACCAAAGTATGCATAGAGGAAAGATATGTCTTCAAATCGTTTAGCGCAGCGTCCGCCTCCGGGGTCCACTCCACAGGCCCTGCCTTCTTCAAGATTTTAAAGAACGGCAAGGCGCGCTTGGCAGACTTGGAAATGAACCTGCTAAGCGCGGCAACACATCGAGTCAAACGCCTCATGTCCTTAACTGTCTTGGGTGCTTGAATCTGCTCGATAGCCTTGATCTTGTCGGGGTTGCACTCTATCCCCAAATGGGATACAAAGAAGCCAAGTAGCTTGCCGGAAGGGACGCCAAACACACACTTCTCTGGGTCCAGCTTCAAGTTGATCTTGCGCAGATTAGAAAAGGTTTCTTCCAAATAGTGGATGAGGGTTGATCTGTCCTTGGTCTTGACCACAATATCATTCATATAAGCTTCAATGTTTCTGTGCAGCTGGGATTCAATGCCAATCTGTACTGCTCTTGCCAAAGTGGATCCAGCGCTCTTCAACCCGAAGGGCATCCGTACGAAGCAGTACGTGCCACATGGGGTTATGACCGCAGTCTTCTCCTCGTCTTCCTTGGACATGAAAATCTGGTGGTATCCAGAGTATGCATCCAGGAAAGAAAGCAGGTCACACCCGGACGTGGAATACACAATCTGGTCGATGCGGTGATACATCCATTTTGCATCATGTTTACCTACTGTTATTTATATTGTTTTATGTATAATAATGCCTTTTGGAGTAATTCTAATGCCTTTTCTCTCATAATATGCAAGGTGCACAAAAAGGGGGAGAATTCCGGCAGCTGGAAATCTGCACCTAGAAAAGCTACGTCAGGCTACCTATTCTGCACAACTCCAAATGAGCTAAAACTTTACGGAGATTTTTTATGGAATATATAAGAAATATTGGAGCCAATAAGTACCAGAGGGGGCCCACCAGGTGGGCACAACCCACCTAGGCACGCCAGGGAGCCCAGGCGCGCCCTGGTAGGTTGTGCCCTCCTCAACCCACCTCCGGAGCCCCTCTTCTGGTATATAAGTCATTTTGACCTAGAAAAAAAATTAGAGGAGGACTTTTGGGACGAAGCGCCGTCGTCAAAGGCGGAACTTGGGCAGGAGCACTTTTGCCCTCTGGCGGAGCGATTCTGCCGAGGGAACTTCCCTCCCGGAGGGGGAAATCATCGTCATCATCATCACCAACAACTCTCCCATCTTGGGGAGGGAAATCTATCTTTGTACAAGAACTATAGATTGGTACTCGTGGGTGCCTAGTAGTGTTGATTACATCTTGTAGTTGATTACTATATGGTTTGTTTGGTGAAAGATTATATGTTTACAACCATTATGCTATTTAATACCCCTCTGATCTTGAGCATGATTATCATTTGTGAGCAGTTACTTTTGTTCTTGAGGTCACGGGAAAAATCTTGTTGCAAGTAATCATGTGAATTTTATACGTGTTTGATATTTTGATGGTATGTATGTTGTGATTCCCTTAGTGGTGTCATGTGAACCTCGACTACATGACACTTGACCATATTTGGGCCTAAGGGAATGCATTCGTAGTTATTAGATGATGGGTTGCAAGAGTAACATAAGCTTAAACCCTATTTTATGCGCTATTCCGTAAGGGACTGATTTGGATCCAAAAGTTTAATGCTATGGTTAGGATTTATTCTTAATACTTTTCTTGTAGTTGCGGATGCTTGCAAGGGAGTTAATCATAAGTAGGAGGTTTGTTCAAGTAAGAACAACACCTAAGCACTGTCCAACCACATATCAAATTATCAAAGTAGCGAACACAAATCAAACAAACATGATGAAAGTGACTAGATGAAATTCACGTGTAACCTCAAGAACGCTTTGCTTATCATAAGAGACCGTTTTGGCATGTCCTTTGCCTCAAAAGGATTGGGCTATCTTTCTGCACCTTTGTTTATCATTACTTGCTTGTTACAATTTATCTTGCAATCAAACTAGTTGTTACTTACAATTTCAGTGCTTGCAGAGAATACCTTGCTGAAAACCACTGGTCATTTCCTTCTGCTCCTCGTTGGGTTCGACACTCTTACTTATCAAAAGTACTACGATTGATCCCCTATACTTGTGGGTCATCAAGGCTCTTTTCTGGCACCGTTGCCGGGCAGTGAAGCGCTCTTGGTAAGTGGAAATCGGCAAGGAAAAATTATTACTACGTGCTGAAATTTATTGTCACTTGTTACTATGGAAAACAATCCTTTGAGGGTTTTTTCGGGGTATCTTCACCTCAACCAGAACCACAATTAGTCACCCCTCAACCTACTGCACCTACTGAAAATATTGGTTATGAAATTCCTTCGGGTATGATAGAACAACTGCTAGCTAATCCTTATGCAGGAGATGGCACCGAACATCCTGATATGCACTTGATATATGTGGAAGAAATTCGTGGATTATTTAAGCTTGCAGGTTTACCCGGAAATGAAGCTAAGAAGAAGGTGTTAACTTTATCCTTGAAGGGAAAGGCATTGGCATGGTATAGGCTATGCGATGATATTGGATTTTGGAATTGGAATCGATTGAAATTGGAGTTTCACCAAAAAAATTATCCTATGCATCTAGTTCATCGTGATTAGAATTACATATATAATTTTTGGCCTCGTGAAGGAGAAAGTATCGCACTAGCTTGGGGGAGGCTTAATTCAATGTTATTTTCATGCCCTAATCATGAGCTCTCACAAGAAATTATCATTCATAATTTTTATGCTCGGCTTTCTCATGATGATCGATCCATGCTCAATACTTCTTGTACTGGTTCCTTTATGAAGAAGACTATTGAATTATGGTGGGATCTTCTAGAAAGAATTAAACGCAACTCCCAAGATTGGGAACTCGACGAAGGTAAAGAGTCAGGTATTAACCTTAAGTATGATTGTGTTAAATCTTTTATGAATACCAATGCTTTTCAAAAGTTTAGCACTAAATATGGACTTGACTCTGAGATAGTATCCTCCTTTTGTGAATCATTTGCTACTCATGTTGATCTCCCTAAGGAGAAGTGGTTTAAATATCACCCACCTATTAAATAAGAAATTGAAGAACCAGAAATAGCTAAAGATTAGACTATCATTTATAATGTTGATCGAGTTGTTCCTACTGCTTATATTGGAAAACCACCTTTCCCGGTTAGGATAAAGGAAAATGCTAAAGTTTCAACTGTGGTCCATAAAATTTATATTAGAACTTCCAAACCAGTTGAACAAATCAAAGTAGAACCCAATATTGCTATGGTTAAAGATCTCCTGGTTGAAAATATAGATGGGCATGTTATTTACTTCTGTGATGAACCTGCTAGAATTGCCAAACCCAATGAAAAAGATAAACATAGACCTGTTGTTGGCATGCCTGTTGTCTCAGTTAAAATAGGAGGTCAATATTATCATTGTTTATGCGACATAGGTGCTAGCATGAGTGCTTTCCCTTTTACCTTATATGAAGAAATTATGAATGACATAGCACCCGCCGAAGTAGGAGACATAGATGTTACTATTAAACTTGCTAATAGAGACACTATCACACCACTTGGGATTGTTAGAGATGTTGAAGACTTGTGTGGGAAAATAAAATACCCTACTGATTTTCTTGTTCCTGGTTCCACACAATATGACTATTGTCCCATTATCTTTGGTAGACCCTTCTTGAACACCGCTAATGCTAAAATAGATTGCGAGAAACAAATTGTCGGTGTTAGTTTTGGTGATGAGTCTAATGACTTTAATTTTTCCAAGTTTAGTAGAAAGCATCATAAGAAACAATTGCCTAGTAAGGATGTAATAATTGGTCTTGCTTCTATTGATGTGACTCCTACTGATCCACTAGATCAATATTTGCTAGACCATGAAAATGATATGCATATGCATGAAAGAAATGAAATAAATAACATTTTGTTTGAACAATGTCCTATGCTTAAACACAATTTGCCTAGTGAAACTCTAGGAGGTCCTCCTCCACCTGAAGGTGATCCTATGTCTGAATTAAAACAATTGCCAGACACTTTGAAATATGCTTATCTTCCTGAGAAAAAGATATATCATGTTATTATTAGTGCTAACCTTTCAGAACATGAAGAGGAAAGATTATTAAAGGTTCTGAAGAAGCACCGAGCTGATATTGGGTATACTCTTGATGATTTAAAGGGCATTAGTCCCACTCTCTATGAGCACAAAATTAACATGGAACCTGATGCTAAACCCGTCGTTGATCACCAATGACGTTTAAATCCTAAGATGAAAGAAGTGGTAAGAACTGAAATACTGAAGCTTCTGGAAGTAGGTATAATCTATCCTATAGCTGATAGTAGATGGGTAAGTCATGTTCATTGTGCCCCTAAGAAGGGGGTATTACTGTTGTTCCTAATGATAAAAATGAACTTATTCCGCAAAGAATATTCACTGGCTATAGAATGGTAATTGATTTTAGATATTAAATAAAGCTACAAGAAAATAATATTACCCTCTCCCTTTTATTGATCAAATGCTAGAAAGATTGTCAAAACACACACATTTTTGTTTCCTTGATGGATATTCTGTTTTTTCTCAAATACTTGTCTCACAACCTGATCAAGAGAAAACCACCTTTACTTGTCCTTTTGGAACTTATGCTTATAGACGTCTGCCTTTTGGTTTATGTAATGCACCTGCTAACTTTCAAAGATGTATGACTGGTATATTCTTGGATTTTTGTGAAAAGATTGTTGAGGTTTTCATGGATGCTTTCTCCATTTATGGCACTTCTTTTGATGATTTCTTAAGCAACCTTGATCTTGTTTTGCAGAGATGTGAGCAAACTAATCTTGTCTTGAATTGGGAGAAGTGCCACTTTATGGTTAATGAAGGTACTGTCTTGGGACATAAAATTTCTTAACGAGGTATTGAGGTGGATAAAGCTAAAGTTGATGCAATTGAGATAATGCCATGTCCTAAAGATATGACAGGTATCCGTAGTTTCCTTGGTCATGCTAGTTTTTATAGGAGGTTTATTAAAGACTTCTCTAAAATTTCTAGGCCTCTTAAAAATCTTCTACAAAAGGATGTTCCATTTGTTTTTTATGATGATTGTGTAGAAGCCTTTGAAACACTTAAGAAAGCCTTGATTTCTGCACCTATTGTTCAACCAACTAATTGGAACTTGCCTTTTGAAATTATGTGTGATGCTAGTGATTATGTTGTTGGTGTTGTTCTTGGACAAAGAGTTGATAAGAAATTAAATGTTATTCATTATGCTAGTAAAACTCTAGACAGTGCTCAACAAAATTATCCTACTACTAAAAAAGAATTCTTAGCAGTGGTGTTTGTTTGTGATAAATTCAGATCTTACATTGTTGATTCTAAAGTAATTTTTCACACCGATCATGCTACTATAAAATATCTTATGGAAAAGAAAAATGTTAAACCTAGACTCATTAGGTGGGTTCTATTGCTACAAGAATTTTACTTACATATCACTGATAGAAAGGGAGCTGAGAACCCCGTGGCTGATAACTTGTCTAGGTTATAGAATATTCTTGATGACCCACAACCTATTAATAATAGTTTTCCCGATGAACGATTAGCTGCAATAAATGTTTCTCATAACACTCCTTGGTTTGCTGACTATGCTAATTACATTGTTGCTAAATACATACCACCTAGTTTCACATAGCAACAAAAGAAAGAATACTTCTATGATTTAAGACACTACTTTTGGGATGACCCACATCTTTATAAAGGAGTAGATGGTATTATTAGACGTTGTGTACCTGAGCATGAACAAGGACAAATCCTACGGAAATCTCACTCCAAAGCTTATGGAGGGCATCATGCGGGAGACAGAACTGCTGACAAGGTATTGCAATCCGGATTTTATTGGCCTACTCTCTTCAATGCCCGTATGTTTGTTTTATCTTGTGATGACTGTCAAACAATTGGTAATATTGGTAAGCGTCAAGAAATGCCTATGAATTATTCACTTGTTGTTGAACCATTTGATGTTTGGGGATTTGATTACATGGGACCTTTTCCTTCCTCTAACGGGTATACACATATTTTGGTTGTTGTTGATTATGTTACTATGTGGGTAGAAGCTATTCCAACTAGTAGTGCTGATCACAACACCTCTATTAAAATGCTTAAGGAAGTTATTTCCCCAAGGTTTGGAGTCCCTAGATATTTAATGACTGATGGTGGTTCACATTTTATTCACGGTGCTTTCCGTAAAATGCTTGCTAAGTATGATGTTAACCATAGAATTGCATCACCCTATCTTCCTTAGTCTAGTGGTCAAGTTGAACTTAGCAATAGAGAAATAAAGTCGATATTAAAAAAATCTGTCAATAGGTCCTGAATGAATTGGTCTAAGAAATTAGATGATGCACTTTGGGCCTATAGAACAACATATAAAAATCCTATGGGCATGTCTCCTTATAAAATAGTTCATGGAAAAGCTTGTCATTTTCCTCTTGACTTAGAACATAAAGCATATTGGGCAATTAAAGAACTCAACTATGATTTCAAACTTGCCGGTGAAGAGATGTTATTTGATATTAGCTCACTAGATGAATGGAGAACCCAAGCTTATGAAAATGCCAAGTTATTTAAAGAAAAAGTTAAAAGATGGCATGATAAAAGAATCCAAAGGGTGAGTTCAAAGTTAGAGAATATGTTCCTTTGTACAAATCTCGTTTCATATTCTTTGCAGGAAAACTCCTCTCCAAATGGGAAGGACACTATGTTATCGAGGAGGTTTATCGATCAGGAGCCATCAAAATAAATAGTGCCGAAGGTACTAACCCGAAGGTCGTCAATGGGCAAAGAATAAACATTATATCTCAGATACGCCTATAAATGTTGAAAGCAATATTATCCAAACTATGACAGTGGAGGAACACATGAAGGAAACCTTCCGGAACACTCCAGAATCATGAAAAAGAGGAGGTATGTGATACGGTAAGTAAATGGACTCCGAAAAATATGCAATTTTTTTTGTCAGTTTTGGAATATTTAAAAAATTAGGAAAATAAGAAACTACTAGGAAGGTGACCTTGGTGGGCACAAGACACCAGGGAGCGCCCGGCTTGCCAGGCGCTCCCAGGTGGGTTGTCCCCACCTCGGGTGCCTTCTGGACTCCGTTTTTCTCCCGTTTGCTTGTTTCCCAAGATAAAAATCTTTATATCCCCCAAACCTATTGACCACCATATCGCAGAGAAATCTCTTGTTTTCTTTTCCTTGCAGTTTTCTGACAAATCCCATCTACCATGGCCGCTTCATGCTCCTCCAAGGACAAGTTCTTCGAGAACGTCATCAACCCATATTTGGGGGAGGTGATGCAGCACCCTCAGGCTATCTCAATGCATGAGGGGTGCTTCACATCCACGATGTGGAAGGTCCCAAAGGGACGGGAACCATGGAGGCCAGGCTTGATGCTATGGAGGAGAAGGTCTTCCGGTGCAAGGGGATGGTGGAACGTGGACTCAATGCCAATCACCTCATGATCGTGGATTACACCCGTGATCTCAAGGTGGATGGTAAGTCCATGAAGGACATCGTTTTCACCTTCAACAAGCAAATAAACTTCCTCCAAAGCGAGATCTACGATCTCTGAAACCAAGTATTTGAATATGAGGCAAGGTTTAAAGGTATGAGTTTGGCTGCCAGTTCGAGGACCCGTGAGACTCATTCCTCCTCTTATGACGGTGAGCCTCTGGCATGGAAACCAGAGGATAAGATCGCTACTTAATCACCACAACCGCCTTCATCATCACCAAAGGAAAATTGAGTATCGGGTATGGGCACTCCCCTTGGCTTGTGCCAAGCTTGGGGGAGGTGCCCCGGTATGGTATCACCTCCACTATCTTTTGCCTTTACTTATCTTAGTTCGATCCATAGTTATCTTTTTCTTTAGATGAATAAAAGTTTAGTTCGATCCTTTCTTTTTGAGAGTTTGCTTAGTGATCTATCCTTGTAATCGTGTGCGAGATATATAATAAAGTACACTTTGAGTTTTGTTTTCTTTACTTTCATGTTTCAATAAAAAGAAAGGAAATAAATGAAAAAGATCATATGCTAATCTTATGGTAAGTAATGACCTCACATAGGGAAGAGTATAAGTAGAAAATTTTATTGGAGATTTACAAACATAGAATTACTCAATGATGCAATTCATGAAAGAATTAATAAGGGAAGAGAAGATTCACATGCAAATACACTATCTTGGATATCTTTTGTGATTGTGAACCCCCGTCAAATTATTATATACCAAAATTGTTGACGTTGGACAAGGAAGACAAGGTATTGATTTATGTTTATTCATATTCACAGAGAAGTTATATTGTCGTAGATCCTTTAATATGTGGTGCTTGCCCCTATCTTTGCTATCCAAAAATTCCGCACTAAGTAGAGATACTACTTATGTATCCAAAAACCCTTAAACCCAAATCTTATTTTGAGATTCCACCATACCTACCCGTTGATTGAGTAAGGTCCTTCAAGTAAGTTGTAATCGGTGCAATAAGGCAATAAAAATTGCTTCTAAAAGGGTTAGATCATTTAGTGTAAGAGAAAATTGAGCGTTGTACGAACTTTTAATGGCAAAGAATAAAAGTGACAGACTGCATAATAAATGTTGCTATCATAAGGGGCAATATAACGTGATGTTATTTTGCACTAAGAGATTGAGCATACAAACAAAAAGCGCATGGCAACCTCTGCTTCCCTCTGTGAAGGGCCTATCTTTTACTTTTATGTATTTACTTTCATGGAAGAGTCAAACATTTTCTCTCTTTTCCTTTTTATTTTCTCTTTTGGCAAGCATCATGTGGTGAGGAAACATGTAGGCACATATATCAAGTTGGATATGGGTGGCATGAGTTATTATTGTTGACATCACCCTCGAGGTGAGTATGTTGGGAGGCGAAACTATAAGCCCCTATCTTTCTATGTGTCCGGTTGAAATGTTTCGCTCATGTGTATGCGGTGAGTGTTAGCAATCATAGAAGACTGTATGATGGTTGAGTATGTGGACTTGCCTAAAGGCTCCGATATGCGACCCTTCTAGAAAAGAAGATGAATTGTAGTTGCAAAGTTGAATGAGAACATAGTTTGTTGGTTTTCAATAGAGTTTATGCTTTATACTTCGACATTGTGATGAATTGTTACTTATTCATGAGAAGTCTATGATAAAAGTTCTATGATAAAAGTGTTATGCTAAAGTTTATTGCTGTCCTAATAACTTACATGATGCTTCCATGTCCGTATTTTGTTTTTATCGACACCTCTCTCTCTAAGCACGTGGACATGTTTTTTGATTTCGGTTTTTGCTTGAGGACAAGCGAGGTCTAAGCTTGGGGGAGTTGATACGTCCATTTTGCATCATGTTTAACTACTGTTATTTATATTGTTTTTATGTATAATAATGCCTTTTGGAGTAATTCTAATGCCTTTTCTCTCATAATATGCAAGGTACACACAAAGGGTAGAATTCCGGCAGCTAGAAATCTGGACCTAAGAAAGCTACGTCAGGCTACCTATTCCGCACAACTCCAATTGAGCTGAAACTTTACAGAGATTATTTATAGAATATATAAGAAATATTGGAGCCAACAAGTAGCAGAGGGGGCCCACCAGGTGGGCACAACCTACCTGGGTGCACCAGGGAGCCCAGGCGCGCCTTGGTGGGTCGTGCCCTCCTCGGCCCACCTGTGCCCCTCTTCTGGTATCAAAGTCATTTTGACCTAGAAAAAATAAGAGGAGGAACAAAGCGCCGCCGTCTTGAGGCGGAACTTGGGCAGGAGCACTTTTGCCCTCTGATACGTCTCCAACGTATCTATAATTTATGAAGTATTCATGCCCTTATATTATCATTCTTGGATGTTTTACAATCATTTTATAGCAACTTTATATCATTTTCTGGGACTAACTTATTGACCCAGTGCCCAGTGCCAGTTGCTGTTTTTTGCCTGTTTTTTACATCGCAAGAAATCAATATCAAACGGGGTCCAAACACCGTGAAACTTTTTGTGGATTTTTTATGGACCAAAAGACATCCAATGGGCTAGAGAAGCACCTGGGGGAGCCCCGAGGGGGCCCCAACCCATCAAGGCGTGCCTGGGGGCCCAGGCGCACCCAGTTGGGTTATGCCCACCTCGGTGGCCTCACGCACCCCCTCTTTGCCCTACAAATCACCAAAAATTCAAAGAACCCTAGGGGTAACCCTAGATCAGAAGTTCCGCCGCATGCAAGGGTCTGTAACCATGAGAAACCAATCTAGACCCCGTTCCGGCACCCTGTGAGAGGGGGGAATCATCACTGGTGGCCATCTCCATCATCCCGGCGGCCACCAAGATGAGGAGGGAGCAGTCCACCCTTGGGGCTGAGGGTTTGTACAAGTAGCTATGTGTTTAATCTCTCTCTCTCTCGTGTTCTTGAGATGTCACGATCTTGATGTATCACGGGCTTTGTTAATATAGTCGAATCATATGGTGTTTTCCCCTCTCTATCTTGTTGTGATGAATTGAGTTTTCCCTTTGAGATTTCGTTTTATCGGATTGAATACTTTTATGGATTTGAGAGCACTTGATATATGTCTTGCATATGAATACTCGTGGTGACAATGGGGTATCGTATTGATTCACTCAATATATGTTTGGGCAATTAACACGCAGATTCCCAAGGTGACATTGGGGTGATCTACGCATAGGGGTTGATGCACATTCTTATCTTTGTTTCTCCGGTAGAAATCTTGGGGCACTCTTTGAGGTTCTTTGTGTTGGATTGAGTATTATGAATATGAAATTATTTGATGTTATTTTAGTACGAACTCTTGGATAGATCTATTAGAAAGAATAGCTTCGAGGTGGTTTCGTACCCTACAAATAATTTCTTCTTATGTTCTCCGCTAGATAGGAAATTTGGAGTGATTCTTCATCACACTTTGAGGGATGGTTATATGATCCAATTATATTAGCATTGTTGAGAGATTGCACTAGTGAAAGTACGGACCCTAGGTCTCATTTTCAAGCATAGCAATACCGTTTGTGCTCGGTTTTATCAATTGCTACTGTCGGATTTCGGGTTCCGGCAAAACCCTTAAGGTTCGAACACTGGGGTGCGCGCGAAGATCTCCCCCTCACCGATCACGCCCTCACATGCTTCACGAATTCACGGATTAGCTCGCCGAACCCAAAGAACACAAGGACACAAGATTTATACTGGTTCCGGCCATCGTTGCGGTGTAATACCCTACTCCAGTGTGGTGGTGGTGGATTGCCTCTTGGGCTGAGGATGAACAATACAAGGGGAAGAACAACCTCCTGAGGAGAGGTGTTCTTGTGCTTGGTGAGTGGTGTGTGGATGAGGATCGCTCCAGATGAGTTTTGGTAGGTGAGGAACCGATCAACTCATGCTCAGTTGCCTTCTACTGCGGTGGCTAGCCCTATTTATATAGGCCCTGGTCCTCTTCCCAAATATTGAGCGGGAAGGGAGCCAACAACGGCCAATTCGAAAGGGGACAGCTAGTACAGCTTATCCTGACAAAAGTAGTCTTTGCCTGCCAAAGGCTCTAGTGGTGACGCCATCTTGGGCTCCACGATGACCTCCGTCTTGCCGTCCTGCTGGTCTTGGTCTCGTTGCATCGATATGGAAACCTTTGCTTGACGCCTCGTGATACGTCTCCAACGTATCTATAATTTTTTATTGTTCATGTTATATTATATGTTATTTTGAATGTTTAATGGGCTTTATTATACACTTTAATATTATTTTTGGGACTAACCTATGAACCGGAGGCCGAGCCCAAATTGCTGTTTTTTTGCCATTTCAGTGTTTTGCAGAAAAAGAATATCAAACGGAGTCCAAATGGAATGAAACCTTCGGGAACGTGATTTTGGAACAAACATGATCCAGAGGACTTGGAGTCCATGTCAAGCAATCAACGAGGAGAGCACGAGGCAGGGGGGAGCGCCTACCCCCCCCCCCGGCGCGCCCTCCACCCTCGTGGGGCCCATGTTGCTCCACCGACGTACTTCTTCCTCCTATATATACCTACGTACCCCCAAACCATCAGAGGCATCCACGAAAACCTAATTCCACCGCCGCAACCTTCTGTACCCGTGAGATCCCATCTTGGGGCCTTTTCCGGCGTCCTGCCAGAGGGGGCATTGATCACGGAGGGCTTCTACATCAACACCATAGCCCCTCTGATGATGTGTGAGTAGTTTACCTCAGACCTTCGGGTCCATAGTTATTAGCTAGATGGCTTCTTCTCTCTCTTTGGATCTCAATACAAAGTTCTCCACGATTCTCGTGGAGATCTATTCGATGTAATCTTCTTTTGCGGTGTGTTTGTCGGGACCGATGAATTGTGGGTTTATGATCAAGTTTATCTATGAACAATATTTGAATCTTCTCTGAATTCTTTTATGTCTGATTGGTTATCTTTGCAAGTCTCATCGAATTATTAGTTTGGTTTGGCCTGCTAGATTGATCTTTCTTGCAATAGGAGAAATGCTTAGCTTTGGGTTCAATCTTGTGGTGCTCAATCCCAGTGACAGAAAGGGAAACGACACGTATTGTATTTTTGCCATCGAGGATAAAAAGATGGGGTTTATATCATATTGCATGAGTTTATCCCTCTACATCATGTCATCTTACTTAAAGCATTACTCTGTTCTTATGAACTTAATACTCTAGATGCATGCTGGTTAGCGGTCGATGTGTGGAGTAATAGTAGTAGATGCAGAATCGTTTCGGTCTACTTGTCATGGACGTGATGCCTATATACATGATCATACCTAGATATTCTCATAACTATGCTCAATTCTATCAATTGCTCGACAGTAATTTTTTACCCACCGTAATACTTATGCTATCTTGAGAGAAGCCACTAGTGAAACCTATGGCCCCGGGGTCTATTTTCCATCATATTAATCTCCTGTCAACAAGCTATTTCTGGCTCCGTTTATTTTGCTTTCTTTACTTTTAGTTTTTATCATAAAAATACCAAAAATATTATCTTATCATATCTATCAGATCTCACTCTCGTAAGTGACCGTGAAGGGATTGACAACCCCTTTATCGCGTTGGTTGCGAGGTTCTTATTTGTTTGTGTAGGTGCGAGGGATTTGAGCGTGGTCTCCTACTGGATTGATACCTTGGTTCTCAAAAACTGAGGGAAATACTTACGCTACTTTACTGCATCACCCTTTCCTCTTCAAGGGAAAAACCAACGCAGTGCTCAAGAGGTAGCAAGAAGGATTTCTGGCGCCGTTGTCGGGGAGGCTTACGTGAAGTCAAGTCAAGATTTGACTCGCAACAACGAGCCATTTCTGGCGCCGTTGCCGGGGAGTCTATGCAAAAGTTAACATACCAAGTACCCATCACAAACCCTTATCCCTCGCATTACATTATTTGCCATTTGCCTCTCGTTTTCCTCTCCCCCACTTCACCTTTGCCATTTTATTCGCCTTTTCTTTGCCTTCTTCCCGTATTGTCCTTTTGTTTGTGTTTCCATGTGCCTTCTATTTGCTTGCATCTTTGCTTGCTAAAAATCTATTGATATGGATCCACTTAAAGTGTTCTACTTGGATCATCTTCGATCCTTATGCGCTTATGCGCTCGTGTTGATGGGACATCTTTAGATGAGCATGCTCGTTTTGTGCGTCACTGTTTGTCTGAAAAAGGGAAACTCTTATGGGATCAAATAAATAGATTGCTGTGTTATGCTTGGAATCTTTGTGAAATTCATGATTTTACTTGTTACCTATGTGAGTTTAATGAAAATGAAATCTTATCTTCTTATGCAAAGGGTGTTTATAGTTACTATGATTTCGAACAAATTGAAAAATTTGTTGCTTTTAAGGGTGCTTATGAAGTTGCTTCTTCGATTGAAAAGTATGATACTACTCTCTACGAGTCTGAAAATTTTGACATACTTAAATATTGCTATGAAAACTATGCTCATAATGTCTATGTCAAAGAATTTACTGAGAGAATGACCGTTGCTTTGGAAAAAAATAATGATATGCATGAATCTATAGATAATTATGATTCTGATGATTTGATTGAAATATCCCTTGATGAACATGATGCTTGCTATTCTTGCGGCCATGATGCCAATATTTATGAAGATGAATTTGCTATAGTTCCTTATGTTAAACATGAGATCGTTGCTATTGCACCCATACTTGATAGTTCCTTCGATGAAAAGCATGGTTGCAATGATGTTACTAGAAATTCTCTTGATGTCAATTGTGCTAATAATATGCAAAACCCTAAGCTTGGGGATGCTAGTTTTGCTATGTCATCTACTTGTTGCAATGATCATGATTGGGGTGATTCTTCTTATGATCTTGAAAATTAATTTAAGCCCCATGATGAATATGAGATTGATAATAATGTTTGAAATAATATTAAAAGTGGGTTCAGAAGAGTGTCAACTTTAGATCCCACATATTTGGAGAATGTTCAATCTATTGAAATTTTTGATAAAAGTGGGTTTGGAGAGGTCATGACTTTAGTTAATGTTAATCCCACTATTTTGGATGAGTGTGAACTTTAGATGCATGTGGATCGTGTCGAAAATATTTTATGCGATAGCTATTTTGTTGAATTTTCTTATGATCCCACATGTAATTATTATGAGAGAGGAAAATATGGTTGTAGAAATTTTCATGTTACTAAATTACCTCTCGTTATGTTGAGATTGCTATTGTTTCTTTCCGCTTCCTTGCATATGCTAGTTTTTGCTTGCCTTGATAATTTGTTTTCCTATAAGATGCCTATGCATAGGAAGTATGTTAGAATTAGATGTGTTTTTCACGTGTTTTATGATGGTCTCTTTGTGTTTCAATTATTATCTTTCGTGTGAGCATCGTCAAACTCTCAATGCCTAGCTAGGGGCGTTAAACGATAGCGCTTGTTGGGAGGCAACCCAATTTTATTTTAGTTTTTTGCTTTTTGCCTCTGTTTAGGAATAAATATTTGATTTAGCCTCTGGTTAGATTTTTTTATGTTTTAGTTAGTGTTTGTGCCAAGTTAAACCTATAGGATCTTCTTGGATGATAGTTATTTGATCTTGCTGAAAATTCCAGAAAATTTCTGTTCACGAAAACAATTTTTAAAAATCACCAGAACGTGGTAAAATACTGATTCCAATTGCATTAGATCAATAAACAAATTGTCCAGGTCTTCCTATTTTTGTAGATTTTCCTGAGTTCCAGAAGTTTGCGTTAGTTACAGATTACTACAGACTGTTCTGTTTTTGACAGATTCTGTTTTTCGTGTGTTGTTTGCTTATTTTGATGAATCTATGGCTAATAAAAGAGTTTATAAACCTAAGAGAAGTTGGAATACAGTAGGTTTAACACCAATATAAATAAAGAATGAGTTCATTTCAGTACCTTGAAGTGGTGTTTTGTTTTCTTTCGCTAACGGAGCTCGCGAGATTTTCTGTTAAGTTTTGTGGTGTGAAATTTTCATGTTTTGGGTAAAAAAATTGATGGAGTATGGAACAAGGAGTGGCAAGAGCCTAAGCTTGGGGATGCCCATGGCACCCCAAGATAATGTAAGGACACCTGAAAGCCAAAGCTTGGGGATGCCCCGGAAGGCATCCCCTCTTTCGTCCTCATCCATCGGTAAATTTACTTGGAGCTATATTTTTATTCACCACATGATATGTGTTTTGCTTGGAGCGTCTTGTATGATTTGAGTCTTTATTTGCTAGTTTGCCACAATCATCCTTATTGTACACACCTTTTGAGAGAGACACACTTGATTCGGAATTTGTTAGAATACTCTACGTGCTTCACTTATATCTTTTGAGCTATATAGTTTTTCGCTCTAGTGCTTCACTTATATCTTTTAGAGCACGGTGGTGAATTTGTTTTATAGAAACTATTGTTCTCTCATGCTTCACTTAGATTATTTTGAGAGTCCTACAAAACAGCATGGTGATTTGTTTTGATTATGATAGGCATTCAAGATTAGTAAAAAAAAATCTTATGAGTGTGCTGAATGCTATGAGAAGTTTGATGCTTGATAGTTGTTTTGAGATATGAAGATTGTAATATTAGAGTAATGCTAGTTGAGTAGTTGTGAATTTGAGAAATACTTGTGTTAAATTTGTGATTCCTGTAGCATGCACGTATGGTGAACCGTTATGTGATGAAGTCAGAGCATGATTTATTTATTGATTGTCTTCCTTATGGGTGGCGGTCGGGGACGAGCGATGGTCTTTTCCTACCAATCTATCCCCCTAGGAGCATGCGCGTAATACTTTGCTTTGATAACTTGTAGATTTTTGCAACAAGTATATGAGTTCTTTATGACTAATGTTGAGTCCATGGATTATACGCACTCTCATCCTTCCACCATTGCTAGCCTCTCTAATACCGCACACTTTTCGCCGGTATCATACACCACCATAAACCTTCCTCAAAACAGCCACCATACCTACCTATCATGGCATTTCCATAGCCATTCCGAGATATATTGCCATGCAACTTACCACGGTTCTTTTTGTTATGACACACTTCATCATTGTCATATTGCTTTGCATGATCATGTAGTTGACATCGTATTTGTGGCAAAGCCACCGTTCATAATTCTTTCATACATGTCACTCTTGATTCATAGCATATCCCGGTACTCTGCCGGAGGCATTCACATAGAGTCATATTGTTGTTCTAAGTATTGAGTTGTAATTCTTGAGTTGTAAGAAAATAAAAGTGTGATGATCATCATTATTAGAGCATTGTCCCAAGTGAGTAAAGGATGATGGACACTATGATTCCCCCATAAGTCGGGATGAGACTCCGGACTAAAAAAAATAGAAAGGCCATAAAAAAGGAGAAAGGCCAAAGAAAAAAAATGAGAGAAGAAGAGAGAAGGGACAATGCTACTATCCTTTTACCACACTTGTGCTTAAAAGTAGCACCATGATCTTCATGATAGAGAGTCTCTTATGTTGTCACTTTAATTTAATAGTGGGAAATTTTCATTAAAGAACTTGGCTTGTATATTCCAATGATGGGCTTCCTCAAAATGCCCTAGGTCTTCATGAGCAAGCGAGTTGGATGCACACCCACTTAGTTTCTTTCGTTGAGCTTTCATATACTTATAGCTCTAGTGCATCCATTGCATGGCAATCCCTACTCACTCACATTGATATCTATTGATGGGCATCTCCATAGCCCATTGTTACGCCTAGTTGATGTGAGACTATCTTCTCCTTTTTTTGTCTTCTCCACAACCACCATTCTATTCCACATATAGTGCTATGTCCATGGCTCACACTCATGTATTGCGTGAAGATTGAAAAAGTTTGAGAACACCAAAAGTATGAAACAATTGCTTGGCTTGTCATCGGGGTTGTGCATGATTTAAATAATTTGTGTGATGAAGATAGAGCATAGCCAGACTATATGATTTTGTAGGGATAACTCTCTTTGGCCATGATATTTTGAGAAGACATAATTGCTTAGTTAGTATGCTTGAAGTATTATTATTTTTATGTCAATATTAAACTTTTGCCTTGAATCTTTCAGATCTGAACATTCATACCACAATTAAGAGAATTACATTGAAATTTATGCCAAGTAGCATTCCACATCAAAAATTCTGTTTTTATCATTTACCTACTCAAGGACGAGCAGGAATTAAGCTTGGGGATGCTTGATACGTCTCCAACGTATCTATAATTTTTTATTGTTCCATGCTATATTATATTCTGTTTTGGATGTTTAATGGGCTTTATTATACACTTTTATATTATTTTTGGGACTAACCGATTAACCGGAGGCCCAACCCAAATTGTTGTTTTTTGCCTATTCTAGTGTTTTGCAGAAAAAGAATATCAAACGGAGTCCAAACGGAATGAAACCTTCAGGAACGTGATTTTCGGAACAAACGTGATCCAGAGGACTTGGAGTCCACGTCAAGCAATCAACGAGGAGAGCACGAGGCAGGGGCGCGCCTACCCCCCCCCCCCAGGCACGCCCTCCACCCTCGTGGTGTCCACGTTGCTCCACCGACGTACTTCTTCCTCCTATATATACCTACGTACCCCTAAACCATCAGAGGCATCCACGAAAACCTAATTCCATTGCCGCAACCTTCTGTACCCATGAGATCCCATCTTGGGGCCTTTTCCGGTGTCCTGCCGGAGGGGGCATTGATCACGGAGGGCTTCTACATCAACACCATAGCCCCTTCGATGATGTGTGAGTAGTTTACCTCAGACCTTCGGGTCCATAGTTATTAGCTAGATGGCTTCTTCTCTCTCTTTGGATCTCAATACAGAGTTCTCCACGATTCTCGTGGAGATCTATTCGATGTAATCTTCTTTTGCAGTGTGTTTGTCGGGACCGATGAATTGTGGGCTTACGATCAAGTTTATCTATGAACAATATTTGAATCTTCTCTGAATTCTTTTATGTATGATTGGTTATCTTTGCAAGTCTCTTCGAATTATCAGTTTGGTTTGGCCTACTAGATTGATCTTTCTTGCAATAGGAGAAGTGCTTAGCTTTGGGTTCATTCTTGCGGTGCTCGATCCCAGTGACAGAAAGGGAAACGACACGTATTGTATTGTTGCCATCGAGGATAAAAAGATGGGGTTTATATCATATTGGATGAGTTTATCCCTCTACATCATGTCATCTTACTTAAAGCATTACTCTATTCTTATGAACTTAATACTCTAGATACATGTTGGATAGCGGTCGATGTGTGGAGTAATAGTAGTAGATGCAGAATCGTTTCAGTCTACTTGTCACGGACGTGATGCCTATATACATGATCATACCTAGATATTCTCATAACTATGCTCAATTCTATCAATTGCTCGACAGTAAATTTTTTACCCACCGTAATACTTATGCTATCTTGAGAGAAGCCACTAGTGAAACCTATGGCCCCGGGGTCTATTTTCCATCATATTAATCTCCTGTCAACAAGCTATTTCTGGCTCCGTTTATTTTGCTTTCTTTACTTTTAGTTTTTATCATAAAAATACCAAAAATATTATCTTATCATATCTATCAGATCTCACTCTCGTAAGTGACCGTGAAGGGATTGACAACCCCTTTATCGCGTTGGTTGCGAGGTTCTTATTTGTTTGTGTAGGTGCGAGGGACTTGAGCGTGGTCTCCTACTGGATTGATACCTTGGTTCTCAAAAACTGAGGGAAATACTTACGCTACTTTACTGCATCACCCTTTCCTCTTCAAGGGAAAAACCAACACAGTGCTCAAGAGGTAGCACCTCGGTACTCCTCGCCTGCGCTTGCCCCCTTAGCACCAAAGAGGAAGCAAGGACACTGTGCGCGCTGGTGCCCGCCTGGTCTCGTTCGTCATGGCTCACGTCATTGGAACCTCGTGAGGTTTGCCTTGCCTTGATCTCTCCGCCCCTCGCGAGCCAGCCTGGTGAGGCCGCTCCCGAGGAGGTCTTGTGTCGTTCACCTCGCGAGGCTTGGCCCCTCTCGAGGGTCTTGAAAGCTTGTTGGTGAAGATGGGCCGTACGGGCCCGCTCGCAGAGCCACGTCGTGGGCCACAGGCAGGCAAGTCTGGGGACCCCCGTTCCCAGAACGCCGACAGCTACCTTGCTACTTCTATTTATTCAGATTATAAAAATATATTTCTACCATCCATATTACACTTTTATTACCATCTCTTCGCCGAACTAGTGCACCTATAGTGTCGGATGTGGGGTTCCGGCAAAACCCTTAAGGTTCGAACTCTGGGGTGAGCGCAAAGTCTTTCCCTCCTACCGATCCACGCCCTAGCTCACTAAGATCTCGCGGACGAACTCGACGAAGTCGCAACACAGAAAGGCACGAGATTTATACTGGTTCGGGCCACCGTTGTGGTGTAATACCCTACTCCAGTGTGGTGGTGGTGGATTGCCTCTTGGGCTGATGATGAACAGTACAACTGGAAGAACAGCCTCCTGAGGTTGAGGTGTTCTTGTGGCTAGGGTAGGCTCTCGATCAGATCAGATCAAGCTGAGATGCCCCTACTGTGGTGGCTAGTTCTACTTATATAGGCCATGGTCCTCTCCCAAAATATTGAGCGGGAAGGGAGCCAACAACGGCGGGCAAATTTGAAGGGTGACAGCTAGTACAAGCTATCCTGACAAAAGTGGTCTTCGCCTGCGAAAGGCTCTGGTGGTGACGCCGTCTTGGGCTCCACGATGACCTCCGTCCTGCCGTCCTTCTGGTCTTGGTCTCGTTGCACCGATATGGCAACCTTTGCCTGATGCCTCGGTACTCCTCTCCTGCGCTTGCCTCCTTAGCACCAAAGAGGAAACAAGGATGCTGCGCGCGCTGGCGCCCGCCTGGTGCCGATCGTCACAGCTCACGTCACGAGAGCCTCGTGAGGTTTGCCCCGCCTTGATATCTCCGCTCCTCGCGAGCCTGCCTGACTAGGCCACCCCTGAGGAGGTCTTGCGTCATCCGCCTCGCGAGGCTTGGCCCCTCGCGAGGGTCTTGAATGCTTTGTTGACGAAGATGGGCTGTACGGCCCGCAAACTTAGCCACGCCATGGGCCGCAGGCAAGCAAGTCTGGGGACCCCCGTTCCCAGAACGCCGATAGTAGCCCCCGGGCCCAAGGTGCGCTCGGGCTTGGGTTCGCGGCGAAGCCAAGGGTCAAGTACGGAGCGCCGCGGGCCCCAAAATCCTACGGCCTCGGTTGACGCGTGGCGGTTGATTGGACGTGGGCATCTCCGCTTCCCCACGCTGCCTTGGCAACTGCACGACTTGACAAGTCCCTGCGACATGCAAGGAAAACCATCATTACCTGCGATCGTGGGAGGCGCTAGTTGGCCTTCTTTTGCTATAAATGGGGAGGGGGGCGGAGCCCCATCGCCCATCTCTTCCTTGCTTGTTTGCTTCTTCCTCCTCGCTCCACCGCCAGTAGCAATGGCGCCTATCAGAAGGTTCTCCGCTGAAGAGAAGGGAAAGGCCCCGTGCGATGATCCGGGGCTGCTTCCGCCGAAGAAGAGGTCGGTCCACCGCCGTGATGAAGCGGCGATGCAGGTGGTGACGAGGCCTTTGTGCGAGCGGCCTCCTCCAGGGTATCCACTACCCTTGTATGCCCGAGCCGAGGGCTCAGGAGGACGGAGCGACGAGCGGCGTCACCTGCGCCGCGCCCGTGGTCACCGCGCCACGGCGACACGCGCTGTCACCCCTGGAATCCACGCCGTGGACTCCTCGCGCGAGCTTGTGCTATGGGTGCCGATGCCTCCAAGCTCTTGGATCCGCTTCCTGCGGTTCTTCACCAACGTGATGCCACCGAGGGGGCCTCTCGAGCTCTGGTTGCAGCACACCGACTGTGACACTCCAGCGACCGGAGCAGAGATCGAAGCGGTCCCACCGGCAAGATCTCCATGACTCGCTGCTGGGGCGAGGTCGCGCGGGTCTGCCGTGTGAGGGGCGCCCTCGCGATCCACTTCAAGTACGACGGCGCCTCCACGCTCTTCTTCAAGGTCTTTGATGCGGAGGGCCGCCGCCTGGAGTGCTGCTCCGGAGAGGAGCGTCAGGATGACGCGTGCTCCGCTCGCGGCCACTCCAGCAGTAGCAGCCCTTGGGAGTCCAGTAGCTCTCCTGAGCTCTACGAGACTCCGGAGACGAGCAACGACAGCTACGTGCCCCCGAGCTCTCGCCGCGCTCGGAGCAGAGCCGCGGCGTCCGGCCGTCGCCGCCGCTGATCTGGATGGGGTTCGCGCCGGCCTCCCTCTTAGTTCTAGCTTTTGTTCCCTGCGAAGAATCATGAAGTACCCCGTGGGGGCGTGTAAAGGGTCTGTAATGTCTTTTGCGCTCATCTTCCCCGTTATGAAAATTAGGTGAACGCATGTCCTGTTAAGGCTCGGTCCCCCCTTTCTTCCCTCGTGATAGCTTGTTGCTCTACGCTGACAGGTCCCGGTCCCCAGGCAGGCTACAGCCGTCGCTGGTATGCCAGGTCGCGTGTCGTGGTCAAGGCCAGTAGGTGTGCGGCCCGAGGTCCAGTAAGAGCCCCTGAGGCGCAATGCTCAGGAGCTCCCCCTTAGCGCTCAAGCAGCCATGGTAAGGCAAGAAAGGGAGTTGACGTGGCCGCAACGGGGCCGCGGCGAGGGTGACCCTTAGGCCCCAACATTTAGCCGATCCGAGAGCGCGACTTATCTTGTCGATTTCGTGGCGATTCCTGGTGGTGCGCTAGGCCTGCGCGCCAGCTTGTGCAGCATAGCTAGGTCGGCCCATACAAGTTTCCCTCCTCCCATGCTCTCCTTAGTGCTCTACGTCCTCAGGTCCCGGCCCTCGAGCGAGCTCAGCCGCCGCTGGTATGCCAGGTCGCGATGTCGTGGTCAAGCCCAGGGGGTGAGGGCTGGAGAGCTAGTAAGAGCACCTGAGTCGCGATGCTTAGGAGCCCGTCTTTCAACGCACAAGCAAATTGCACGAGAGAAAAGGAGACTCGCGGTGCCGCCTGCTATCCTCCCCATGGGATCCTCGTGAACAGGCACAAGAAGAAACACGGTTTGCCGTTATAGCTGCCAGTCTGCCGCTGGTTGTTCCGCGAAGAGGCGAGGGCACTGAGAGCCTGGTGAGGTGACGTGCGCGGGGCGTGCCGCGAGCCAGAGCTCGACCGCTCAGGTTTGTCGATGTGGCAGGGACGGACCCATGCACCAGCGTCGTGCCAATGTGAGGAGGCCCCGTGGGAGGCGACGATCGGGCAGGTGATAACCGTAGGCAGGTTAAGCATGGAAGGCAAACCGGCTTGGGTAAATGCAGCAAGATACATGCCACTGGGTCCGGCCCGAGCGGCTTGGGGATGATGCAGCCCGAGGGGCGCCCCCAGCAAGGTAAGCTAAAGACATAAGCAAAAGGGATACATGCCAAAGGGACGGACCCATGCAGCCTGGGAATAATGCAGCCCGAGGGGCGCTCCCAGCTAAACGAGCTTGGAAAATGTCACCTGGTTCTGTAGACGAAGTAGAGTTGGTGCAGCTGAAGGCGTGCGTCGAAGGAATGACTCTTCACGAGCCACCGGGGCCCTGAGCCTCGGGAGGCTCTGGGGGCTCGGGAGGTTCCTAGAAGACGTCTCCATTTCTTCCAGGACGGCGTGGTACCTGGCCTCCTGAGCCGCTGGGACGCGCCGCATGTTGCGCTGATAGGCTGACGCCACGCTCGGCAAGCGAAGGGCATGAGAACGTAGCTGTGTGGCGGGCCCTCGCAACGGCCCACACGTGAAGGCCAGAAACGCTCCTGAGATGCGGCCCTGTTGAGCCCTGGGACGTTGATGCAGACACGCAAGCCAGCATCCTTTCCTGGATGGGGATCTGCGCCTCGTGAGCGGCTGTCGCCGCACATGGCTCTTACGTCTTGCAGTTCCTGAGTGGTCTTGGTGATGAACTCCTGAGTGGTGGGCACTCCTTGCCCTGTGTTCTCCTGAGGGAAACGTGTCGTGAAGCACACCTCCAAGTGGTGCCCAAGCGCCTCCCTTGTGAGGTTGGCAAGGTCTGAGGCCCTCCAGAAGAGAGCCCCCGAGCCCCGCCCGAGGAGGGCGCCGGGCGTGCCTTCCTATGCGGTGTAGGGAGGCGCCCCTGAAGCGGGCGCTGATCCTGACGAGGCTCCAGCTGCGTCGCCACCCTCCTGAGATTCTGCTCGGCGCAACTGCTTCTTCTTCTTGGGGAGGGCCTCAGGAGGGCCCTCGCTTTTGCGGTCGGGGTCGTTGATTGCTGCAGCTTGGAAGGCGCGCTCGAGGGAGCACATCGCATCTCTCTCTTCACATGGGACCGTGATGATTCCGCCGCTTCCCGGCATCTTGTGGACGTTGTAGCCGTGATGGGTGACTGCCATGAACTTGGCCAGGGCCGGATACCCGAGGATGGCGTTGTACGGCAGGCGGATGTGCGTGACGTCGAAGTGATGAGCTCGGTGCGGTAGTTCTTGCGCTCCCCGAAGGTGACAGGCAGGCGGACCTGCCCTATCGGTGTGGTGGAGCCGTCGGTCACTCCTGAGAAAGGCTTGGTAGGCTGAAGCTGCTCATATGACATTTGGAGTTTGTGGAACGTGTCGACGGACAAGACGTTGAGCCCTGCGCCGCCGTCGATGAGGGTCTTGGTAACTTGCACATTGCTGATGACTGGTGAACAAAGCATCGGGAGAGCGCTAGCAATGGCTGCGCACTTGAGCTGATCTGCCGAGTTGAAAGTGATGGCGCATTGGGACCACCTGAGTGGGCGCGTGGCCTCGAGCTTGGGGAGCACCGCCTTCACTTCACGAGTGAACTGTTTGAAGATGCATTGAGAGGCTGGGGCCTGTGCGCCGCCCAAGATGCAGGCAATTGCACGCGGCTCCTGGAAGCCCCCAGCCCCCTCATCCTGATGGTGATCGTCGTTCCTTCTTGGTGGCGGCAGCGGGGGAAGACCGGCGTTTCCCTAGGGCGATCCTCACGAGGCCGGTCCCTCCAGGCGCCCTCGCGAGGATGGTCCTGCCAGCGGTCCTCACGAGGCCTGTCGCGCCACTCCTGGCGTGGGCCACGGTCATCCCAGCGTTCGCCTCCACGTCCTCCTCCACGGCCGTAGCCCCGGTCGCTACGCTCGGGGCGTCGACCAAAGTGTCCTTCACGGATGGCTCTGAGCTCTTGACAGTCACTGGTGTTGTGGGTGTTCAGGTTGTGGAATGCGCAGAACGGTCGGCCGCCCTTGGATGATTCGGGCTGATCCCTGCCCCGCTTGGTGTCGGGCTCCGCTGTGAGCACTGCCACTTCCTTGCGCTTCACGTCCTTGGCCTTGGCTTTCTTCTCCTCTGTGCCTGCGGCTGGCAGCTCGAGGAGGGAGAGGCACCCCTCCTCATCTCTTGCGCACTTGGTCGCCAGGTTGAACAGCTCCTGAGATGTGCACAACTCCTCATGGATAGTGAGCTCTTCCTTCATCTTGACGTCGTGGACGCCGTCTGAGAATGCGGAGATGGTGGCCTTGTCCGTGACCTTGG
Organism: Triticum aestivum; assembly: GCF_018294505.1. Lineage (NCBI taxonomy): Eukaryota > Viridiplantae > Streptophyta > Magnoliopsida > Poales > Poaceae > Triticum > Triticum aestivum. The sequence continues at coordinate 237,098,204 of NC_057805.1, forward strand.
GGATCTTGAGGCGAGTGTTGTTGAAGCGCTGGATGTACTTCTGGAGGGTCTCCCCTAGCTGCTGCTTGATGCGGCGCAGGTCACCTGCGGCCGGCGGGCGGTCGCGGGTGCCCTGGAAGTTGGCGACGAAGCGGTCGCGCATCTCATCCCAGGAGGAGATAGAGCCATGCTGCAGGTTCAGGAGCCAGGAGTGGGCACCATCCCTGAGAGCCATAGGGAACCAGTTCGCCATGACCTACTCGTCGCTGTTGGCCGCTTTGATGCTCAGCTCGTAGAGCTTCAGGAACTCCGCGGGATCGGAAGTGCCGTCTGAAGGAAATATGCCCTAGAGGCAATAATAAAGTTATTATTTATTTCCTTATATCATGATAAATGTTTATTATTTATGCTAGAATTGTATTAACCGGAAACATAATACATGTGTGAATACATAGACAAACAGAGTGTCACTAGTATGCCTCTACTTGACTAGCTCGTTGATCAAAGATGGTTATGTTTCCTAGCCATAGACATGAGTTGTCATTTGATTAACGGGATCACATCATTAGGAGAATGATGTGATTGACTTGACCCATTCCGTTAGCTTAGCACTCGATCGTTTAGTATGTTGCTATTGCTTTCTTCATGACTTATACATGTTCCTATGACTATGAGATTATGCAACTCCCGTTTACCGGAGGAACACTTTGTGTGCTACCAAACGTCACAACGTAACTGGGTGATTATAAAGGTGCTCTACAGGTGTCTCCAAAGGTACTTGTTGGGTTGGCGTATTTCGAGATTAGGATTTGTCACTCCGATTGTCGGAGAGGTATCTCTGGGCCCACTCGGTAATGCACATCACTATAAGCCTTGCAAGCATTGTAACTAATGAGTTAGTTGCGGGATGATGTATTACGGAACGAGTAAAGAGACTTGCCGGTAACGAGATTGAACTAGGTATTGAGATACCGACGATCGAATCTCGGGCAAGTAACATACCGATGACAAAGGGAACAACGTATGTTGTTATGCGGTTTGACCGATAAAGATCTTCGTAGAATATGTGGGAGCCAATATGAGCATCCAGGTTCCGCTATTGGTTATTGACCGGAGAGGTGTCTCGGTCATGTCTACATAGTTCTCGAACCCGTAGGGTCCGCACGCTTAACGTTACGATGACAGTTATATTATGAGTTTATATGTTTTGATGTACCGAAGGAGTTCGGAGTCCCGGATGAGATCAGGGACTTGACGAGGAGTCTCGAAATGGTCGAGACGTAAAGATCGATATATTGGACGACTATATTCGGACATCGGAAAGGTTCCGAGTGATTCGGGTATTTTTCGGAGTACCGGAGAGTTACGGGAATTCGTATTGGGCCTTAATGGGCCATACGGGAAAGGAGAGAAAGCCCCAAAGGGTGGCCGCACCCCTCCCCATGGACTAGTCCGAATTGGACTAGGGAGGGGGGGGCGCCCCCTTCCTTCTTTCTCCTTCTCCCTTCCCTTTTCCTACTCCAACAAGGAAAGGAGGAGTCCTACTCCCGGTGGGAGTAGGACTCCCCCCTTGGCGCGCCCTCCTCCTAGGCCGGCCGCCTCCCCCTTGCTCCTTTATATACGGGGGCAGGGGGCACCCCATAGACACACAATTGATCAACGATCTTTTAGCCGTGTGCGGTGCCCCCCTCCACCATATTACACCTCGATAATATCGTAGCGGTGCTTAGGCGAAGCCCTGCGTCGGTAGAACATCATCATCGTCACCACGCCGTCGTGCTGACGAAACTCTCCCTCAACACTCGGCTGGATCGGAGTTCGAGGGACGTCATCGAGCTGAACGTGTGCTGAACTCGGAGGTGCCGTGCGTTCGGTACTTGATCGGTCGGATCGTGAAGACGTACGACTACATCAACCGCGTTGTGTTAACGCTTCCGCTTTCGGTCTACGAGGGTACGTGGACAACACTCTCCCCTCTCGTTGCTATGCATCACCATGATCTTGCGTGTGCGTAGGAATTTTTTTGAAATTACTACGTTCCCCAACAGTGGCATCCGAGCCTGGTTTTATGCGTTGATGTTATGCACGAGTAGAACACAAGTGAGTTGTGGGCGATATAAGTCATACTGCTTACCAGCATGTCATACTTTGGTTCGGCGGTATTGTGAGATGAAGCGGCCCGGACCGACATTACGCGTACGCTTACGCGAGACTGGTTTCACCGTTGCGAGCACTCGTTGCTTAAAGGTGACTGGCGGGTGTCTGTCTCTCTCACTTTAGTTGAACCGAGTGTGGCTACGCCCGGTCCTTGCGAAGGTTAAAACAGCACCAACTTGACAAACTATCGTTGTGGTTTTGATGCGTAGGTAAGAACGGTTCTTGCTAAGCCCGTAGCAGCCACGTAAAACTTGCAACAACAAAGTAGAGGACGTCTAACTTGTTTTTGCAGGGCATGTTGTGATGTGATATGGTCAAGACATGATGCTATATTTTATTGTATGAGATGATCATGTTTTGTAACCGAGTTATCGGCAACTGGCAGGAGCCATATGGTTGTCGCTTTATTGTATGCAATGCAATCGCCATGTAATTGTTTTACTTTATCACTAAGCGGTAGCGATAGTCGTAAAAGCAATAGTTGGCGAGACGACAACGATGCTACGATGGAGATCAAGGTGTCGCGCCGGTGACGATGGTGATCATGACGGTGCTTCGGAGATGGAGATCACAAGCACAAGATGATGATGGCCATATCATATCACTTATATTGATTGCATGTGATGTTTATCTTTTATGCATCTTATCTTGCTTTGATTGATGGTAGCATTATAAGATGATCTCTCACTAAAATTTCAAGATAAAAGTGTTCTCCCTGAGTATGCACCGTTGCGAAGTTCTTCGTGCTGAGACACCACGTGATGATCGGGTGTGATAGGCTCTACGTTCAAATACAACGGGTGCAAAACAGTTGCACACGCGGAATACTCAGGTTAAACTTGACGAGCCTAGCATATGCAGATATGGCCTCGGAACACGGAGACCGAAAGGTCGAGCGTGAATCATATAGTAGATATGATCAACATAGTGATGTTCACCATTGAAACTACTCCATTTCACGTGATGATCGGTTATGGTTTAGTTGATATGGATCACGTGATCACTTAGAGGATTAGAGGGATGTCTATCTAAGTGGGAGTTCTTAAGTAATATGATTAATTGAACTTAAATTTATCATGAACTTAGTCCTGATAGTATTTTGCAAATTATGTTGTAGATCAATAGCTCGCGTTGTTGCTTCCCTGTGTTTATTTTTGATATGTTCCTAGAGAAAAATTATGTTGAAAGATGTTAGTAGCAAAGATGCGGATTGGATCCGTGATCTGAGGATTATCCTCATTGCTGCACAGAAGAATTATGTCCTTGATGCACCGCTAGGTGACAGACCTATTGCAGGAGCAGATGCAGACGTTATGAACGTTTGGCTAGCTCAATATGATGACTACTTGATAGTTTAGTGCACCATGCTTAACGGCTTAGAATCGGGACTTCAAAGACGTTTTGAACGTCATGGACCATATGAGATGTTCCAGGAGTTGAAGTTAATATTTCAAGCAAATACCCGAGTTGAGAGATATGAAGTCTCCAACAAGTTCTATAGCTAAAAGATGGAGGAGAATAGCTCAAGCAGTGAGCATGTGCTCAGATTGTCTGGGTACTACAATCGCTTGAATCAAGTGGGAGTTAATCTTCCAGATAAAATAGTGATTGACAGAATTCTCTAGTCACCATCACCAAGTTAGTAGAACTTCGTGATGAACTATAGTATGCAAGGGATGACGAAAGTAATTCCCGAGCTCTTCGTGATGCTGAAATCGACGAAGGTAGAAATCAAGAAAAACATCAAGTGTTGATGGTTGACGAGACCACTAGTTTCAAGAAAAGGGCAAAGGGAAGAAGGGGAACTTCAAGAAGAACGGCAAGCAAGTTGCTGCTCAAGTGAAGAAGCCTAAGTCTGGTCCTAAGCCTGAGACTAAGTGCTTCTACTGCAAAGGGACTGGTCACTGGAAGCGGAACTACCCCAACTATTTGGTGGATAAGAAGGATGGCAAAGTGAACAAAGGTATATTGGATATACATGTTATTGATGTGTACTTTACTAGTGTTTATAGCAACCCCTCGGTATTTGATACTGGTTCAGTTGCTAAGAGTAGTAACTCGAAACGGGAGTTGCAGAATAAACAGAGACTAGTAAAAGGCGAGGTGACGATGTGTGTTGGAAGTAGTTCCAAGATTGATATGATCATCATCGCACACTCCCTATACTTTCGGGATTAGTGTTGAAACTAAATAAGTGTTATTTGGTGTTTGCGTTGAGCATGAATATGATTTGATCATGTTTGTTGCAATACGGTTATTCATTTAAATTAGAGAATAATTGTTGTTCTGTTTACATGAATAAAACCTTCTATGGTCATACACCCAATAAAATGGTTTGTTGGATCTCGATCGTAGTGATACACATATTCATAATAATGAAGCCAAAAGATGCAAAGTTAATAATGATAGTGCAACTTATTTGTGGCACTGCCGTTTAGGTCATATTGGTGTAAAGCGCATGAAGAAACTCCATACTGATGGGATTTTGGAATCACTTGATTATGAATCACTTGATGCTTGCGAACCGTGCCTCATGGGCAAGATGACTAAAACGCCGTTCTCCGGAACTATGGAGAGAGCAACAGATTTGTTGGAAATCATACATACAGATGTATGTGGTCCGATGAATATTGAGGCTCGTAGCAGGTATCATTATTTTCTGACCTTCACAGATGATTTGAGCAGATATGGGTATATCTACTTAATGAAACAGAAGTCTGAAACATTTGAAAAGTTCATATAATTTCAGAGTGAAGCGGAAAATCATCGTAACAAGAAAATAAAGTTTCTACGATCTGATCGTGGAGAAGAGTATTTGAGTTACGAGTTTGGCCTTCAGTTAAAACAATGTGAAATAGTTTCACTACTCACGCCACCTGGAACACCACAGTGTAATGGTGTGTCCGAACATCGTAACCGTACTTTATTAGATATGGTGCGATATATGATGTCTCTTACCGATCTACCACTATCGTTTTGGGGTTATGCATTAGAGACAGCTGCATTCACGTTAAATAGGGTACCATCTAAATCCGTTGAGACGACATCTTATGAACTGTGGTTTGGCAAGAAACCAAAGTTGTCGTTTCTTAAAGTTTGGGGTTGCGATGCTTATGTGAAAAGGTTTCATCCTGATAAGCTCAAACCCAAATCGGAGAAATGTGTCTTCATAGGATACCCAAAGGAGACAGTTGGGTACACCTTCTATCACAGATCCGAAGGCAAGACATTCGTTGCTAAGAATGGATCCTTTCTAGAGAAGGAGTTTCTCTCGAAAGAAGTGAGTGGGAGGAAAGTAGAACTTGATGAGGTAACTGTACCTGCTCCCTTATTGGAAAGTAGTTCATCACAGAAATCTGTTCCTGTGACTCCTACACCAATTAGTGAGGAAGTTAATGATGATGATCATGTAACTTCAGATCAAGTTACTACCAAACCTCGTAGGTAAACCAGAGTGAGATCCACACCAGAGTGGTACGGTAATCCTGTTCTGGAGGTCATGTTATTTGACCATGACGAACCTACGAACTATGAGGAAGCGATGATGAGCCCAGATTCCGCGAAATGGCTTGAGGCCATGAAATCTGAGATGAGATCCATATATGAGAACAAAGTATGGACTTTGATTGACTTGCCCAATGATCGGCGAGCCATTGAGATTAAATGGATCTTCAAGAGGAAGACAGACAGTGATAGTAGTGTTACTGTCTACAAAGCTAGAATTGTCGCAAAAAGGTTTTCGACAAGTTCAAGGTGTTGACTATGATGAGAGTTTCTCACTCGTATCTATGCTTAAGTCTGTCTGAATCATGTTAGCAATTGCCGCATTTTATGAAATATGGCAAATGGATAAACAAAGCTGCATTCCTTAATGGATTTATTAAAGAAGAGTTGTATATGATGCAACCAGGAGGTTTTATCAATCCTAAAAGTGCTAACAAAATATGCAAGCTCCAGCGATCCATCTATGGACTGGTGCAAGCATCTCGGAGTTGGAATATACGCTTTGATAAGTTGATCAAAGGATATAGTTTTATACCGACTTGCGGTGAAGCTTGTATTTACAAGAAAGTGAGTGGGAGCACTACAGCATTTCTGATAAGTATATGTGAATGACATATTGTTGATCGGAAATAATGTAGAATTATTCTGCAAAGCATAAAGGAGTGTTTGAAAGGAGTTTTTCAAAGAAAGACCTCGGTGAAGCTGCTTACATATGGAGCATCAAGATCTATAGAGATAGATCAAGACGCTTGATAAGATTTTTCAATGAGTACATACCTTAACAAGATTTTGAAGTAGTTCAAAATAGAACAGTCAAAGAAAGAGTTCTTGCCTGAGTTACAAGGTGTGAAATTGAGTAAGACTCAAAGCCCGACCACGGCAGAAGATAGAAAGAGAATGAAAGTCATTCCCTATGCCTTGGCCATAGGTTCTATAAAGTATGCCATGCTGTGTACCAGATCTATTGTATAGCCTACACTGATTTTGGCAAGGGAGTACAATAGTGATCTAGGAGTAGATCACTGGACAGCGGTCAAAATTATCCTTAGTGGAATAAGGATATGTTTCTCAATTATGGAAGTGACAAAAGGTTCGTCGTAAAGGGTTACGTCGATGCAAGTTTTGACACTAATCTAGATGACTCTAAGTCTCGGTCTAGATACATATTGAAAGTGGGAGCAATTAGCTAGAGTAGCTCCATGCAGAGCATTGTAGACATAGAAATTTGCAAAATACTTACGGATCTGAATGTGACAGACCCATTGACTAAAATTATCTCACAATCAAAACATGATCACACCTTAGTACTCTTTGGGTGTTAATCACATAGCGTTGTGAACTAGATTATTGACTCTAGTAAACCCTTTGGGTGTTGGTCACATGACAATGTGAACTATGGGTGTTAATCACATGGTGATGTGAATTATTGATGTTAAATCACATGGCGATGTGAACTAGATTATTGACTCTAGTGCAAGTGGGAGACTGAAGGAAATATGCCCTAGAGGCAATAATAAAGTTATTATTTATTTCCTTATATCATGATAAATGTTTATTATTCATGCTAGAATTGTATTAACCGGAAACATAATACATGTGTGAATACATAGACAAACAGAGTGTCACTAGTATGCCTCTACTTGACTAGCTCGTTGATCAAAGATGGTTAAGTTTCCTAGCCATTGACATGGGTTGTCATTTGATTAACGAGATCACATCATTAGGAGAATGATGTGATTGACTTGACCCATTCCGTTAGCTTAGCACTCGATCGTTTAGTATGTTGCTATTGCTTTCTTCATGACTTATACATATTCCTATGACTATGAGATTATGCAACTCCCGTTTACCGGAGGAACACTTTGTGTGCTACCAAACGTCACAACGTAACTGGGTGATTATAAAGGTGCTCTACAGGTGTCTCCAAAGGTACTTGTTGGGTTGGCGTATTTCGAGATTATGATTTGTCACTCCGATTGTCGGAGAGGTATCTCTGGGCCCACTCGGTAATGCACATCACTATAAGCCTTGCAAGCATTGTAACTAATGAGTTAGTTGCGGGATGATGTATTACGGAACGAGTAAAGAGACTTGCGGTAACGAGATTGAACTAGGTATTGAGATACCGACGATCGAATCTCGGGCAAGTAACATACCGATGACAAAGGGAACAACGTATGTTGTTATGCGGTTTGACCGATAAAGATCTTCGTAGAATATGTGGGAGCCAATATGAGCATCCAGGTTCCGCTATTGATTATTGACCGGAGAGGTGTCTCGGTCATGTCTACATAGTTCTCGAACCCGAAGGGTCCGCATGCTTAACGTTACGATGACAGTTATATTATGAGTTTATATGTTTTGATGTACCGAAGGAGTTTGGAGTCCCGGATGAGATCAGGGACTTGACGAGGAGTCTCGAAATGGTCGAGGCGTAAAGATCGATATATTGGACGACTATATTCGGACATCGGAAAGGTTCCGAGTGATTCGGGTATTTTTCGGAGTACCGGAGAGTTACGGGAATTCGTATTGGGCCTTAATGGGCCATACGGGAAAGGAGAGAAAGACCCCAAAGGGTGGCCGCACCCCTCCCATGGACTGGTCCGAATTGGACTAGGGAGGGGGGGCGCCCCCTTCCTTCTTTCTCCTTCTCCCTTCCCTTTTTCCTACTCCAACAAGGAAAGGAGGAGTCCTACTCCCGGTGGGAGTAGGACTCCCCCCTTGGCGCGCCCTCCTCCTAGGCCGGCCGCCTTCCCTCTTGCTCCTTTATATACGGGGGCAGGGGCACCCCATAGACACAGTTGATCAATGATCTTTTAGCCGTGTGCGGTGCCCCCCTCCACCATATTACACCTCGATAATATCGTAGCGGTGCTTAGGCGAAGCCCTGCGTCGGTAGAACATCATCATCGTCACCACGCCGTCGTGCTGACAAAACTCTCCCTCAACACTCGGCTGGATCGGAGTTCGAGGGACGTCATCGAGCTGAACGTGTGCTGAACTCCGAGGTGCCGTGCGTTCAGTACTTGATCGGTCGGATCGTGAAGACGTACGACTACATCAACCGCGTTGTGCTAAACGCTTCCGCTATCGGTCTACGAGGGTACGTGGACAACACTCTCCCCTCTCGTTGCTATGCATCACCATGATCTTGCGTGTGCGTAGAATTTTTTTGAAATTACTACGTTCCCCAACACCGTCGTAGCGGGGAGGCAGATCCGGCTTGAACTTGCCTGGCCAGGCGACGCTACGCAGCTCGAGGTGAAGGCGCGGCAGCCGACCGTGGTTGCCGGGGCCCGCCTCGGAGGTGGAGCTTGGTCTTGATGAGGTACGTGCGGCGCCACCGCAGGCGGCGCGGGGAGCGCAGGTGCAGCTTCTCGCGGCCGAGGGGTTTCTTGGCAGCTTCTCTCTTCGCGCGCGGGCACCGGATGTGGCGGATCATGCCATGGGGCCGCGCGCCTTGGCGCCAAGGCGCAGTCTTGGGGCAAAGGTGGTGGAGGCGCGCCATGAGCCACGTCGCCTGTGGCTGGCCGAGGGTGAGGCAGAGAGAGGGACGGTGTCGGGGAGCCCCCTGCGGCGCGGACGAGCTCGGCGACGCGGTCGAGCCATTCCTCGTAGAGGTCGTCGACTGGCCGTTCCTCCGAAGTGGTGATTGGCATGGATGACAACGTAGACCGTAGCGTTGCCTGGCTCCTGATGGTGACGGTAATAGCCATGCCGTGTTCTCGACGTCGTGAGCCTGTCGCCAGGGTGGCGTGGTGACGAGGTGGAGGCACTTGGGGGGCAGTGGCTCCGTTTGGCGCATCGGCTAGGTCAGCTCATTCCGGGGGTGGCGCATGCCCTGTGACCGCGCCCACAGAGGGAGCGGTTGAAGAGCTGCGATTTGCCCCAGAGCAAGTGCCACCGCTACGGCTGTGCCCTTCGGCTAGGCGGAGAGGTGCAGACGGAATGATTTCTCCACGCGTACCTCATGGAGCGTGGCTGCTGGGATGCTGTTGCTGCTGTCCTTCTCCGGTGCCTTTCGCCCTTGTTTCGGCCATAGGGGAGGTGGTGATGACACCGTTTGCACCGGCCAAGTCCCTTGCAGCGTCCATATCTCCATGCGTCCTCGTAGCCCCCGCGGCGTCGGCGGCTGTGTGCAATGGGGCCTTCGAAATGGACGGATAGGCTGCGGCACCGGGCTTCTTCTTGGGCGCTATGGACGATGGAGCCGCCGATGAAGAAGATGATGAAGGTGACGTGCTGCGTACACTTCTTGGGTTCGCGCAAGCGCTTCCCCCTACCTGGCGCGCCAAAGATGTCGTGGGAAACCACGGCCACCTATGGGGCCATCAGACCCTTGTGGTTTGGCAGGGGAATGAGCACATTGCACAAAGAGCGAAGAACGTAGCACAGCACGACAGAGATCACACGGGCAATTTTACCCAGATTGCCGCCATGAGGCGTAAAACCCTACTCCTGCTTTGGTGGATTCATGAGTGGACCGTGGTGGAGACGCGACGTCCGAGCCTGGCAGGGTTGCCTCGGGGCGAGGGCAGCTACGCGCGTATGAGTGTACAAGGGTCCGAATCCTTTCTATGGTTGCCATGGCCCTCCTTTCATAGATAAAAGGGTCACCACAATGGCAAATCAGTCATTGTGTACTAATTAGATAGCAAACAATGCTATCATACCTAACTCTGCAAACAGGGCAGAGTGCACTAAATGCGCCGCTTAGTGTCACATCATGGCGTGCCCGGCAAGCCTTGCCGGGCCGTTCGGCCACCTTCTTATCTGTCTTCTTGACACGTCTCCATTCAGGTGTCATTTGGAGGTGATTCCCTTCGGAAGTGGCTACCATGTGTCAAGAAACAGCCACTTAGTCACTTGGGGGCTTGACACCGCACCGATCAATGACTTGCATCGCTGTGAGGTGGAGCGGTGGAGCCTTGGCGGGGTGGTCCGCCCTTGTCGTCCCCGGCAAGCTTGCCGAGGCAGTCTTGAGACTTGTCTTCGGAGTAACCACGACCTTGCCAAGCTCACCTTCCTGGCAAGGGAGGCTTTCCCTTAGTGTTGTCTTGCTTCCTTTGGCTTGACTTGGTCTTCTTGATCCGCCATCTGATTTCTCAAAGAGCTATCTCTTCAACTTGGCCTTGTCTTGGATATTGCAACCTTGCTCTTTAGGTATGTGCATGGTCTTGGCAACAGACCCAAGGTTTGTTCCACCGACACATATGTCTTGGATACATTTGCGTCCTTGTGTTTCACCTAACCCCTTGTAGGTAATTGGATGAGCTTCATTTCACAAGATTGCAAATCAATCATATCATGAGCAATCTTTTCATAACCAAGTATCTTCACTTTGGTTGTTGTGTTCAAGGAACAAAAACACACTCCATATATCCTTTGACAACTTATTTATGATGAATTTCACTCTTGTCAAATTGGATACATGGATGTTATTGCTTGCAAGACTAACCCATGTAGGAAGTTGAGCTTCAAATGAACAAGGATGCTCCCAACTCAATTCATATGAGCATCCACTACAAGTTCAACTATGTGATCAAGTTCAACGACAAACCCAAGGTATGTCCTCACATATTAGAGAAGACTTGCTCCAATCATGAGTCAAAGCAGCTCAACTAGATTAGGATACATTGAAACGCTTAAATGAAGAATGGTAACCCCATTTTGAGCTTAACGATGACTATGACCTATGCTCACGTGATCTCATAGGTGAATTTGTTGCTCCCCCACCCCTAGATGAAGTTCTCTAGTTTTTCTATTCCTTAGTTTCATTTCTTTTGCATTTCTCCTTCTAGAGTGTCGTCTCTTTTTTGAATCAAAAAACACTTCATCTAGATTTCTTCTCTTTCTTTTCTTGTGTTTGTAGTTAGACCTAGGTCAATTCATTGCAAATCTTATTTGAATTCCTTCAAAGAACTTATGAGAACTATATTGCAAGTGAGCTATGTTGACAAAATTTTCCTTCCGTGTTGAACTCGGTCTCTCTGACCTGAACCCATCGGCCACACTGAAGTGCAATTAAATCCTGCATGCAGTTCATCGGTTCCACCGAAAAGGACTAATTTGATTCCACCAATGTGCTCTATCCTTGATTCCCCAATCTCGTAGTCACCAATCAAAATCAATCAGAGTCACCGATTTCACTACTAGGAGAATGTTTTGCCAAATCTACTTATTCTTCCTTCAAGCTCTACTCAATGATTCTTTTTCCTCTATTTGCATCCAAAGCTACACTATGCCTAGTTGTCCTTATCCAGGGCCATACTCACTTGACTCACAACCTTGAAGCTTACCCTTCTTGGAAATGATGTCAAAGGGGGAGAGAGATGCACATCAAAGCTTATTCATAAAATCTGTTCTAAGAAAGGAACAGAGAGAGGCACATCAAAGCTTATTCATAAAATCTGTTCTAAGAAAGGAACAGAGAGAGGCACATCAAAGCTTATTCATAAAACCTCTTCTAAGAAAGGAAGAGAGAGAGATGCACTATCATAACAGGAGAGAATTTACATGTCTCTAAGAGGGGAGAGATATTTTTTTAGTGTATTTGCTCTAGTTTTATAGTTTTCTCTAATTTTGTCTCACCCTACCACTGGTACAACGAGCTGCTATACAAATTGTTTTAAGCCCTTTTTGGAACGACATTTTATACCGTCGCCTTTCCAGTGTGTGCGATAGGGGGGGTCCTTACCACAGGGCCCAGAAACAGTCGGGGATAGGGAGTAGCAATGCATACATTTTGCATAACTAAACGTATGTGATGCCGTCATCTATGACAAATGTGACTCTTCAGGCAACTGCTTGTGATATCTCGAATATCTCGAATGCTCCATCATTGGTAATCGTTTGTGCTCACATTACCATCGCAGTCGGTATTCTGTAGTGCTATGTTTACGATGCGCACCCCATCACAAACATTTCACTATTATAGAATGTGTATGATAAACAGACAATCACACACATTCACTTCTCCCGAACCATATGCGATATATAATTAAGAAGATTAGCTAATCATCATACCAGTATTGGATACTATTACGAAATGTCAGACCGTCGTAACAGTGTCATATAGGATAACTACCGCACACGGTATTTTCTGGTGCAATGTTTATGATGCATACGACATCACAAATAGCTCATAGTTGTAAAGCGTGTACGATAAGGCGGCTATCACAAACATTTAGTTTGCTTGCACCATTTGTGATTTTTCTGACATAACACACACTTTGCAAATGACAATTGTGTGCATGGTTACACACATTTCCTCTCTGTGATCTGTGTCGGATTATGATATATATCACACAGTTGTGCTTTACAGACTGTGTGCGCCGTAATGACATGCAGAGAGTAATTTCACCCTAATTTAATTGCCGCTATTTAAAATTGAACCAAATTTGAATTTGAAAGTAGCCTATAGCTTTATTCATATCCATCAGGTTCAACAACCAATGCATTATTCGATTCACAGGTATATATGTTCAAGAATTACATTAAAAAGGAATTACATAAGCACCAAATAATGATTGATGAACCAGGGTTGTATACTTTCACTATTAAATATGGTAAAGAAAGAGGCGAAAGGCATTCTGGTTGCTAAAAAAGGTGAAGCGGAATGCCCATATTGTGCCCTACTCTGTGCAGAAGGCACGCACGACTCTAGTCCAACCCCTTGTGATGGTCGACCGTCCATTCTTCACTGTCTTCATTAGGACATCCAGATAGTCATCGTGTTCTGTTAGAAATACTTTACCTTTGCATGCCCACCAATCATGTAGTTTGAGAGGTAATCTTGAGTAAACTGCTTTGGGAACCACTGCAAAGGAAAAAGATCCAGACATTGTCATCTAACACAACTCATTATGGGCAGTAGAAAGGAGGCTGCATAGTTCTTACTTACCATCCTGCAGTTCACTATTGTCTTGGATAAAGTGTAAAAAAGAGTTTAATTGTCATCTTTTGACCGATTTTACTAACAATCTTTATCAGTTTCCCTACTTGATGCTAGTTCATCAGTATCTCAATGCCCCATACGTAGAAACGGTCGAAGCGCGGATCTTTACGAACGACATATGTACATAAAAGCACCAAGTTAATATTACAAGCTAAACAACAATTGCACAATGATGTAGTACAACACTCCTCCATGCCATTATAAAAGATCTTATAACATCAAATATATTCACATATTGGATGAATTAACATCTCATATTATGGGGTGGAGGGAGTTTATCACATTTTTAGAAATATGTGCCGATTAGCTGTCATCAGAACATTAAGGTAACACTCTTCCTTATTGCTATGTAGCCTAGGATTGCATATTTAGACATTCAGTACAATGCATGTTGCTATGTAGCCTCAGATATATTAGATATGGCCCTAGTTAACCTACCGATAAATGGGTTACAAATATATTGAGTTAAATGTCCGATTCACCGATTAATCCCTTATCAGCCCCGACCTATATGGTACCAGCTACCGATATCCTAAACAGTGAGTATATATAAGCCATGGGATGAAACTAATCTCGACAGAAAACAATAGTTCCCAATATTGTCCTCTGTAAGTACATCAAAAGGTATGTTAATCACAACATGCTAAACATCAACCAAATATATCCATGGTAGACAATATAATCTCCAAATGATAGCTTCAGTGTGTAGGTTTAAGCATGCTAGTCAAGAAAAACAAGAAGTGGAAAGGTGTCTTAACTACAACACGCCTAACATTTGACAACAAGCAAATATAGTCATTCGAACTGGTATTATGTAGGTCTTCCTTGGTTTTGACCACTATAATGTCCATATAAGCTTCTATATTTCTGTGCAACTGCGGCTCAAAACCAATATGAACTGCTCTTGGAAATGTTGAACCAACGCTCTTTAATCTGAAATGCATCCGCACAAAGCGGTACATGCGACATAGAGTAATGAACGTGGTTTTCTCCTCATCCTCTTAGGCCATGAATATCTGATTTTACCCAGAATATGCATCAAGAAATGAGAGCAACTCACATCCAGTAGTGGAGTCTACAATTTGACTGATGCGCGGCAAGGGGAAAGGATCCTTTGAACATGCTTTATTGCGACCAGTGTAGTCAATACAAAGTCTCCACTTCCCATTTGCTTTGCGCACTACAACTGGATTTGACAACCATGTTGGCCAAACCTATTTCTTCGTGTTTCTTGATTTCTTCAACAATAAATTGTTGCCATTCCAGAGCTTGTTTGCCGACCTACTACTTGACCGGCCGAGCATGGGGACAGATAGCAAGGTGGTTCTCAATTACCTCCCTGGGAACACCGGGGAGGCGGGGATGTCAGATGGTTGCAATAAAACACATCTACATTCGCCCACAGGAAGGCAATGAGCGTGCTTTCCTATTTACTATCAAGAGGAGCACGGATGGTGAAGGTACCACCAGTGCCATCCTCCTTTAGTAGCACCTTCTTTGTAGTAGCTGGAGTAGCTTTGAGTCTTTTGCCGGTAGAGCTCTCCGGCAAGTCTTCAATGGGTGTGCAGCACTCCGAAGAGGTGCGCTTCCCAAAATCCCTGCTAGATGTCTTTCCGGGCTTTGTTCTCTTCTTTCTCTTGGTGGGAGCTGCGGCTTGGATGGTCTCTACTACAACTGTGTCTCTATAAAGCTTGTCAAAACACATGTTCTGGTCAGAGTTGATGGAAATCACACCCATTGGCCCTCGCATTTTCAGCGTGTTGTAGGCATAATGGGATGCCGCCATGAACTTAGCCAATGCCGGGCGACCAAGAATTCATTAAATGGTAGAGGGACCTTAACAACGTCAAACACTATCTTCTTAGTTATATAGTTCAGTTCCTCGCCAAACGTCACCCGCAGCGTGATCTTCCCCTTAGGCTGGCTCCATCCCAGGTTAATCCCTTGGAACATACTGGTTTTCTTGAGCTCTTCCTCAGGGATGTGAAGCCTCTCAATCACTTCTGGAGATATCAAGTTCGAGCCTGCCCACTGTCAAGTAACACCTTCATGACCTTGAGGTTGCATATTGTTGGTGATACCAACAATGGCAAACACCCAACCGCAGTTGTGCGATAAGGGTGGTCCTTGGCATAAAAAATAATAGGCGCGTGGGACCACTTGAGCGGCTTCTCAGTGTTTGTTGCCGGCTGTGCTACATTGACCTCACGAGCCCACTGTTTAAGCTGGTGGTGAGAGGAATGCAAAGATGCACCCCCGTGAATGCACATGGCTTTTGTTGCCTTTTGGAATTCATGTTCACTAGACTCGGCATCATCATCCTCTTCACTCTCTTCATCTCCATCTTTCTTTTCCCTGCCCCTGGCAAGCTTTTCTTTCTATGGATTTGCTTTGCCGCGGCGCCCCCTCGGTCGCCGCGACCCTTCTTGCCAGGTCCAGCCGTACCATCCTGGTGTTTCTCCTTGTTGCCCTTCTCATACTCAGGCTTCTGTTCTTCAACCAGCTGTTCAACTTGTCTGCACTCCTGGAGATCATGACCCTTGGTACGGTGAATCTTGTACTATGGCCTGTATGACTTGTCGGCCTTCTCGCCCGCCGCATCTACCTGGTGTCTGCGTGGAAGCACGATCACCTATGGGGCAAGGGTGCCCCTTTGTGGTTCGTCAAGGAGACGATCACATTGCACAAAGAGCAGAAACGGTAGGGCAGCACAGCAATGGACAACTCTCTTTTACCCAGGTTCGGGCCGCTTTGCAGTGTAAAACCCTACTCCTACTATGGTGGATTGATCTAGAGTAACACGAAGGCACGACGTGCTGAAGCCTGGCAAGGGTGCCCCGGGAAGAGCAGTCCGTGCGTACAAGTGTTGTGGGATCTAAAGTTCAAACCCCTTGCTAGGTTGCCTCGGGCCTCCTTTTACAGCTTAAGGGGCAAGGACAGTGGAAAAATAGTCATTTTGGTATGATTAGATAGCTAACAGTGCTAACACACCTAACTCTGGCAGTTAGGACAATGTGCATTAAATGCATTGCTTGGTGTCATGCTGAGGTTGAAGCCTGGCAAGCCTGTCACGCCGCTTATCCATCTTCTCCTTATTAGCGTGACACACCATCTGGACGGGTGACAATAAAGCTAATCTCTTCTCCAGCATGTTGCCACGTGCCTGACAAGATACACCAAGCCATTTGAGGGCTCGGCACCACACTGATTAATGACTTGGGTATGGTGAGGTGGAGCGGTGGACTCTTGGTGAGTGCTTGTAGGTATGAAGCCTGCCAGGTTCACTACAAAAAAAGACACATCCGTGACATTTTGGGCCGAACGAAAAAAAATTCTGTCATACAGATGACACTTCTATGACGATAATTGTGACAAAACCCGGTATCATCATAGATGTGGTGGGCTCCTACTTCTATGACAAAAAATCATGACAGAAAATGGGCTTTTCGTCCTGGGTGGGCCGGAGACGCAGCTGCATGACATTCTTTGGGCCGTCCATGACGGAAAAAACCGTGGTAGAAGCGAGGGCGAGGAAAATTTTGGCGAGTTCCCGGTTACGGTGGGAGGTCGGGGGCCGAGCGATGCGCGTTTCTCTCGTACACGTACGCGCGTGTGTGCGAGGCGTTGGCTCTAACTGAACCCGAGCGAGGCGTTGGGCTCTAACTGAACCCGAGCGATTGCACTGCAGGCTATGCGTTACTGAACCCGAGCGATTGATCGATGGCTGTTAACTGAACCCGATCGAGTTATTCCTTCGCTACTACTGCTAACTGAAGCCGATCGATGCTGCCTCTGGGATGAACAGTGAGCGTTGCGGGGGGGTTTGGATGAATAGTGAGCGGTGGCGTTGCCTATGGATGAACAGGACCCCGTGGTGTGGTGGAGGGCTAGATGAACAGTAGACGATGGAGGGGTGCCCGTGGAGGGGTGGTTGAACAGGACCCCGTGGTGTGGAGGGCTGGATGAACAGTAGACGGTGGAGGGGTGCCCGTGGAGGGGTGGTTGAACAGTAGCCGGTGGAGTAGCGCGCGGTGGAGGCTAGATGAACAGGAGCCCGTGGAGGCTGGAGGAGGTCGACGGTAGCCCGTGGAGGCTGGAGGAGGTCGATGGTGGAGATGAACAGTATCCCGTGGAGTCCCGTTTTGCGGTACGGCACACCCCTCCCGATCAACAGGACCCCCGTTTCGACCGTAGGAGGTCTGTTTTGTCCGTTTTGCGGTACGGCACACCCCTCCCGATCAACAGGACCCCCGTTTCGACCGTAGGAGGTCCGTTTCGTCCATTTTGCGGTACGCCACACCTCTCCCGGTCAACGGGACCCCCGTTTCGACCGTAGGAGGTCTGTTTCCTCCGTTTTGCGGTACACCACACCCCTCCCGATCAACAGGACCCCGTTTCGAACATAGGAGGTATGTTTCCTCCGTTGTGCGGTACGCCAAGCCTCGTTTCCGTCGCCTGTTCCGTCCAAGCCCTCCCGATGAACACGACCACGCATTCCGTTCCGACCCAGCCGGTTAGCTCCCACGCGTTCCGTTGCCTCCCGATGAACACGACGCATTTCGTTGCCTCCCCATGAACACGACGCATTCTGTTGCCTCCCCATGAACACGACGACGCTGTTTCTCCGTTCCGACCCAGCCATGTACACGAGCCCTGGTCGTACGTGCGCGCGAGTAGGCGTTCGAGACCCCGCCCGTATGTACACATACGTGGCCGTATTTTCTTTCTTGCACCCTGGCCGCTGTACGTACGTCTACATGCTACGTACGTGCCTCTACTACGACACGTACGCGCCTCTACTACGACACGTGCGCGCCTCTACATCCACCAGTATATATGTACGTACACGTTCGCGACCAGAATGACAACGCTACGTACGCTTCGACCAGGTGGGTCCTGACTGTCAGGCACTTCCTTGCCTGCGAAAATGTAGCTGGTGGGTCCCAGCAGTTAGGGGGCGATTTTTTTTCCCCGGGCGCACTTCCTTGCGTGCGAAGATGTAGCTGGTGGGTCCCAGCAGTCAGGGGCAAACGTTTTTTTCGTGAAATACGGTGGCCCGTCCGGTGGGTCCCCGCTATCAGGTGGAGGAATAATTATTTTGCACGTAATAAGGAGGCACTTCCTTGCTGCGGCCGTGGACCCGGCTGTCAGTCTCTCCACGTACAGTCCACGTCCGATGGAAGCCGTTCCTTGACCACGTTGACCACGCCGCGCCGAGAGCACCAGGGCGGTGGACGACGGCAAGGCCTAGGAAGGGGATGACGCGGAGCCGGGGAAGACGCGGCAGTGGATGCCCACGCGTAGAGGAGTACGAGGGTTCACTGGTTCGCTGCGGTGTGAGGCTGCCGTCGCCGCAGAATAATAGGGGGTGTGGGTGAGTAGAGGGATGGCCTGGCCAGCGGTGGGAGTAGTAGGGGCGATGAGGCCTCCGCCGCATCACAGCTGGCCACGGGAGGCAGGAGCATGAGGCACGACCGGCGCTGGTTTGGGCGGCTGGAGCAAGAAGACCAGAGGTTGAAGAAGCACTACGTCCGTTGGATGGACATCGTACGGTCACTGGAGCTAGAATCATGCATATTGACTAAGTTGACAAAGCCCTCCGTCCCCGTCAACTTAGTAGGCCCACAAGTCAGCCTGCCACTATACTGGGTCCCAGCTAACAGGGGGAGTATTCATTTTTTTGTGAGTAATAAGGAGGCACTTCCTTGCATGCGAAGATATAGCTGGTGGGTCCAAGCTGTCAGCGGCGGTAACGTTTTTTCATGAAATACAGAGGCCCTTTCGTTGGGTCCCTGATGTCAGGTGGAGGAATCATTATTTTGCGCGTAATAAGGAGGCATTTCCTTGCGTGCGGCCGTGGACCTAGCTGTCGGCCTCTCCACGTACAGTCCACTTCAGATGCATGTCGGTCGTTGACCGCGTTGACCAGGCCGCGCCGAGAGCACCAGGGCGGTGGACGACGGCGAGGCCTAGGAAGGGAATGACACGAAGGCAGGGAAGACTCGACAGTTGTTTCCCACGCGGAGGGGAGTACGACTGTACGAGGGTTTACTGGTTCGTCTGCCGTCGCCGGAGAATAATAGTAGGTGTGGATGAGTAGAGGGATGGCTAGGCCAGCGATGGGAGTACGGTGGGGCGGTGAGGCCTGCGCGGCAGCACAGCCGGCCGTGCGGAGGAGGGAGCAGGCAGTCCCGCCGGCGCTTGTTTGAGCGGCTGGAGCAGGAAGAGCAGAGATTGAAGAAGCACGACGGCCGTTCGATGGACATCCAACAGTCACTGCTTGTGCGTCAACCTTTTTCTTAGGAAAGCCTCAAATCTGTGGAAAACAGCATACAGCCCATCTGCCATTATTTCTAATAATTTACAGCCCATTTGCTAATTCTTAAGGTTTTTTGGAGCCCATATTCTTTTTGTTAGCATTACAGCCCATATTGTGGCCACGGTTAAAAAATTATACGAAACTTTGCATATTTCGGTGCAGGCCGAACTGTTTTTAATCCCGAAATTTCGACTCACATTCAAACTGATTTTAAAAATAAATGTATATCAATATAAAATCCAACAAATTCTCCATGCATAAAAATTAATGTAATTTAAAATGTCGAAATGAAAAAAAAGATATTTGAAACTAATTGCCGGTTTGATGTGTTTTAAAAATGTACAGCCCATTTCTCATTACTGATAGGCCATTTTCTCGGCCAGCTGAATGAAGCTCTCCTCGTCTTGAAATATTTGCAGCCCAACAGGCCTGACAAAGCGACTTACTTGGCAAATCACAAAAAAACTGGGTTGTGGCCGTGGACCCAGCTGTCAGCCTCTCCACGTACAGTACTCTTCCGATGGAAGTCGGTCGTTGACCACATTGACCACGCCGCGCCGAGAGCACCAAGGCGGTGGATGACGGTGAGGCCTAGGAAGGGGACGATGCGGAGCCGGGGAAGACGCGGCAGTGGATGCCCACGCGGAGAGGAGTACGAGGGTTCACTGGTTCGGCTGCGGCGTGAGGCTGCCGTCGCCGCAGAATAACAGGGGGTATGGGTGAGTAGAGGGATACCCTGGGCCAGCGGTGGGAGTAGTAGGGGGCGGTGAGGCCTCCGCGGCATCACAGCCGGCCACGAGAGGCAGGAGCATGCGGCACGACCGGCGCTGCTTTGGGCGGCTGGAGCAAGAAGACCAGAGGTTGAAGAAGCACTATGGCCGTTGGATGGACATCGTACGATCACTGGAGCTAGAATCGTTCATATTGACTAAGTTGACAAAGCCCTCTGTCCTCGTCAACTTAGTAGGCCCACAAGTCAGCCACCCACTATGGTGGGTCCCAGCTAGCAGGGGGTATTCATTTTTTGGTGCGTAATAAGAAGGCACTTCCTTGCGTGCGAAGATATAGCTGGTGGGTCCGACCTGTCAGCGGGGGGAACGTTTTTTTTGCAAAATACAGAAGCCCTTCCCACATACAGTGCATGTACAGTGCGTAATAAGGAGGAACTTTCCTTGCGTGCGACCATGGACCTCGTGGGTCCCAGCCGTCAGGCTCTCCACATACAGTCCTCTTCCGATGACTCTCGTATGTTGACCACGCCGCGCCGAGCGCACCGAGGCGGTGGACGACGGCGAGGCCCCAGACTGGAATGACCCGGAGATGGGGAAGACGCGGTAGTGGAGTCGCAGACGGAGAGGAGTGGGAAACTTGACTGGTTCGAGTGTGGGGTGGGCCTACACTCGGCAGAGAATAATAGGAGGTGCGGAGTGGAGGGATGGCCTGGCCGTCAGCGGGGTAGCGTTTCACTGAGGAGCGCAAAACAACGCCGCTGGACGCCGAAGGCTGGAGCAGGCGGTTCCGGCAGCGCTAGGGGTACAAGACGAGAGATTGAAGAAGAATGCCGGCTGTTGGATGTAAATCCAACGCCTTCTTAGGCTTCGACCTACTGGCCCACATGTCAGCCAGTCCATTTGTTTTTTAGTCCATTTGGTGGGCTGGGTGAAACAATGATGTAGCATCTATGCAGCCCGTTTAAATCCCATTTGCATTTTTCTCAAAATCCGCGGACTTGCTGGGCTGGGTGAAAATATCATGTTGGGCTAGACGGAGAAATGTTATAAAAACATAAACACATGATTGCACGTCAGTAAAATCTTTGCAAGCTTATGTACGCAATCACTAGGAGTTAACTTGCCAAGTTATATATAAACCATTATTATTATTATTTTGTAAGAACTTTCAACTTACGAAATAAAATATCATTTTAATTTGATGAGTTAATAGTACGTGGGGTATTATTATTTTTTAGGCTAGACGTGGGACAGTTGAGTTGGTTCTAGGGGAAAGTACTGGGAGAAAACTCAATTTACATCGAAAAAGAAAGTGGGAGAAAATTCAGAGACCTGCTGGGTCCACCTGAGGAGGGGAATATGTTGGGAGGAAGGAGATTCAAAGCACGGCAGCCGAGTGAACTAGTTTTTTTACGGACAAGTGAACTAGTTTACATACATAAGCAAATAGCCACTAAAAAAAGAAATCAGGTTAATGGGTTCTTAAAAGAAATATTTCGGACAAAACAGATAATTACGACACATAGGCTAATGCATGAAACACTCAGATGATAAAGGTGCTTATAAACAGATAAAGTACAACATCTAGACCTTCCTGGCACGCTTGATCATGATGTTGCGGCTGTCCGTGTACTCGTCGGTTACGGGAAGCAGACACGCCCTCATGTCCAAGATCTGCATGTACATGTCGTAGCATGCGTATGCGTCCTTGGCCACGTAGGTTATGTAGGCTAGATTCAGAGGTACCTCCCACATGTCCAGGTCGTCTTCTTTCATGTTGGCGTATCAGGGGTCGATGATGGTCTCTGCGAGGTCAACCACGGAGTCCTTCTCCTGCCCGTTGCTGATGATCTTGTATTGCTTTTGGATGTCGACAAGCTTGTTGCACCAGATGGCCGAATCGTCGCGTTCTTCCTTCTCTCCACCATAGCGAAGGTGCAGTCGGCGCTGCCAATGAAACAGGCGAATGCTCCAGAACCTGGTGCAGCCATAGGACTGAGGCGAGGCAGAGCTTCACCGAGTCCGTATCGTTGGTGTACATCACATTCAACTTGGTGCAGCCATAGGACTGAACGGCTAACTCAAAGGGGAACTCCTTGCTGAAGTCCATATCCAGCAGGCTCACCCCTCGGATCGCCATTGGAGTCTCTTCGAGTGAACGAGTGTGTAGGCGGTGGCAGCAGTTTGTTTTTCAGCTCTTGGGGAACTGGATTCAACAGTAAGCTGAGTGTGTACATGCGACAACAGTTACTACCCCTCCCTCATCCGCTGCACGCCCGGCAGAAGATGCACCCTCGGCCACACGTCGGTTCACGAGCGGGTCTGTATTGGTACTGTAATAACAGGAGTTAGTGGTCACTTTACTTAAATTTAATTAGCTTTAATAGAAATTTATACTTAAAACAAGCAATGCATTCGCTCGTTCTATCAGTGCCACAGGATCAACATGCACAACAATTAGAATTATTATTCTCAGGACGCACACGATCAGCACATTTGTCGCACTTTCACAAAGATAATACTACCAAGTTTGAACTGTTTGTTATGGTTGTTGTCCTCTGCATCATCATGTTGTGTTCCCCAGCTTGCAAGATTCAGAACCAACAAATAAGATCCAAATAATAAGTACAACAAAGATGCCTACACATCTCATTGATTCCCAGCTTGCAAGATTCAAAACCAACAAATAAGATCCAAATAATAAGTACAACAAAGATGCCTACACATCTCATTGATTCCTAGCTTGCAAGATTCAGAACCAACAAATAAGATTCAAATAATAAGTACAACAAAGATGCCTACACATCTCACTGATTCCCAGCTTGCAAGATTCAGAACCAACCCATTAGAGCCTTTTGATAAAGTGAATATCGGGATTAAATCCATCTTGGCTAGCCATGTCATACAATCGAAGAACTTGGCGAATGCTCTTGACCGTCACAACATCTGTAGTTGAGTATTCCTGTTTGCATAGCATGTTGGCACAGCACAAACAAGGAGACATGAGAGCATGATTTCGCTTTAATAGCGGCCTCCTTGAACTCAACCTCTAGCTCTACTTGGATGAGGTCTGCCTGGAGTTCCATGATTCAATTCATGCGCCTTTTTCTTTAGTTCACCTGAAATGAAGCAAAGATTGCATCATTCAGCTAGCAAGAAGTACTTGCTCTTGTGAGCTGGCAGGTTCTTCTTTAGTAGTTACACTAAAATTGAGGTACATTAAGGTTGGCTGTCCGGCTCATGTAAGGTGCAACTATAATTTTCTTATCCTTTTGTGCAGTTCCACTAAAATAAAGTGCCATTGTGGTGACAGTGATGGCTCCATCTTGCAAAGGCTAATAAAATGTTGCACGAGATTACCAGCATAACTTGACGGAGATTTTGGAAACTCCAATCACCATTTTGTGCAGTTCCACCAAAATTGAGAGATGTTGCCCACGTGACATTTTAGTTGAACTGCACAAGACACTCATTCCAAAAAAAAGTGTTTTGTGCAGTTCACCAAAAGGTCACAATAGCAACAAGGTGAAATGGATATCCCTATCTGCACAAAAAGATAGAAAGTAAACAGTTGCTGGTCAATAAGAATATACGAAACATATACTAAATGAAAAGAAGCATCTTAATTATGTTCATGGTAATCACGCAAGGACAGTAGAAATTTTAAAACTTCAGCAATGCTTCATGTTACCAGAAGCATTACGATCAACAATGAGATTCCTCAAATATGGGATTACTTTAATGGTGGCATTGCTTGTTTACTAGACACAGTAAATCAACAACAGCTAAAGAGTTGGTTTAAGGGCATGGGACCGTGGGGACACCAGGACACTCAGCAGCGTAAAGGAGCAACTTACTTATCATACTGGGGAAAACAGCAGGAGTGTCATTTGTAACACAGTTTAATTGCATCTTATCACTGGAGGCATTAGATTAACAATAACACTGGTTAGACATGTCCCTAAGGTAACAGTGTGATCGCTTCATTTTACATGCGCCCTTACATTAACAACAGCAAAAGGTTGGTATAAGGACATGCGACAGTGGACGCATCAGCACAATGTACCTACAAGGAGGCATAAAGTGGTGATGCCGAGTTTGTTCATGCTATGTGAGGGCAGCAAACCTAATCCTGGAGACCTTGTACTATGTGAGGGCAGCAAATCTGATCCTGAAGACCTTTTACAATGTGAGGGCAGCAAATCTAATCCTGGAGACCTTTTACTATGTGAGGGTAGCAAATCTAATCCTGGAGACCTTTTACTATGTGAGGGCAGCAAATCTAATCCTGAGACCTTTTACTATGTGAGGGCAGCAAATCTAATCCTGAGACCTTTTACTATGTGAGGGCAGCAAATCTAATCCTGGACATACTCTATTGACTTGTCCACCAGCCGCCACTTTCTATCCTTTTTTCAACCAATAATAGATCTGTTCCTTATCCAGTTTGTACTGCGTTTTCCCATTATTTCCCTTTTCAACCAAGAGACCGGTTGGGTATCCGGTCTCTACTACTTTCACCATATTATTTCCTCTTTGAATCAAGTCCTAGATTCATGCTACAACTTTCCCCCCTTTCTTCGTTGTTTGAACAAAGCCCTAGATTCGAATGCATGAAGTAGCTTTACCTCTAATAATACTAAAAATTTAGGTGGCTTTGGAAGAGCTGATGGGAGTAGAAAAAGACGCACATGCAGACACGTGGAGAGCTGGGGCAGTAGAGCAAGGCCGCTTTCGAAGAACTTATACCAGAGGGTCGCCGGGATGTCGGCGGCGGCAGGTCGGATCTGCGGACAATACGGCAGGGAGGAAGAAGGGTCGGAGGACCTCACGAGCCGGCGCTGTGTCGGAGAGAATGGCACGGGAAAAGGATCGGGCCCCTCCGGCAGCTGTGGGTTTCCTCCCTCGGCGGCGATGACGGCGTGAACGATGCACCTTTTAGTCCTCTACACACACCTGCCGAAGGGATCCGGCCGGATCTGTGACCAGCGGTGAGCAGAGAGAAAATGTCGCTACCGCTGTCTTGTTTATATCTGGAGAGGATGAGAGAATGAAGAGAGCAACCCTAGTAAAGCAAGCGCTCAGGCCCCTGCGTCCATATATAGTGGAGTGATTATCTTTTTTCTCTCCACAACAAGCGTTTCAATTTGTGTACGTGACATTAAAGAAAAGAAACTCTCTATTTAAGGTGACTACTGTACGACTCCTACTTACTACTAGTAGTA